>NC_142070.1:80575000-80875000 GCF_059756535.1 Pantherophis guttatus | reverse complement strand
GTTTCAATGGCAAAAATGGGGCCGCCTCATTGGCTCACACAGTTTCAATGGCAAAAATGGGGCCGCCACATTGGCTCACACAGTTTCAATGGCCTCACTGGCTCACAGTTTCAATGGCAAAATGGGGCCACCTCATTGGCTCACACAGTTTCAATGGCAAAATGGGGCCACCTCATTGGCTCACACAGTTTCAATGGCAAAATGGGGCCGCCTCATTGGCTCACACAGTTTCAATGGCAAAATGGGGCCGCCACATTGGCTCACAGTTTCAATGGCCTCATTGGCTCACAGTTTCAATGGCAAAATGGGGCCACCTCATTGGCTCACACAGTTCCAATGGCAAAATGGGGCCGCCTCATTGGCTCACACAGTTTCAATGGCAAAATGGTGCGAACAAGCTATGATCTTGTTCCGTTTGGAGCCCGGAAGGGAAAAGGAAGGTTCAGTCTAGTAAGTTGCACAGTTCCCCTCTTCGGACTAACCCCATTCGCAAGGGGTGATGCCCCGCTCCCTAGCCAGGATTTTCTCCGAAGCCACGAGAGGGACACGTAGCGTTAATCACCAGCAGCTCAAGAAATGCATGTTTTACAGTCATGTGAAACCGTCATAAATACGAGTCAGTTGCCAAGAAAACATCTGAATTTTGATCCTGTGACCCTGGGAACGATGCAAAAGGTCGTAACTGTGAAAAACGGCCATAAGTCGCTTTTTTTCCAGAGCTGTCGTAACTTTGAGCGATCACCAAATGAACTGTTCTAAGTCGAGGACTACCTGAAGCGTATCTTTTTTTAAACCCCCGCTGTTTTCAGCCACAGAGTTCAGAAAACCTTTGATTACCTTAAACTCTGAGCCACGATGTTTTCACATATTGTTAGGCAATGATTGACTCGGTCTTTCTTGGAGGTGGACAGTTCCTTCTTTCTAAAATAAAGACACACAAACCATTAAATTAGGCCCCGCATTATCACATTCTTTGTTTTCCATCCATAAACCCACTGCCAGCCTGCTTTTGGCAACTGCCTGGAGCAAGAATGGAGCTTTGGGAATTGCTCCAGCCCGCTCAGAAACGAAAAACAGCCATTGATGCCCAAAGTGCATCACCACGGCCCAGTCTGGGGCTGCCGATATGCAAACCTTGCCCATACCAATCGATACGGCACCTTGTGAAAATCTGAAATTAGCAAGAGTTTAACCCTTTCTTTCAAATAGTTGCATAAAATTGAATTTAGCTTAGGTAAAGGTTCCCCTCGCACATGTGTGCTGGTTGTTCCTGACTCTAGGGGGCGGTGCTCATCTCCGTTTCAAAGCCGAAGAGCCAGCGCTGTCCGAAGACGTCTCTGTGGTCACGTGGCCGGCGTGACTCAACGCCAAAGGCGCACGGAACGCTGTTCCCTTCCCACCAAAGGTGGTCCCTATTTTTCTACTTGCATTTTTTTAACCTGCTTTCGAACTGCTAGGTTGGCAGAAGCTGGGACAAGTCACGGGAGCTCACCCCGTTACGCGGCACTCGGGATTCGAACCGCTGAACTGCCGACCTTTCGATTGACAAGCTCGGCGTTTTAGCCACTGTGCCACCACGACCCTTAGTTTATTTAGCTAAGAAATAAGCTGGAATTTAGCTTAGAAATAACATTTCTACATTTATCAATAGCTCCTGATAGCAGCAGATTAAAGGGGAATCATTTTTGCTAGCTTGCCCACTTGGTCAATCACCGTCCCTGATCCGGCATCTTAGGCAGACGCATCTCCTGAACTAGCCATGATTCGGATCCACAAATTCCACTGATCCAACCTAGCTTGTTACAGGGTTAACATTCTCCCACCGTTCTCCCGGATATTCCAGTTCTTGGCCTGCGTGAAATTCCAGCCCCTAATGTCATTTCTCTAACCACGGATGCCTTGGAGGTACAGGACTAGTTAGCGCATTCACTTGGGTGGAAAAAAGAGAATTTGTCCACCGTGGCTGATGAAGGACCATCAGGGCAAGTGGTCTGCCGTAGGTCTTCAGAACGCCATCCAGGAGGAGGCCAAACCTGCTCAGCTGATCCTTAAAAGGAAGGCAACCCCATCCTTATTTCTCCCAACAGAAGCCCTTCTCTTTTGGTCTGACTGTCAATCATTACTCTTCCACATCAAGGAGCTCACGGGCCTTGGAGACGTCATCCAACCTCCAACTCAAGGGAAAAGGCCCTGCCTTGGGAGGAGGGGTGTGTATGCAGTCAGGGGGGTCTGAGCCCCTCTCCTATAGGATTAGCCCTGCCTGGGGGGGAAGTCATGGGGGGGGGTCTGAGCCCCCCCCATCCTAGGGGATTAGCACTGGCAGGGGGGGAGGTCGGAGGGGTCTGTCCCCCCTCCTAGGGAATTAGCCTTGAAGCCAGGGGGGTAGTCGGATTAGCCCTGTGGGGAGGGCAGCCAGGCGGGGGGGGGGTCTAAGACCCCTTCTTCTGGGGGAGCAGCTGTGGGAATTAGCCCTGCGGAGCGGGGGCAGCCAGGAGTGTCTGAGCACCCTCCTTCTGGGGGGGAGCAGCTGGGGTGTCTAAGCCCCCCCTCCTAGGGGATTAGCCCTGTGGACAGGGGGCAGCCAGGGGTGTCTAAGCCCCCACTCCTAGGGGATTAGACCTGGGAGGGCAGCCAGGGGGATCTGAGCACCCACCTTCTGAGGGGGTCTGAGCCCCCCCTCCTAGGGGATTAGACCTGGAGGGGGGAAGCCAGGGGGGTTCTGAGCCCCCCCTCTTACGGGATTAGCCCTGTAGGGAGGGCAGCCAGGTGAGCCTGAGCCCCCTCCTTCTGGGGGGGGCAGCTAGGGGTTCTGAGCCCCCCACCTTCTAGGAAATTAGTCCTGCCTGGGGAGGCAGCAGGGGGGGTGTCTGAGCCCCCCTCTTATGGGATTAGCCCTGCAGGGGGGGCAGTCAGGGGGGTCTGAGTTCCTTCATTCCGGGGGGGCAGTTGGGGTGTCTGAGCCCGCCTCCTCCAAGGGGATTAGCCCTGCCTGGGGGGGCATCCAAGGGGGTCTAAGCCCCCTCCTTCTGGGGGGGCAGTTGGGGTGTCTGAGGCCCCCCCTCCTAGGGCATTAGCCCTGGGGGGGACAGCCAGGGGGGGTCTGAGCCCCCCTCCTTCTAGGAAATTAGTCCTGCCTGGGGAGGAAGCGGGGGGGGGTGTCTGAGCCCCCCCTTTTATGGGATTAGCCCTGTAGGGAGGGCAGCCAGGGGGGTCTGAGTTCCCTCCTGCTGGGGGGTCAGCTGGGGTATATAAGACCTCCTCCTCCTAAGGGATTAGCCCTGTCTTGGGGGGGCAGCTGGGGGGGGTCTGAGCCCCCCTCCTCCTAGGGAATTAGCCCTGCGGGGGGGGCAGCCAGGGGGGTCTGAGCACCCTCCTTCTGGGGGGGCAAACTGGGGGGGTCTGACCCCCCTCCTAGGGAATTAGCCCTGCCCGGGGGCGGAGAGGAAGGACAGGCGGGGCCGGCTCCCCACGGACCACCCAGGACCCCCGGGCCAGAGGCAGCCAAGGGTCGGGGGGGGGAGACTCTTCCAGGGACCCCCCCCACTTGTTGCCCCCCCCGGGCAGGCCTGAAGGGCGGGAGGGAGGGGGGCCGTTTGGGGGTCTCCCCACTCACGGGCGGGCGGGCGGCTCCTCGGGCGCAGGGCTGGGCTGGGGCGGCGGCGGCGGCAGCTGCTGCTGCTGGAAGGAGCGCAGCGCTTCGAAGGCCCGCATCAGCTTCTCCATGGCGGCCATGGCAAGAGCGCGGGGGGGGGGGGGGAAGGTGGGAGGAGCGGGTGGGCGGGGCGCGTCCTCCGCCGGCCACGCCCCCGGCCACGCCCCCCGACGCGCGAGGGAAGCCGTTCCAGAGGGCGGGGCGGGGCCTCCCTCTCCACACCCCCTTGGGGGCGGAGTCTCCTACAACGTCATCACAGGGCGCCGCTTCGACCCAGCGCGACGGAGCAAGATGGCGCGGCGAGGCCCGGCTGCGGCCTGCTCGAAGAACCCCTTTGAGGTGAAAGTCAACCGGGAGAAATTCCCCGTCTTGGGCCGCCGGGTTCGGCACGCGGTGGGGCTGCCGGGCGTGGCGCGCTCCCGGGCCCACGCGAAGGTAAGCGGAGGGAAGGGAGGGAAGGAGGGAGGGATGGATGCGGGGCGTTCGGGCTCTCCCCTCACCTCCCTCCCGCCTTTTCCCTCAGCGCCAGCGGAGCCTGCAGAAGGAGTTCCAGCAGCGGGAGAAGAGCGGCGTCTTCAGGGACCGGCGCTTCGGAGAGTACGATGGCGGGATGAGCGCCGAGGAGAAGGCCGAGCGGAGGTTCGCCTTGGAGCGGCAGGTAAGAACCACGGAAGGGACCTCGGGGGTCATCTAGTCCAGCCCCCTGCTCAAGCAGGAGACCCCACGGCATTTCAGAGACGTGGCTGTCCAAATCCTCTAGCCAGGTTTTTCCTACCTAACCAAGGTTTTTCTGCAGCCCTAGCTCAGTAGAATCACATCCACTCGATTCTGGGCTTTTTTCTTTCTGGCAGCCAGGTGAGAGACTTATATAGATCTATTTCTGGCTCGTATAAAGAAAGAGAGAGAGAGAGATGGATAGATAGAAAGAGAGAGATTAGAGAGAGAGACAGACAGACAGACAGATATTGATGGATGGATGTGGTAGGTAGGTAGATAGATAGATAGATGGTAGGTAGATGATAGATATAAATGTAGGTAGATAGGTAGAAGATAGATAGATAGGAAGGAAGGAAAGAAAGAAAGCAGAATTATAGAAGAGCAGAATAACAGAGTTGGAAGGGACCAACTCTGTCCAAATCTTTTCTTAAAAACCTCCAGTGACAGATAGATAGAGGATAGATAGGGAGGTAGATGTAGGGAGATAGGTAGAAGATAGGAAGGAAGGAAGGAAAGCAGAATTATAGAAGAGCAGAATAACAGAGTTGGAAGGGACCTCGGAGGTCATCTAGTCCAGCCCCCTGCTCAAGCAGGAGACCCCACGGCATTTCAGACACGTGGCTGTCCAGTCTCTCCTTAAAAACCTCCAGTGATAGGGAGGGAGGGAGGAAGGCAAGACTAGCAGAATTACAGAAGAACGGAAGAATAGAGTTGGAAGGGATCTTGGAGATCTTCTAGTCCACCCCTATGCTCAAGCAGGAGCAAATGGTTGTCCAGGCTCTTCTTAAAAACCTCCAGTGACATAGGTAGGTAGATAGATGGAAGATAGATAGATAGATAGATAGATAGATAGATAGATAGATAGATGATACAAAGGAAGGAAGGAAGGAAGGAAAGCAGAATTATAGAAGAGCAGAATAACAGAGTTGGAAGGGACCTCGGAGGTCATCTAGTCCAGCCCCCTGCTCAAGCAGGAGACCCCGCGGCGTTTCAGACACATGGTTGTCAAAATCTTTTCTTAAAAATCTCCAGTGACAGACAGACAGACAGATGATAGAGATAGATAGATGATAGATGAGTGGATGGGTGGATGGATGGATGATAGGTAGATGATAGATATAAATGTAGGTAAGTAGGTAGGTAGAAGATAGATAGATAGGAAGGAAGGAAGGGTGGAAGGAAAGCAGAATTATAGAAGAGCAGAATAACAGAGTTGGGAGGGACCTTGGAGGTCTTCTAGTCCTCTCTATGCATCTGAGGAGGGCGAAAACAGCCTTCCCCACCCTCTCGGAGGCCTGAAACGGCCCATTTCCCAACTCCTGGTTGGATAGGAAGTGACATTTTTTGCTGTCCCCAGCCTCCAGAGCCTCTCTAGGAGTCTATAGATGCATAGAGAGGATCTGGAGCCAGGTGAGAAAGAAAAACGGGCCTTCCCCACCCCCACCCCAGGCCCTCCGGAGGCAGGAAACAACCTATTTCCCTACTTCTGGTGGGCCCAGAAAGCCCGAAAATCAGCTGGCCCGCACGCACATGTCGCCAGAGCTGAGCTGGCATGGTGGCATGTATGCCATAGGTTCGCCATCACGGGTATAGGGTCGCCTGCCTGAGTTGGACTAGAACTCCACCAAGCTCCCTTCCATCTCTGTTATAATGTTACAGTCCAGAAACCAGCAGGAAGAAATATTTCCTGGTATAAAAACATCACCAGGAACCCCCAAATCAAGGTCATATTGGCCTCTCTAAGCCACAACTGTGTGCCATAGCTCCTATCTTGTCAACAACGCCTTTCCCCAGTGCCAAGGAAATTCAAAACGGCAATGAAAATAAATTTCTCAGAAGCTTCATCGATAGGAACCCCTTCAGTCTAAACACCCCTCATTCATATGTTTGGTTGTATTTCAGAAAACGTTTGAAAAGAAAAACGTATATAATCTCAATGAAGAAGAAGACTTAACTCACTATGGCCATTCTCTAGCAGACATCGAGAAACTTAATGATATTGTCGATAGTGACAGCGATTCGGAAGAAAAAGGAATGTTATCAGGTGGGGAAAAAATAATTGGAGTGGATTGTACATTCTTTATAACATGCAACTGTGATTTAATAAGACCTCTAACAACTCTTGTATATTGTAAATGAAATTTCAAAGTGCCAGTAGAAGTAGTTACAAAAGAATAACATATGGGATGCAACCTATTAGAATTCTGTTTCATTTATAAATTTGATACTTTCAAAACTTTCAGTAATCAATGTCATTTGAGGTGGATCTTCCCAGTTCTGCTCTCCCTCATGCTTAGTCACGCTCTCCTTCAATTTTTGCTCCGGTAAATTATTAACGATGCTAAAGCAGCATTAGGGATATGAATGTGCTGAGTTCTCGGGATTTATTTACATCCTGATCAATTCATAAATCTTGCATTTCCAGAGGAATTAACCGCATCTCATTTTGGAGGACTCCTTTCTAAGAAAAAACCCACAGAGCAGCAGAACGGAGAAAGTCAAAATCCCAAGTCACGGAAGGAACTTGTTGAAGAGCTGATAGCAAAATCCAAATTGGAAAAGGTAAACTATCCTAAACTTGAAATGCTCTGATGTTCTTCTTCTATAAAACTGAAAGGTATAATTCCCCTGCATGGAATTATTACGCGCAGTAGCTACTTTGACATCTATTCTCCAGCACTGTCAAGGAAGGCCTTAATATCAAAGTAAAAAGTTGAAAGTTGATGTTACTATCTTATTCTGCTTCATCAAAGGGAGTCAGAAATCAATGCCTTTTCTTTCTTTTTCCCTTTCCCTTTCTCTATTTTTCCTATTAATTTATAATATAAAATGCAAAAATTGCATTTTTGCATTTTATATTATAAATTAATAAAAAGGATAATATAAATGGGGGGGGGAAAGGTAAAATGGAGGCTCTAATACAATAAAATTATAGTCGTATCACTTTTTTTTTTTTAATTTGATTTTTATGCCGCCCTTCTCCGGAGACTCAGGGCGGCTTACAATGCGTTAAGCAATAGCCTTCATACTTTTGTATATTTATACAAAGTCAGCTTATTGCCCCCACAATCTGGGTCCTCAATTTACCTACCTTAGAAAGGATGGAAGGCTGAGTCAACCTTGAGCCTGGGGAGATTCGAACTTTGCAATAATTGCAGGCAGCTGAATGTTAATAACAGTGCTTTAGTCTGCTGTGCCACCAGGCTCTTTAAACCAATACTCTTCAACTTGAGTACTATGGTGGAGTAAGCAATGCACAAATATACGTAAACCAAACTCAACTATTCTTTTTTTAATTTCACAGAATGCATTGCTCAACTAAGGCTTTAGAAATTCTCTTAATCTGTCAGAAGAAACTGAATCGTGCTGTTTGCTGTCGGTATTTTCTAAGGCATATGTTTTGACGGAACAAAAGAAATTGTAAGCCGCCCTGAGTCTCTGGAGAAGGGCGGCATATAAAAATAATTTTTTTTAAAAAATGGATGTAAATTCCATCCTTATCTACAGTTGCCCCTAAGTCTTGAATCAGTTTCTTTGGGCACGTTGATTTCTAGCAGGCTTTTGGGGTGAAATATTATAGATGTAATTTATTTGCATACGTGTTTGTAATTGTTTGCTTTCCTTTTGAATTCTGTACTTTCACTTCTTGTTCAAATACAAAAAAGAGCATTCAGATTAGGCACCTATTGTACAGGATAGCAGTAATATGATTATCCTTCCCCCCACCCCCTTTTTTTTTTCTTTTTTAAAGAAAGAGCGACAGGCTCAGCGGGAAAATACTCTGGAACTTACAGAAAAGCTTAACAACGATTGGAGAGAGATCCAAACGCTCTTGGTACAGAGGACTTCCAAGTCAGAGACACAAAGTCAAGTTCAAGAAAAACCCAAGGTAGGCTTGTTTATCTGCGAGTAGCTGTGCTTTTTGCTAGCTGTCCTGGAAAAACTGAGTCATTTCTCCACCGTCTTCAGCGACAAGGAACTTCCCTGTGGAAAGACTCTTAGAAGTTGTTCTGTTTTATAAAACAACCTTGGGTTCTTAGTACAATTGTTACGTTTGTTTATGTCAAAGTATACACATGAGTCATTTCTAATCTAGGTAACGATACTATCTTGTGCTCCACTTTCTGTTTCCTAATTATTTGGTGAATATCTATGAATAGAATAGAATAGAATAGAATAGAATAGAATAGAATAGAATAGAATAGAATAGAATAGAATAGAATTCTTCATTGGTTAAGGAATTTCATTGGACAAGGAATTTGTCTGGTGCAGAAGCTCTCAGTGTACGTAAAAGAAAAGATATGTTCATCAAGAATCATAAGGTACAACACTCAGTGATAGTCATAGGGTACAAATAAGCAATCAGGAAACTATCAATATAAATCATAAGGATACCAGCAACAAGGTTACAGTCATACAGTCATAAGTGGAAGGAGATGAGTGATGGGAACGATGAGAAGATTAATAGCAATGCAGACTTAGTGAATAGTTTGACAGTGTTGAGGGAATTATTTGTTTAGCAGAGTGATGGCATTTGGGGAAAAACTCCTTGTGTCTAGTTATTCTGGTGTGCAGTGCTCTATAGCATTGTTTTGAGGGTAGCAGTTGAAACAGTTTATGTCCAGGATGTGAGGGGTCTGTAAATATTTTCCAAGCCCTCTTTTTGACTTGTGCAGTATACAGGTCCTCAATGAATGGCAGATTGGTAGCCATGGTTTTCTCTGCAGTTCTAATTATCCTCTGAATTCTGTTTTCTGTCTTGTTGGGTTGCAGAGCCAAACCAGACAGTGATGGAGGTGCAGATGACAGACTCAAGAATTCCTCTGTAGAACTGTTATCAGCGGCTCCTTGGGCAGTTTGAGCTTCCTGAGTTGGCGCAGAAAGAACATTCTTTGTTGTGCTTTTTTGATGACGTTTTTTATGTTAGCTGTAGGTCGTGAGATATGGTAGAACCTAGAAATTTGAAGGTCTCTACTGTTGATACTATGTTGTCTACTATTGTGAGAGTTTTGTAATCTGGAGATGTTTCTCTTTGTCGACTATAAAGAGATTAAAAGAGATGTTTCTTTTTGTCGGCTCAAAAACAATAACACTGAGAGTTACTGTTGGAGTCCTAGTGAACGATCCCTTAAACATGAGCCAGCTGTGTGCAGCAGCACCCAAAAAAGCTAATTCAATCCTTGGTTGGATAAATAGAAGCAAAGAATTGACATCACGTGAAGTATTAGTACCACTTTGTAAGTCCTTAGTTAAGGCCCCACCTGGAATGCTGCATCCAATTTTGGTCACCACATTACAAAAAAGATAATGTGATCTCTAAAGTGACGTAAGGAGGGGGGGGGAATACTAAACGTACTGCTGGAATCAAACACTTACCGTATTTAACGTGGAATAAAATGTCTTGAGTGAACAAATTGCAGCGTTTATTTTGATTTTCTGCTCACCAAAGCTCGTTCCGTTTGACACACCGCCATCCCAAGAGCTACAAATGATTTGCGCCTTTGTTGAATTTTGTAGCCAGATGAATACGACGTGCTGGTTAGAGAGCTTGGATTCGAAATGAAGACGCAGCCCTCGGATAGGATGAAAACTGAAGAAGAACTGGCAAGAGAAGAGCAAGAGAAACTCCAGCAATTAGAGGTATAACATGTACTTGTGGTTTACTTAACCTTCGACGTGCTTTCAACAACTGTGTTTATGCTTTTTTTTGTCTGTATAGGATTAGTTCTGCACTACTAATGCAGGATTGTCCTGTTCATCAAAGGAAAAATCAGGGTACTCATTACTTTTTTGTTAGGCTGAGAACAGCTAAAACTTGTTCTACAACCACAGCTGCCTTTGGCAGTCTTGTGTTACTTTGCAGGCAAGAGGACCGTGTTATCTGGCTTCCAAGGAGTCTTGAAAACTAGCTCTTCTCTAGGCATTGAGTTACTCTGATTGACCCCTTTACGTTACAGAATGGGGTAAGCGGTTTAGCTGCCTAGGCCAGGGGTCTCCAAACTTGGCAACTTTAAGACTTGTGGAGTCTTAGCAAAGCTGGCTGAGGAATTCTGGGAGTTGAAGTCCACAAGTCTTAAAAGTTGCCAAGTTTGGAGACCCGCTGGCCTAGGATTTCATCCCCCATTCTGGATCCCCCCCTCTTCCATTGAGATCTGCTGACTCAAATTTAATGTATTCATATTGAACCCAAGTAACAGAAATGAAACCCAAACTGGGATTTGGCTAAAAAGCAGGATTTTTAAAAAATGGAAAACTATGGGGGGAAAGACCCCCACTTTTTTCTCCCCTAACTGAATTATGCTACAGTTAAAATCCTCACAGTGTTGTAGTGTATTTGGTAGAGATCCATGTTGGGAATGAAGAGGTAGCGTATCTAAAATGAGCATTTGTAGCATTTATGTTTTCAAGGGATTTTTCAGGTGGCCAACACTTGAGGTGTCTTCCTCGTGGCTCTTATCAGGGGGGGCTGTTGTCATCTGGCCACTTAGGAGGGCTGACTGGATGTCCCGGGATCTCCTTCCCATGCAGGCTGACCGCTTACGTCGAATGAAAGGAGAGGAACAAAAGGAGAGCAGCAAGAAACCGAAGCACCTATCAGCTGACGATTTGGCAGACGGGTTTCTCCTGACCAAAGACGACCGACCTTTGCTGTCCTACAGTGTATGCCTTTCATCCTTTTAAGATCCTCTTCTTCTTTTTTTTAACCGACCCCATAATCTCTTGTGGGGTGGAGTCTGGGCAACTGAATGGAGCTGAGTGTTTACTGGCTGGATGCCCTTCCTTTCACCAATGTGAAGTTGGTGGAGTTTTGTTCGGCAGATATATTCTCACTGTGCCCAGAGAGAGAAATATCTACCTCTATCTAGAATCGAACTCACAGCTTCCCTGACGCAAAATATTGTGCCCATCCCCGAATGATCATGGCAAATTGCAGAGGCCCAGTTTAACATTGGCAAGAGCCATTTTGGCGAAGTGATTAAAATGCAGTACTGCAGGCTAATTCTGCTCGCTGCCAGCAGTTCGATCCTGACCGGCTCAAGGTTGACTCGGTCTTCTGTCCTTCCGAGGACAGTAAAATGAGAACCCAGATTGTTGGGGGCAAGAGGCTGACTCTATAAACTGCTTAGAGAGGTTATAAAGCACTGTAAGGCGGGATATAACTCTAAGTGCTATTACTATTCCTTCCTCCCTCCCTCCCTCCCTTCCTCCTTCCTTCCTTCCTTCCTTCCTTCCTTCCTTCCTTCCTTCCTTCCTTCCTTCCTTCCTTCCCAGTGATTAGAATGCAGTATTGCAGGCTAACTCTGCTGACTGCCAGCAGTTCAATCCTGACTGGCTCAACGTTAACTCAGCCTTCCATACTTCCAAGTTTGGGAAAATGAGAACCCGGATTGTTGGGGGCAAGAAGCTGACTTTGTAAACCACTTAGAGAGTGAAGCGGTATATAAGTCTAAGTGCTATTGCAATTAATCTGGAGGCTGCTCTTAATCTGGAACTCCAATCTGAAGCTCTCGAATCCCTGATTCACGGACCAGTACTGGTCCCTGGTCTATTAGGAACTGGGCCGCACATCTGGTGGGTGAGCAAGTGAAGCTTTACCTCCACATGCGCAGGATCACGTTTGTACGCGAAACCATTCCCCCCGCCCCCTCCCCAGTCCATGGAAAAATTATTTTCCCATGAAACCGGTCCCTGGTGCAAAAAAGATCGGGCACTGTGACTCTAGTGCCATGATGGCGAACCTATGGCACAGGTGCCACAGGTTGCACACAGAGCCATATCTGTGGGCACATGAACGTTGCCCTAGCTCAGCTCCAGCGCGCATGCGTGTGTGCGGCCAGCTGATTTTCAGCTGGACCTGCCTACGCTGCCCCTCCCCCCCAGGAGTCTCCATACGGCCCATTTTGGATGCCAGGTAAGTACAGGGCTCACGTGGAGGCTCTGGGAGGGCGTTTCCGGCCTCTGTGCAGGTGGGGGAGGCAGTTTTCACCTTCCCCAAGCTCCAAGAAAGCCTCTGACGCCTGGGGAGGGCAAAAAACAAGCCAACCGGAAGTTGGGAGATGAGCTGTTTCTGGCCTCCGGGGGGGCCTCTAGGGGGGTGGGGAGGCCGTTTTCGCCCTCCCCAGGCTCCAAGAAAGCCTTTGGCACCTGGGGAGGGGGAAAAATGGGCTTACCAGGCCCACCGGAAGTCAGGAACCGGCCATTTCCAGCCTTTGGGGAGGTGGGGGAGGCTGTTTTCGTCCTCCCCAGGCTCCTAGAAAGCCTCTGGAGCCTGGGGAGGGCAAATAACATCCCTGCTCTAGTGGGTCATATCTATCTGTCCCTCGCTGGCTAGGCGTATCTAGGATCCCACCAGATTAGAGCAAAGTTGTTTCCTTGATTAGTCATGGATCTTGTTTTAAAGCCCAGGCTATCTAATCGATCTCTGTTGCTTCACAGAATGACAAGCATGATGAAGATGGAGAGGAGGACAGTGAGAATCAAGAAAGCGAAGAAGAGTCTGACACCGAAAGCGTTAACGATCCCTCCGAAGGTGACGCCGACAAAGAGACGGTCCCGGGAAAGAGGTTTCCAAAAAGCCAAAAGACAGTCAAGAAGCCAAACGCCCTCAGAGATAAAGAGGCTGCTCAGCTGGAGTTGCCGTATTTGTTTGCTGGTAAGAAAAATAACAAAACAAAACAAAACCCGATCATTTTATTTTTGCTGCCCTGATCAGAAGCCTCTGGGAATGTCAAATTCACAACTCTACAAATAATAATAAAGCGAATTGTGAAATCACAACCTTAAAACTCGGGAGAGGAACAGCAGCCCCCAAAAAAGGCCAACAGACCTTCTCAGCCTAAACTCAGTCCAGGAAAAAAAACAAAAGGTTGAGCAGCGTCCAGAACTACAAGTTTCCCCACGAGCTTGAATATCGTTCAGTATTGCTTGCTTATTCTATTTCTATTCTGCCACAATCGTTTGGGTTGGACAGCCTCAGCAGGTGCGGAGTTTTTTAAACAGCAGTAGCACTTAGCACTTATATCCCACTTCACAGTGTATTACAGCCTTCTCTAAGCAGTTTAGAGACTCAGCCTCTGGCCCCCAACAATCTGGGTCCTCCTTTTACCCACCTCGGAAGGATGGAAGGCTGAGTCAACTTTGAGCCGGTCAGGATTGAACTGCTGGCAGTGGGCAGAGTTAGCCTGCAATACTGCAATCTAACCACTAGGAAGGGAAGGGAAGGGAAGGGAAAGGAAGGAAGGAAGGAAGGAAGGATAATAGCAATAGCACTTAGACTTATATCCTGCTTCACAGTGCCTCACAGCCCTCTCTAAATGATTTACAGAGTCAGCCTCTTGCCCCCAACAATCTGGGTCCTCATTTTGCTGACCTTGGAAGGATGGAAGGCTGAGTCAACCTGGAGCCCGTCAGGATCAAACTACTGGCAGTCGGCAGAGTTAGCCTGCAATACTGCATTCTAAGCACTGGGAAGGAAGGAAGGAAGGAAGGGCCATAGCACTTAGACTTATATACCTCTTTTACAGCCACTCTAAGCGGTTTACAGAATCAGCCTCTTGCCCCCCCCCCCCCAACCACCAACAGTCTGGGTCCTCATTTTACCAACCTGGGAAGGAGGTATTCTGGGAATTGAAGTCCACAAATCTTAAAAGGTTTTGGAGATCTCTGTTGTAGATAACGTTCATTCACCTAAATATACAAAGAACAATGTTTCGTCTGCCATGTAGTGATAGAAACGGAACTGCTTTTCCGTTAGTATTTCTCATAGCATTCAAGTTATCGTTTGTTCCTTGTTTTACCTGGATGACCATTTTGAACTTACTTTCTGAAATAACTTCTCAAGTTCCCCCAATATTTTTCATGGTTTGAATAGCGCCTGAATCGTACGAGCAGCTTCAGTCTTTACTGTTGGGGAGAACCACAGTAGAACAAATGGACATCGTACAGAGAATTCGGAAGACGAACCATCCCAGTCTCGCCGTAGGGAACAAAGCCAAGTTAGAAGTGAGTTTTTGCCGTCAGGCGTAATAATCAAAGAGCTGGAGGGTGTTTGGTGTTGAATGAAACAAATGCAGTGATTGGAGACTCCATTTATTGATAATATTAAAAATTATATTCCACAGAAACTATTCGCGTTCCTTGTGGAGTATGTTGGCGAGTTGGCTCGCGAGGAGCCGCCAAAACTGAAAACCATTGACGAGCTGGTCATGTGAGTACGGCACCTGACACATAGGGATTTCAGCTGCTAGATTGGGCCAAGCTGAACGCAAAATATGCAAGAGTTTTGCAGCCAAAATGGAACTTGTTCCTTGTAATCAGCTTCTTCCAAGTGCTGCAACTGGGCTGCTTGAGGTTGTGATTGTGTTGCTTTTTTCAGAATTCCTCTGGCCCAACCCATACAGCAGTCAATATCAGTTGTGTCACTGCTGTTGTTGAGATAAGGTCAATAGTGTGTTGGGGGAGGGCAACGCCATCAATATACATAACATCAAAGTCCCAATTGTTGTTGTTTTTTATCCCTTAAACCCAAAAGAAAAACATCTGGCGTTATCTTTATAGTCACTTTGAGATTCTTCTGTATTAAGATGTGAATCCTATTCCAAATATTTCTTGGCTCCCTCTGATCTTCAAGGGAAGCCTTTTCCCTCCACCCTCCAGATCCCAATCTTAATAAGGCTTGTTGACACTAATAAGGATTCTTAGGTGACGCTTTTTACTGAGAAGCAATTTCCGACGTCTGAATTTATCCAAAGCTCGTTCTTAATATCTTGATTTAAAAGCCGATCGATTTGGTGCTGGGCAAACATCCGTTTCTGGAGTCAGAACGTACGTGCGCAGCTGCATCTCGACTTCAGATCACTTTTGCCCCAGAAGATGCTGCCTTTAAAAAAATAAAACGTAAAGCGGAGAAAATACTTTTGGAAGAAGTAGTAATAAAAAAAAAACTTAGATTGTGCAGAAATGAATAGATTAATTTTGATGATTAAAGATAGAGAAGACTCAGAATATTTTAAAATATGGAATGATTTTTATTATTGGTTGGAGAAGAGATATAAATGATTAATTATATAAGTATGTAAAAATATATGAGTTGAAAATATTCAATTCATCACATATTTTTACATACTTATATAATGTACTTATATAAGTAATAACATACTTATATGTTAGTGATGAATTGATACTGTGGACTGGATAAGGATCAAGATAGAAGTAATGACAACTATACAGAAAAAGAAAGAAGTTTGGACAATAACACCGAGATGTCACAGGGAAGAGAAAACTGATGTATTAAATGTTTGTTTGTCTAAAAAATAAAAAACTTTAAAAAAATAAAATAAACGTATTTTAAAAAATAAATAAATGTAATTCCGACCCTTGACTTTTATCATCTCCGGATTCACAGAGTCCTCTTCGAGCTTTGCCAGATGTTCCCTAAAGCAGCCGGCGATCATATGAAGCTCCTCCTTCAAGAGGCCACACACAGCATGGAAGAGATTGCAGAAAGAAACGCTCTGCTAACATTCCCTGAGTTGGACATGGTATATATATATATATCTATTAATATTATATTAGCTGATAATCCCGGGTATTTATTTATCCCAATCCTGTATTAAACAGGAAGAGCAAAATCAACGGGGAAGCCGGACTCACTTAACAACTGGGTGACTGATTTAACTTCTGCAGTGATTCCCTTGACAAAACATCGTAAAAATGGGGGCAGGGAACTCACTGAACAAATTTCTCACTTAGCAACATAAATCCTGGGCTCCGTTGTAAGTTGAGGACTACCTGCACAGCATTGATCTGTGCTCTTTTCTTCCAATGAGACCAGAGCAACAGATGCCACAAAAGTAAACCCTAACTTTATTTTAAACACAGAAGGAATTACATTAATAATGCACAATCTTTATATTTTTCAGCTCCTGTATTTGAAAATTATTACCATTCTGTTTCCAACTTCTGATTTCTGGCACCCGGTGGTAACACCGTCCTTGATTTACATGAGTCAGCTACTTACAAAGGCAGGTTCTTTTTTTCACCATTTATCCTAACAAAAAACATTCGCTTAATTAGAATTAGAATTTGGATTATTTTCTTTTTATTGGCCAAGTGTGATTGGACACACAAGGAATTTGTCTTGGTGCTCCCAGTATACATAACAGAAAGGATACATTTGTCAAGTATCATAAGGTACAACACTTAATGATAGTCATGGGGTATAAATAAGCAATCAGGAAACAAAATCAATATAAATCATAAAGATACAAGCAACAAGGTTACAGTCATGCAGTCATAAGTGGGAGGAGATCGATGATAGGAATGATGAGAAGATTAATAGTAGTGAAGACTTAGTGAATAGTTTGACAGTGTTGAGGGAATTATTTGTTGAGCAGAGTGATGGCGTTTGGGAAAAAACTGTCCTTGTGTCTAGTAGTTCTGGTGTGCAGTGCTCTATAGCGTCATTTTGAGGGTAGGAGTTGAAAGAGTTTATGTCCAGGATGCGAGGGGTCTGTAAATATTTTCCCAGCCCTCTTTTTGACTCGTGCAGTAGACAGGTCCTCAGTGGAAGGCAGGTTGGTAGCCATGGTTTTTTCTGCCGTTCTAATTATCCTCCGAAGTCCGTGTCTGTCTTGTTGGGTTGCAGAGCCAATAGATAAATAATGATGAAAATGAAACAACATTCATTAATACTTTCATTTGGCAAACCCTAACAAGGATTTCATTTGATTTTAGGCCTCAGCCAGGTGGTACCTTTTAGGTTACTCATCTAATCCTCCCATTTTTCCAATGTGTTTATTGACTAATTAAATGAATTTGTGGAGCTGCCAATGTCACAAATGCGATTTTGGGGGCAGCTAACAACACAATTTAAAAAGCAGTAGCGGCAAAGGATAAAAACCCATCAACGGTCACGCATGCGAAGCCCAAGTCAAACAAATTTTAAGAGACGTGGTCAAAATTCAGCCCTTGGCATTGGGCTTATATTTATTTATGTATACCTGCCTTGTCTCCTTCACCTGTCTTCAGTGTGGCACACCTAGCCTCAAGGTGGGGGGAGGGCGGGGTTTTGCAACCAGCTGTCCCTCAGCTGTCCTGCTACATGGGATGCCCTGGGCTGAGTAGCCATTAGGAATTCTGGTGTAAATTCAAACTCTTGGAGTTTTGCTGTTGTTAGTTGCAAAGTCGTGTCCGACCCATCGCGACCCCATGGACGACGTTCCTCCAGGCCGTCCTGTCCTCTACCATCCTCTGGAGTCCATTGAAGCTCCCACCGACTGCTTCAGTGACTCCATCTGGCCACCTCGTTCTCTGCCGTCCCCTTCTTCTTCTTTTGCCCTCCATCTTTCCCAGCATTATTAGGCTCTTCTCCAGGGAGTCCTTCCTTCTCATTAGGTGGCCAAAGTATTTGAGTTTCCTCTTCAGGATCTGGCCTTCGAAAGAGCAGTCAGGGTTGATCTCCTCTAGGACTGACCGGTTGGATCACCTTGCATTTTGGAGTTTAGACATCCCTTAAGTTTTCTATTCTGGCTCTTTTTCTAGTGCGCCGTAAGAACGGAACAAGACGTTGTGAAAGGACTGTTTGTCTGCTGTCTCTTCCTGGACTACACATCCCTGTCTCAAAGATTTGTCCCAGAATTGGTCAATTTTCTCCTGGGAGTCCTTCACCTGGCGATACCTAGCAAGGAAGCTCAAGGTAGGATTCTGGCATCGTCTGGCGTCCCTCCTGCTCTTCTCTCTCCCCCCCCCTTTAACCCTTTCCTGGCACCACCACTACCATAACCACTGGCAGGGCTCCTGAAAGGTCCCTCTTAAGACACAGTACATGTGTAGTCCTCGACTTAACGACCACAATTGGGCCCAGATTGTATGTTGCTAAGTGAGAAACGTGCTGAGTGAGTTTTGTCTCATTTTACAACATTTCTTGCCACAGTTGAAAAGTGAATCACTACAAATGTTAACTTAGTGACACCATTTGTTAAGTGAATCTGGCTTTCCCGTGGACCTTGAAGGTCACAGAAGGGGATTGCGTGACCCAGAGACACTGCATCCATCATAAACAGGAGCCAGTTGCCAAGTGTCTGAATTTTAATCACGTGGTCATGGGGATACTGCCATGGTCGTAAGTGTGAAAAAAATGGTCATAAGTCACTTTTTTCAGCGACGTTATAACTTTGAATGAATTGTTGTAAGTCGAGGACTACCTGTACACACAATTTTTTACAGACATCTTAAAAGTGGTTTACTTATATTGACTTTTTTATTATATAATATATGCATGCATGTATGTGAGTAGTGCGGTGGCCTAGAGAGGTGGAGCTCTCACCTCACAGTCGGGAGGCTGTGAGTTCAATCCTAGGTACAGGCAGATATTTCACTTTTTGGGCACAATGAGAATATATCTGCTGAACAAAACTCCGCATTGGGGACAAGAAGGGCATCCGGCCATTAAAACACTCAGCTCCATTCAGTTGCCCAGAGTCCACCCTGCAAGAGATTATGGGGTTGTTAAAAGAAGATGATATATACCGTGTTTGCCTGAAAAGAAGACCCTGTCTTATATTTTTTTGAACCCTGAAATAAGTGCTTGGCCTTATTGCCATGCACTCAAAAGCCTGATTGGACTTATTATCAGGGGAAGTCTTATTTTGGGGGAAATAATATCTGTCTATATCTGTCTGTCTGTCTGTCTGTCTATCTTTCTTTCTTTCTTTCTCTCTCTCTCTCTCTCTCTCTCTCTCTCTCTGTAATCTATCTGTATCTATTTATCTCTATATCTATCTATCCATCTTACTATTTATCATCTGTATCTACCATGTTTCCCTGGAAATAAGACCCTGTCATTCTCATATATATATATTTGTGTGTGTGTGTGTGTGTGTACAGTTATATATATATATATACAGTTATACATATATATATGTATGTATATATGAACCCTGAAATAAGTGCTTATTTTGGGGGAAACAGGATATATATGTAGGTATGTATTTGAATAGAATAATTGTAACAGCAGGCAGTCTATAAAATAACATGCATTTCATAAACATAGCTAAACATTGGTTGTAAGAATTGTCCAACAGTATGAAATACTTAATATAAAAATAGTTTTCTCTTGTGTTTACCAGCTGTATCTATAAACTCCTTGTTCCTTTCTTTCCTTGTGAACTTTTCACTGACTTCTAAGTGCAGGAAAACGTTTGACACATTTATATAGATTTTAAAAATAGCAAGCAATGTCTGCATGGCTGCATACAAATGAGTATTCTGAGAGGAAAACTAACATTTGCATCTTTTTTTTTCTTTTCAGGTTATTCTTTGCTGCCTCCTTTTGTGTCCCTAGGAAAACATTCCAACTTGCTTGTGGTCTGTGAAAAATCAGGGACAGAAACATGGGAAAAACAAAACATCTCGCTCCAGATTTTAAGTAGATCAAAAGGAAAAAGCAAAATAGATACGAATAATCTGAGGTATGTTATATCTATCTGTCTGTCACATTTATAGAGCTACTCACCTCCCAGAACGTGAATCTCGGTGGCATATAATAAAAACACACCGTAAAAATCTTAAGCAGCCATTAAAAACGCCAATCAGACTTGGAAGTGACAGAGTAGAAAACGAGATAACAAGTTGTAGATATAAATGCATGAAGTAAATCAGTTTTCTCTTGGGAAACGTTAGAAACTATTTTGACTTTATGGTGAATAACAAAACATTTTCATCTCTTTCCTTGGCGTCCTTTTTGTAGAAGTACAATAGGTTTGTGTTGAAATTTGGCATTGTTGCTGTGCAAAGCATTTGCAAGATGGAAGTAAATTTGAGTATCCAATTCTACAATCCAGAGATATATTTGAACCTGTTTTATCATGAAACCAACATCTGTCTATCGGTATATATTTTGGAAGTTGCTTCATAGTGATATCCAAAATCTTTCTAATATCAGTTGCAAATGACGGTCTCTGCAGTCCATCAGGGTCGAACTGCTGACAGTCGACAGTCAGCCTGCAATACTGCATTCTAAGCAATAGGAAAGGGAGGGAGGTGGGAGAAGGAAGAAAGGAAGGAAGGGCAATAGCAATAGCATTTATATACCGCTTCACAGTGCTTATACAGCCCTCTCTAAGCGGTTTACAGAGTCAGCCTCTTGCCTCCAACTATCTGGGTCCTCATTTTACCGACCTCGGAAAGGATGGAAGGCCGAGTCAACCTTGAGTCGGTCAGGATCGAACTCCTGGCAGTCGGCAGAATCAACGTTGAGTACTGCTTACTAACTACGGTGCCTGCTTGTTGTCTTTTGCAGACTGTCATGCGTGGCCCTGGCTCTGGCTCTGGTGAAACGATGCGCCATTCTTTACGGGGAGCTTCCATCCTTCCGTGAAATTTTGGGTCCTGTCCGGTTGCTGCTTTCCTCACTCATACTTCAGGCAGCCAAGTATCCTGCCCAGCTTCAAGTAAGAAGTGGGGGGGGGGTTGTCCTGACAAAGAGCCGAGAACTCCTGTCCACCCTCCCAGAAAGTAGCCCCCAGAAACATCCTCGACTTACAACAGTTCATTTAGTGACCAAAAGTGGAAAGAGTGACGTGTGACCGTTTTTCACCCTTCTCGACGGTTGCGGCATCCCCCGGGTCACCCAGAATTCAGATGCTTGGCAGCTGACTCGCATTTATGACAGTCGTGGTATCCCTTGGGTTCAAAGGATCGACCCCCAACGACCATGGGGAAGCCGGATTCACTTAACAACCGCATGGCTAATGTAAGAACGGCAACGATCAGCTGAAGCCATGCGGCCAGAAAAACGGAGCAAAACCTCACTTCCAACATCGAACGTTTCACTGAGCCGCGTAAATTTGGGGCTCCGTTGTGGTCGTGAGCCGAGGAGTAGCTGCCCCAGACCTGAGCGACCAATATTTCACGTAAATACAAAGGAAAATCTTTCCGGTGGCGACATTTGTGGCCCAAGAGGACCGATGTTCTCTATAGCTGGAAGTTTTTGAGGAGAGACTAAAACAACCGCTTCTCCTTTGTGGTTTACTGGTTTCTCTGTAGGGTTGGACTAGATAATCCTTGTAGCCCCTTCCATTTTCTCTGTCCTGATAAGACTTAGAATAACTTTATTGTCACTTTAAATGACAATATGACCATGACAAATGACAACAGCTCTTCCATCCCGAGGACCGGCCCATAGATTTCCACTCCTCTCCTCTCCTCTCCTCTGCCTTCTGTACATCCATGCGTCAGGCACTGGACCCAGCTGTTCCTCCTCTTCCTCATCATCCACCTCCAGACCTGTGGGCTGTTGACTCTCCATCTGCGGGCTGACGGACGGCCCAGGCTCCACCTCCGTCTCTCTCTCCGCCAGCTCCATTCGCCCTTCCCCCTTGGAGCCTTGATGCTGCCAAGGACACCTGGACACACCTGGTTTAAGATGCTCACCTGCTGCCTGCTCCCATGGTTTTCTACCTGCTTCTAGTGAGGTTAAATACAGGTAGTCCTCAACTACCTGTATCTACAACAGTCTGCTTAGTGACTGTTCACTAAGTAGATTTCCACTGCTCTCCTCTCCTCTGCCTTCTGCGCATCCGTGCGTCAGGCACTGGACCCAGCTGTTCCTCCTCCTCCTCCTCAGCCACCTCCAGACCTGATGGCCACCATGGCTCATTTGAGAGTTTTGAGACACCACAGGAAATGCCCAAATCGGACAGAACATTAGCCCTGCGAGGTAGTCAAGGAGTCATAGCTTAGTGTCCGATTGAATTAACCGAAATCTTGCAACGCTGAAAATATTCCTGCCCTCCTCTTTTTTTAGTCTGCGGAAAATTCTGGAACATTTCCGCCCTCTTCTGAGGGCTGAAGGCATCTTTTGTATGCCACTTGTCCTGTCTGTGGCTCCCCCTTCAGCCTCCCGAGGCCATTCCACACCCCATGACATACATGGAGACTGTTCAGTTATAGGTAGTCCTCAGCTTACGACCGCAATTGAGCCCAACATTTATGGTGTTAAGTGAGACCGTTGCTCGGTGAGTAATTTCCCCATTTCTTGCCACCGTCATTAAAGGAATCGCCACAGTTAAATTATTAACACGGCTTTTAAGTAAATCTGGCTTCCCACTTACCCTTTGCTTTTCAGAAGGTCGTAAAATGGGATCACGTGACCCCGGGACACTGCGATGGTCATAAATACGAGTCAGTTGCCAAGCGTCTTGAATTTTATTCACGTAACTGTAGGGGATGCTGCGGCAGTCGTAGGTGTGAAAAACTGCCACTTTTTTCATGGTCACTTCCAACGGTCACTAAACGAACTGTTTTAAGTCGAGGACTACCTATACCCGTGATGGCGAACCTGTGGCACGCGGGCTACAGGTGGCATGCGGAGCCATATCGGTGGGCACGCGAGCGTTGCCTTAGTTCAACTCCAGCATGCATGTGCAACTGATTTTCGGGCCTTCTGGGCCCACCAGAAGTCGGGAAACAGGTGGTTTCCAGCCTCCAGGGGAGTGGGGAAGGCAGTTTTCGTCCTCCCCAGGCTCCTAGAAAAAGCCTCTGTTGCCTGGGGAGGGCAAAAAAATGGGCCTACCGGGCCCACCGTGCCAAAAGTGGGAGGAGCAGGGAAGAATCGTGCGGGCATGCGTGGGGGGGTGGGGCGCATTGAATTATGGGTATGGGAATGCATGCAACCTCCCTCCGCGGTCCCACCACTTTTCACACGCGACGGCAAAAAGGTTACCATCACTGACTTATACTCTGGGGGAAAAAAACAAAAACCTCAAAATCCTTCCTACCTTCCCCCCCGTTTATTTATCACGAAATCTTTCCATTCCTGCTGTTCAGTTTAAATCCCTTGGGAACTTTTAGGAGCTACACCAGAGCGTCCTGGAGGAACTCGACGTCCCGAGGCCGTACAGCCCATTGGTCTGCGACAAGAGGAAACCGGTTCCTTTGAAGCTGTACACTCCCAAAATAGTGAAGGTGTGAGTATCTCAAAAACGGATCCCCAACTGCCAATCCTGCCTCAGACAGAAATTTTTAAAAATCACGCGTAACATTTCATCATTTAAATTTTAAAAGCCCAGTTCGGCTGACAGTTCTTTTTTAATGTCCTGATTTGGGGCTGCTGAAATCCAGATTATGCGAGGCAGAAACGGTTTGGCGGTAATCCAGTGTCTCCTGCTACTGCATCTGCCAATTTAATCAAACTAGCAAAGTCATATGTTGAATACTGTAGTCGTCATCATCCTCTTTTAAAAAACCCATAATGGAACCTGGGCAAATGAATGGAGCAAGCAGATTGTTTTACTGGCCAGATGCCCTTCCTGTCACCAGTGCGGAGTTTTGTTCAGCAGTGTGCCCAGAGAGAGAAATACCAGTCACGAAAAGCAATTAAAACTTTGGAAAGGTTCCATTTCTTACGGGTTTTCCCCTAAACTACGGAATCGAGTCGGGGGTCCACTTCCCGGAAATTGCCAGGCAGCGGAAATGCGCCCCCCCCAATCCTCCCCGAGTTGAAATTGGGAGCTCCGCCATTTTTGACAAGTCGTTTTTTTCTCCTTTCAGGCTGGAATTTGGACGGAAGCAAGGGAGCAGTAAGCAAGAGCAGGAACGGCAGCGCCTCGTGCACAAGCACAGGCGTGAGCTCAAGGGGGCCGTGCGCGAGATCCGCAGGGACAACCAGTTCCTGGCAAAGATGCAGCTTGCAGAAGTCATGGAAAGGTAGCCCCCGCGGGTTTGGGTTTCGTGAGAAAAACGGGGGAAAATACCAGTGGCTGGGAAACGGTCTTCGCTTGGGGGGGGTTGTTGTCTAAGAGATATGAGGTTTCTAATTCATGGTTGCTGGTCTATAGAACAGAATAGATTAAATTGGAATGGAATGGAATGGAATGGCAATAAGAATAGCAATAAGAATAGCAATAAGAATAGCAATAAGAATAGCAATAAGAATGGAATGGAATGGAGACTAGAAAGAATGAAGAATAGAAGGAATGAAAAATTAGATTGGAAGGGAAGGGAATAATAGAATAGAATAGAATAGAATAGAATAGAATAGAATAGAATAGAATAGAATAGAATAGAATAGAATAGAATATTAGGATAGGCTGGGAAGAATTGAATGGAATAATGGAATAGAAATAGGATAATGGAGTAGGATAAGAGAAGAGAAGAATGGAATAGGATTAGAATGGAATGGAATGGAATGGAATGGAATGGAACGGAGAATAGAAAGAATGAAGAATAGAAGGAATGAAAGATTAGAAGGGAAGGGAATAGAATAGAATAGAATAGAATAGAATAGAATAGAATAGAATAGAATAGAATAGAATAGAATAGAATAGAATGAAGAATTAGAGTAGAATTGAAGGAATGAAGAAATGGAATAGAATATAGAATAGAATGAAGAATGGAAAGAATAAAGAAAATAGAATAGAATATGGAATGGAATAGAATAAAATAGAATAGAATAGAATAGAATAGAATAGAATAGAATAGAATAGAATAGAATAGAATAGAATAGAATAGGAATAGGAATAGGAATAGGAATAGGAATTGAATTCTTTATTGGCCAAGTGTGATTGGACACACGGAAGAAATTTGTCTCCAGTGCCTATGCTCTCAGTGTACATACAAGCCACAAACTGATAAATCACGATCATAATCACAATACAATCACCATAAATCGTTAAGATACAACACTCCGTGATAGTCATAAGCTACTAAATAAAAGCGATCCACATAACTCGTAAGACACAAACCACAAAGTGACGGTCCTAAGATGCTAAAAGAACAGCACAGCTCTACTATACGTGGTTTTTATAGCCCAGATTTTCTCGTCCCTCTTTCTGGCTCCTGCATTGTACAGAGAGGCTGGTTGCGATTGTGTTTTCTGCAGTCCTCACTATCCGTTGGACGTCTGTGTCTGTCTTGTTTGGTTGCTGTGCCAAACCAGACAATTATAGAAGTACAAAGGACGGACTCGATAATGGGCCCCGAATTAAAAAGAGACCAATAAGTAAAGTGGCAGATTTTCCAACCGTCATTAACCTATTCCATTCTACTATACATAAATAAAATCATTTGCCACATGATCAAATGGTTTACGGGATTCCTAAAAACCGAAAGCGATCCAGGCCGTAAATGTCACTGGCAGATCTGTGATCCTGTACAGACTGGATCCTGAAAGATTTCTGTCTCCTCAGCCATTAATAATCCCACAGGAGAAGCAGCGCTACGTTCTAAACTCGAGGGAGGGAGATACTTTGCATTTTTGCCTTCAAGATACAATCGCGGTTTGACGATTTTATTTTATTTTATTTTGCTTTTTTTTCAGGGATTCTGAAAGAAAAAGGAAAGTGAAGCAACTCTTCCAAAGCCTTGCTCAGCAGGAAGGAGATTGGAAAGCACTCAAGAGGAAAAAGCGTTAAATTATTCCCAGATAATAATACCTCAGAAGACAAACAAGGATATTTAAATGATTAGAATTTCCTGGAACGTTTTGATCGTTTTTAAATAGGGGGTACAGTTTTTTTTTTTCTGGATTTAAAAAAAAGTATCATTTCTAAATAAAATTGTATAATATATTTGATATTATTTTGCCTCCGTTTTAATACTTTGGCCTTTTTTTTCAGAATGCCTGGCAGTCCTTGAGTCGATCCCTTTTCTAGTGATAGACTCAAAAGGCCACTCTGCACATGGTCAGAGGCTGCACCAGCTTCAAGGCACGGAGGGCCACTCGTCCTGCGGATTGGCGGACTGCAGAGAGACGCCCGTCTTAATGCAGAAAGGGAAAACCTGGGGGTGCAATGAGATGCAACTCGCATGTTGGATTCCAAGACTGGAAGGGCAGAGGTTACTCGGAAGGGCAGGTTTACACATGGAGGGAGGGCCGGTGAGCACCAGATCCAGGGATCTGGTGGCAAGGATCCCACGGAGAGCAAGGGCAATGCTACTGAGGAGGTGTGTTAGATCTTGCCAAGTCAGAGAGAGAGAAAGTAACTTTTATTGTCATTTTTCTTTTTCACTGTGAGCAGTGAAAATGAAATTTTCACATTAAAAATGAAATTTTGTTGCCTGCGGTCAAGAGAAAATATATATCTACCCAAAGACATACATGACACACATATATACATGGCTATATCATTATCATCTTTTAATGACCCTCATAATCCCTTGCGGGATGGACTCTAGGCAACTGAATGGAGCTGAATGTTTTAATGGCCGGATGCCTTTCCTGTTGCCAGTACGGAGTTTTGTTCGGCAGATATATTCTCATTGTGCCCAGAGAGAGAAATATCTGCCTCTACTTAGGGTTGAACTCAGCCTCCTGATTGTGAGGCGAGAGCTATATATATATATATAAATATAAAAGTTTGAATCTGAGTAAGGGTCTGACTAGCTGATGAGAGCTAAATAGCTTGAAATAGATCTATACTAGTCTCCCTTTATTTCTTTATCGGCAAATACAAATTTGGTATAAAATGGTTTGTCATGAATGCGACTGCTTGAGGCCTTCTGGATTGGAGCTGAAAGGTGAAAAGGGAAGCAGTATGCTCCCCTCCCATATTGGGGCAGACCAGGTGTTTCGATAGAAAAACACTTTATATATATATCTGTAATGGTAGTTTAATACTCTGACGATGTCAGCAGATGGCTGACGAAAGCTTAGTAAAATAAAATTTTAATTTTTTTAAAAAAAATAAATTTTAAGTACCGGAGTTCGCAGTATGTCTGCTTCTTTTTTTACTAATATACCTGGAACTCGTATTTTTAGAATAGTTCGTAATATAGATAGATAGATAGATAGATAGATAGATAGATAGATAGATAGATAGATAGATAGATAGATAGATAGAAATTACAATCTATTCTAATATATATATATATATATATATATATATATATATATATATATATATATAAATAAATAAAAGTCTTAAGTTTTTGCGGGTGTGTATATGCAAAAAATTTAAATCTCTGGTGTTTTCCCGCGTCATGTTAAATAAGTTAGTTAAAATGTTTAAAACTTCTGGTTAAAATCCTAGCTTAAAATCTTCCAAATATATTTGTAATATATGTAATATATTTATATTTTCTGTAAGCTGCCTAAGAGTTGCCATGAGCCAGTAAGCAGCTATCTACATTTTCCTGAAATACAGCAAGTCCTTGACTTCCAACAGTCCGTTTAGTGACCGTTCCAAGTTACAAACAGCACTGAAAAAAAAAACGTGCCTTAGGATCGTTTTTCACACTTAACAACTTTTGCAGCCCTCCCCATAGTCACGTCATCAAAATTCAGACACTGGCCAACTGGTTCGTCTTTATGACCGTTGCTGTGTCCCAGGGTGATCCCCTTTTGTGGCCGTCCAACAAGCAAAGAGGAAGCCAGCTTCACTTAACCACCATCTGACTAACTGGAAGAACCGCAGTGATTCACTTAACAACGGTAGCAAGAAAAATGGGGCAAAACTGAGTTAAGACACGCGTCACCTTTAAACCACAGAAATTTTGGGCTCCATCGTGGTCATAAGTCGAGGACTAGCTATAAATACACTAAATACAGGCAGTCCTCGACTTACAACAGCTCATTTAGTGACTGTTCAATGTTCGAACGATTAATGAGAAATGTGAGTTGCCACTGACTTTCACAGTTACGACCACTCCGCCGCTTGGCAATTGACTCATACTTATGACGGTTGCAGTGTCCCGGATGTCACATGATCCAGATTTCCACTTCACACAAGCGGGTTACTAAGAGAAGCAATTGTGATTCCCTGAATGACGGTGGCAAGAAAACGGCAGACTTCACTGAAGACACCCATCCAGGGATGGGTTCCACTTCCCTTCACTACCGGTTTGCAACGGGCGCGTGGTGGGCGGAGCCTCCCACTGCCGTTCCTACAGGTTTGCATGAACCGGACTGAACTGGTAGCAACTCACCCACCACTGCACCCATCTCCCTGAACCCCAGAAACCTTGGCCTCAATCGGGGGTCGTAAGTCAAGGACCCCCTGTAAATAAATGAGACGTGATTTACGACGGACTTTCACAGTTAACGGCAAGAAAAACAGGGCGCACCTCACCTGAGACCAGCCATCTCCCTCAACCCCAAAAAACCTTGGCCTCAATTGGGAGTCGTAAGTCAAGGACCCCCTGTAAATAACGAGGAATGTGGCTTACGATGGACTTTCACACACTTAACGACAAGAAAAACAGGGCAGACCTCACCCGAGACCCGTGTCTTCCCTGAACCCCAGAAACTTTGGGCTCAATCGGGGAGGGGGGAAGTGTCGTAAAACAAGGACTAGCCCTGTCCACCAATGTTAAGACCCCATTGAGGCGGCTCCGCGGCAAAAACACCGAGCTCGTGCATCCAAAAGGTCGGCACTTCGGCGGTTCAAATCCCTAGTACTGAGTGAGCAGGGGGGTTGGGGTTGGACTAGATGACCTCCAAGGTCCCTTCAAACTTACACACATACCCTGGGAGTTCAAAGCCCCGAGGAGAGGATTCCCTCCAGGAAGCGAAGCTCCTTGCCAAGGAGGCTCAGTGGCTAAGACACTGAGCTTGTCGATCAGAAAGGTCGGCAGTTCGGCGGTTCGAATCCCTAGTACAGGGGAGAAGGGGGGTTGGGCTAGATGACCTCCCAAGGTCCCCCCCAACTCTGTTACAGTTCGGCGGTTCTAATCCCTAGTACAGGGGAGAAGGGGGTTGGGCTAGATGACCTCCCAAGGTCCCCCCCCAACTCTGTTACAGTTCGGCAGTTCTAATCCCTAGTACAGGGGAGCAGGGGGGTCGGACTAGGTGACCTCCCGAGGTCCCTTCCAACTCTGTTGCTGTTACAGTTCAGCAGTTCGAATCCCTAGCACAGGGGAGCAGGGGGTTGGGCTAGATGACCTCCCGAGGTCCCTTCCAACTCTGTTGCTGTTACAGTTCGGTGGTTCAAATCCCTAGTACAGGAGAGCAGCGGGGTCGGACTAGATGACCTCCCAAGGTCCCTTCCCACTCTGTTACAGTTCGGCGGTTCGAATCCCTAGTACAGGTCTCCTGCCTGAGCAGGGGGTCGGACTAGATGACCTCCGGAGGTCCCTTCCCACTCTGTTACTGTTACAGTTCGGCGGTTCGAATCCCTAGTACAGGGGAGCAGCGGGGTTGGGCTAGATGACCTCCCGAGGTCCCTTCCTACCCTTCTCTTAAAGGAGAGAAAAGGATCTGGGATCGCCGCGAGCGGCCAACGCCTCGCGGAAGTCGATCGCTGGGGCCGTTCCGCGGAGATCTCGCTCCTCGGCCGCCTCCAGTCCGGGCATCTCCGGAGAGCTTGGGACCCTCCTCTCCCAGGTCAGCCCAGCCCGGGGGTCTCCCTCTCTCTCTCTCTCTCTCTCTCGGGGTCTTTTCTAACCGGGATCCCCCCCAACAACCCAACCCAACCCAACCCAACCCAACTCAACCCAACTCAACTCAACTCAACCCAACCCAACCCAACCCAACCCAACCCAACCCAACCCAACCCAACCCAACCTCCTTCCCTCCGCTGGTCTCTTCCCGGGGCAAAGCTCCGGGGGAAGATGCGCTGCGGGGCCGCTGGGATGCTCCGAGGCTCCGGGTCCCCCTTCTGAGACTGGGCCGGAAGAGGAAGGCGCTTCCCCGGCCTTGGGAGTGGAGTGGAGGCGGGCAAGCAGGCGGGGGAAGCCGGGCTGGAGGTGGGCTGAGCCCCCGGAGGAAGGAACCGGGGCGCATCGCGGAGCTTCTCCTCCAAGCGGGGCTGGTCGGGCTCTCCGCCTGCGGGAGCGGAGGTGAGCTCTCCTGGGTGGGATATTAGAGGGGGGTGGGGGGCGTCAGCACCCCCCCCCGCCCACCCCCAGGCTCTCTTCCCGCTCCGGAGGGGGATTTCCGGGTGGTCTCCCATCCCATCCCATCCCGGCCCCTCTCAAGGGGAGGAGGCTGGGAGGGGGATTGGGGAGGGGGGAGAGAAGGGGAGGGGGCAGAGAAGGGGAGGAGGCTGGGAGGGGGATTGGGGAGGGGGGAGGAGAAGGGGAGGGGGGAGAGAAGGGGAAGAGGCTGGGAGGAGGATTGGGGAGGGGGGAGGAGAAGGGGAGGGGGGAGAGAAGGGGAGGAGGCTGGGAGGGGGATTGGGGAGGGGGGAGGAGAAGGGGAGGGGGCAGAGAAGGGGAGGAGGCTGGGAGGGGGATTGGGGAGGGGGGAGGAGAAGGGGAGGGGGCAGAGAAGGGGAGGAGGCTGGGAGGGGGATTGGGGAGGGGGGAGGAGAAGGGGAGGGGGCAGAGAAGGGGAGGAGGCTGGGAGGGGGATTGGGGAGGGGGGAGGAGAAGGGGAGGGGGCAGAGAAGGGGAGGAGGCTGGGAGGGGGATTGGGGAGGGGGGAGGAGAAGGGGAGGGGGCAGAGAAGGGGAGGAGGCTGGGAGGGGGATTGGGGAGGGGGGAGGAGAAGGGGAGGGGGCAGAGAAGGGGAGGAGGCTGGGAGGGGGATTGGGGAGGGGGCAGAGAAGGGGAGGAGGCTGGGAGGGGGATTGGGGAGGGGGCAGAGAAGGGGAGGAGGCTGGGAGGGGGATTGGGGAGGGGGCAGAGAAGGGGAGGAGGCTGGGAGGGGGGGAAGGAGAAGGGGCGGCAAGGAGAGGAGAGAGGGAGGGGGATTGGGGAGGGGGGAGGAGAAGGGGCGGCAAGAGGAGGAGGGAGGGAGCAGGGAGGAGGGAGGGAAAGAGGAGGGGGTAGGAATGAAGGACCCCATCCCCGACCCGTTTTCATCCAGCTTGCCCAGGAGCCTGGGGAGGGGTTAGGGTCTCCCAACCATCCTGATCCCTCTTGGCACGGCCTGTGTCCCCCAGGAGGAGGGAAAGGGGAGGCATCTAGCAGGGATTGGGATGAGGTAGGGTGGGACGGGGAGGGGGTGCAAAGCGAGAAGGCTTGGGGGGAAAGAGGGGCAGGAATGAAAGACCCCCGACCCAGTTTTTTTTCATCCAGTCTGCCCCTGGAGCCTCTGTGTTTGGGGGGGGGTCTCCCAGTCTCCCAGCCCTTCTAGCTCTATAGAAGGGGGAAAGGAGCAGGGATTGGGGGTGGGGTGGAAAGGGGGTGCAATTGAGATGGCTTGGGGGGGAGAGGGAGAGAGGGAGGGAGGGGTACAGGAATGAAGCCCCCACCCATTCCATTTTTCATCCAGCCAGCTCAGTAGCCCCTAGCTTCGAGGGGAGATGGAGAGGCTGCCTTGCACTTGGTAAGCAGAGTGGGGTATGTGGGGTCTCCGGGCTGGCAGAGACCCCTGGCGTGGGGTGGTGGGGCACCCAACGGTGCCCGCCACCTTATCTTTTCTTGGGGAAATTTAAAATTGCTACTCCGCTTCTGGGTACTCTCTGGAGCATGTCTTGAGTTCCTGTTTCACCTACTGTAACTGTAAGGCTGCTAAGGAGCCTTGGTGGCGCAGCAGACTAAAGCGCTGTTAAGTAGCACCAGCTGCCTGCAATTACTGCAAGTTCAAATCTCACCAGGCTCAAGGTTGACTCAGCCTTCCATCCTTTCGAGGTGGGTAAAATGAGGACCAATTGTGGGGGCAATAAGCTGACTTTGTATAAAAAAGAACACCGCTTGGGGGGGGCCGAAAGCCCTACTAAGCAGGTATATACAAAAAGTATGAAGGCTATTGCTTAAGGCATTGTAAGCCGCCTTGAGTCTCCGGAGAAGGGGCAGCATATAAATCGAACCAATAAAATATAAATAAATAAATAAATTTACACACACAGAGACACACGTAGTCCTCGATTTACAACTTGGAAAAAAGCAACTTGGGACCGTTTTTCACCCTTATGACTGCCACGGCATCCCCGTGGCCACGTCATCAAAATAATCCTGACGCTTGGCCTCAAATTCTAATTTCTCTAGTTTTTACGCCTATTTATTCTCTTATTTTTTTTTAAATCATTCATTCTTTACCCTAGTGCATTTATACGTGTTCGGGGTTGCCTTTCTTCCCTTTCATCTTTTTTTTTATTGTACAGAGAAATTAGAATTGGAGGGCGAAGGAAATAAGCGTAGAAATTTTAAGATACAATCAAAAAAATGGAAAAAGAAGATGTTGGCAAAAATTGTAACTGAGTAAAAATGTATTTGAATAAGATAAATTGTATAAGTTATGATACTCTGTTCATAAAATACGCAGGCGAATGTGGGGGGGGTGTTAAAAAATCAATAAAACTTGATTAAAAAAATAATTATCCTGACGCTTGGCAGCCGATTCACATTTATGACGGTTGCAGCGTCCCCGGGGGATCCTCCTTAGCGACCTTGTGATAAGCAAAATCAAAAACGGGGAAAAACCAGTTTCACTTAACCGTGCTACTAACTTCACAACGGCAGCACTTCACTTAATGAAGGGCAGCCAGCAAGGTCACCAAAAAAAAAAAAAAAAAGGGGCGGAATTCACTTAACGAATTGTCTCACTTAGCAACAGAAATCTGGGGCTCGGTTGCGGTCGTAAATCGAGGGCTACCTGTAAAAACTTAGCAGCTCAGGCTAAGAATCTCTGCTCAGTTCCAGCTTTGTTTCTTCCCCGCCCACTCTTGTCCGACTTGTGTGAACTGGGGGACTAAATTAATTAATTAATTAATTAGTCATATTTCTATGCTGCCCACTCGCCGAGGACTCTGGGCGGCTTATAATAATTGACAGTGTACTAAATAGCATATTGCCCCCAACAATCTGGGTCCTCATTTTACCCACCTCGGAAGGACGGAAGGCTGAGTCAACCTTGAGCCGGTGAGATTTGATCCGCTGATCTGCTGAACTAGCAGTCAGCTGAAGTAGCTGCAGTACTGCACTCTAACCACTGCGCCACCTTGGCTCGTAAATCCAGACCCCACGATGCCCCTCATTGTATTTCAGGGCTCTCCAACCTTCTCAGCGATAAGACCTGAGGACTTCAACTCCCAGAATCCCCCAGCCGGAGTGGTGATTTGGAGACCATCGTGAACGAAAGGATCTTCATCCAGAAAATGTCCCGCGAGGACCAAGGCGTCGCGAAGGCCGAGGAAAACTCCTCCCGCGTCATTTTCGCGGTGTTTCTCTCGCTGCTCATCGACCTCCTGGGCTTCACCCTGATTCTGCCTCTCCTGCCTTCCATCCTAGATCATTTCAGCCAGAATGACGTGAGTAAAACAAAAACAAAAACGAAGCCGCGTTCAAAAATCCAAACATTTTTGCCCTTGTTAAAACATGCGAGGACAAGCAGGGACGGCGTCCGTGAGAATTGAAATTACTTTACTCTGGTTTGCTTTTTCATCGTTGCACCTCGCACAACGGAATTAAGTGCCATCTAATTTCAGGGTATGATATACATGAAAAAGAAAATAAAAATAGAACAAAAACACACCTCCCTCGCGTCCTATTTATTTATTTATTTAATTTATTTATTTGTCAAGTACGTACACTGTTTCTCCCAAAATAAGACATCCCCTGATAATAAGCCCAATCGGGTTTTTGAGGGCATGGCAATAAGGCAAACAAGCGCTTATTTCAGGGTTCAAAAAAATATAAGACAGGGTCTTATTTTCGGGAAAACACGGTAGATACAGATGATAGATAAATAGTAAGACGGATAGATAGATAGATAGATAGATAGATAGATAGATAGATAGATAGATGATAGAGTTAGATATAAATAGATAAATAGATAAATAGAGAGATTAGATAGAGAAAGAAAGAAAGAAAGAAAGAAAGAAAGAAAGAAAGAAAGAAAGAAAGAGAAAGAAAGAAAGAAAGAAAAAGAAATAGATAGGGTTTTATAGATAGAAAGATAGATATAGAGATAAATAGAGATAGATTAGAGAGAGAGAGAAAGAAAGATAGATAGATAGATAGATGATAGAGATAGATATAAATAGATAAATAGAGATTAGATAGAGAAAGAAAGAAAGAAAGAAAGAAAGAAGAAAGAAAGAAAGAAAGAAAGAAAGAAAGAAAGAAAGAAAGAAAGAAATGGATAGATAGGGATGGATAGATAGATAGATATAGAGATAAATAGAGATGGATTAGATAGAGAGAGAGAGAGAGATAGATAGATAGATAGATAGATAGATAGATAGATAGATAGATAGATAGATTAGATAGATATAGATAGACATAGACAGATACCCTGTTTCCCCCAAAATAAGAATTTCCCCCAAAATTTCCCCAAAATATCCCCTGATAATCAGCCCAATCGGGCTTTTGAGAGCATGGCAATAAGGCCAAGCGCTTATTTCAGGGTTCAAAAAAATATAAGACATGATTTTATTTTCGGGGAAACACAGGTATTAGATAATATATATAAGTCTAAGCATGAATTGAATACATGAAATAGATACAAATAGAGGAAACATTAGGACAGGGACGGAAGGCACGCTGGTGCGCTTACGCACACCCCTTACAGACCTCTAAGGAATGGGGTGAGATCAACAGTAGACAGTCTAAGGTTAAAGTTTTGGGGGTTTTGGGGATGAAACCACAGAGTCAGGTAGTGCATTCCAGGCATTGACCACTCTGTTGCTGAAGTCGTATTTTCTGCAATTGAGTTTGGAGCGGTTTACCTTGAGTTTGTATCTATTGTGTGCTCATGTATTGTTGTGGTTGAAGCTGAAGTAGTCATTGACAGGTAGGACATTGTAGCAGATGATTATATGAGCTACGCTTAGGTCATACCGAAGGCGGCGTAGTTCTAAATTTTCTAAGCCCAGAATTTCAAATCTGGTGGCATAAAGTATTTTGTGTCGAGCAGAGGAGTGGAGGACTCTTCTTGTGAAATATTTCTGGACTCGCTCAATTGTATTAATGTCCGATACGCAGTGCGGGTTCCAGACAGATGAGCTGTATCCGAGAATTGGTCTAGCAAAGGTTTTGTATGCTCTGGTTAGTAGTGTGATATTACCGGAGAAGAAGCTACGCAAGATTAGGTTAACAACTCTTCATGCCTTTTTGGCAATGTTGTTACAGTGGGCTTTGGTACTTAGATCATTAGAGATGAGTACTCCAAGGTCCTTGACAGAGTGAGGGTCATCTACAAAGTCGTGTCCACTTAGCTTGTATTTTGCATTCTGGTTGTTTTTGCCAATGTGTAAGACAAGAGTATTTTTTGGTTGAGATTTGGAGTTGCCAATTCTTTGACCCTTCCAAACTGAATTGAATTGAATTGAAGTTAGTTTACTTTATTGTCATTGCACCTCGCACAATGAAGTTAGGTGCCATCTTCAGCGTACATTATACATTAAAAAGAAAATAAAAAATAAAACAAAAACACACCTCCCTCACATTCTATATCGGGGGTCAGCAACCTGCAGCTCTGGAGCCGCATGTGGCTCTTTCACCCTTCTGCTGCGGCTCCCTGTCACTCAAAATATGCATCACAACCGCCAATGTGCGACATTCGCTGGCATGTGATTTATTGAGCTTTTCAACCCCCCGGCAGGCCAACCATGGATAAATCCAAGAAAAGTTTCAGAAGAAAACAGAACGTTTAATTCAACTACATATGCTAGTTTTGTGGCCGCTGAAGAAATAGTCAGGCACGGGAAGGGATTTTGTGGCTCCCGGTGTTTTCTTTTCTGTGGGAAACAGGTCCAAATGGGTCTTTGAGTATTTAAGGTTGCAGACCCCTGTTCTATACAATTGTATTGAAAATCCCTGATATTGCATTAATATCGCACTTTATTATATAGTGGAATTCAATATAGTTACTGCTCTGCTCGAGGCTACGCAGCACCTTGTTCATCGTTTTATCATCCCAAAATATAAAATACGAAAATGCAAAGAAAGATGAAAATAAGGGCAAGATAGCAGAAGAAGGGGAAGAGGAGGAAAAATGTAAAGAGGAAACAAACCCAGTATTGCCTTCTTTCACGAGACACCTCTCCTCCCACGAGGACACTACGACCGTCACAAATATGAATCCGTTTCCAAGTGACTGAATTCCGATCACGTGACCCTGGGGAATGCTGCCATGGTCATTAAGTATGAAAAACGACCATTGCTCACTTTTTCGTCACTTGTCAACAGTCACTAAATGAACTGCCGTAAGAGGAACTGGATTCAGCCGGTTTGCAGTATTTCTGCAACCGGCTGAATGTTCTTGCCATGTTTTTTTTAACTGTGTGTGGTTTTTTGCCTTGGTCTTGTCTTGTCTTGTCTTTTCTTTTCTTTTCTTTTTTTTTTCTTTTTTTAACATTTTATTTTGCCACTTCATCTAAGCAGTGGGCAGGAGCAGGAATGATGGGCACGGGGTTTCCTAATCGTGAAACTTAAAATAAGGAAGTATCCCAACGGCTGAAACGGTGAAGCTGAACGCTGGAGTGCGATACTCTTCCCTCATCTTAGAAAGGAAGTGTCAGGACACACGCCAGACCGAAACGAGAAAGCGACACCTTGCAACATGGCTGTTGTTTGCAGACTGTGCAACGAATACCTCAAGGTTGTAAGGACACTCCAGCAACCCCTTCCTGGAAAAACACACATGGAAAGATCTTTTAAAGTTGTGAAGAATTTTGTGAGAAGGGACGAAGGAAAAAAAAGAGAGAGAGAGAGAGAGAGAAGAAATCAAGTTTAGGGCCTTTATTTCAGAAGATTAAAAGTAAATAGAATACATTTTATGCATTCAATTCATGCTTATATATATTATCTAATATGTACTCGACAAATAAATTTAAAAAAATTAGAAATAAAAGGAAATTAATAGTCATTAATAGTCAATTGGCCAAGATTTGGACACACAAGGAATTTGTCTTCGGTGCATATGCTCTCTGTACATAAAAGACAAGATATGTTCATAATGAATCATAAGACACCACACTTAGTGATAGTCACAGGATACTGAGTAGAACAGAACAGAACAGAACAGAATTTTTTTTATTGGCCAAGTGTGATTGGACACACGAGGATTTTTTCTTGGTGCATACGCTCTCAGTGTACATAAAAGAAAAGATACGTTCGTCAAGAATCATAAGGTACAACACTGAATGATAGTTATAGGGTACAAACAAGCAATCAGGAAACAATATCAATATCAATCGTAAGGATACAAGCAACAAAATTACAGTCATACAGTCATAAGTGAGAGGAGATGGGTGGTGGGAACGATGAGAAGATTAATAGTAATGCAGACTTAGTGAATAGTTTGACAGTGTTGAGGGAATTATTTGTTTAGCAGAGTGATCGGGAAAAAAATGTCCTTGTGTCTATTTGTTCTGGTGTGCAGTGCTCTATAGCATCGTTTTGAGGGTGGGAGTTGAAACAGTTGATGTCCAGGATGTGAGGGGTCTGTAGATATTTTCACAGCCCTCTCTTTGACTCGTGCAGTAGACAGGTCCTCAATGGAAGGCAGGTTGGTAGCCATTGTTTTTTCTGCCGTTCTAATTCTCCTCTGAAGTCTGTGTCTGTCTTGTTGGGTTGCAGAACCAAACTAGACAGTTATGGAGGTGCAGATGACAGACTCAATTATTCCTCTGTAGAACTGTTATCAGCAGCTCCTTGGGCAGTTTGAGCTTTCTGAGTTGGCGCAGAAAGAACATTCTTTGTTGTGCCTTTTTGATGACGTTTTTGATGTTAGCTGTCCATTTTAGATCTTGCAATACGGTAGAACCTAGAAATTTGAACGTCTCTACTGAAAGAATATAAAAAAACCAACCATTTCAGATTAAAAGTAACATAAGCGGAAGGAATGTAAAGTAGACTTATTTGATCACGGCTAAAATAGATGCGTTGTTCTCTCCGGTAACCCTTCCGGATTTTTGCTGACATCAGGGACTGAAGGATGAAGCTTTGAAGCTTTGTTCATAGATAAGAGATGAAAGATGAGAAGGTTATTTGATGTATTGGGGGAGGGAGGAGAAGACTGCGATACAGAGGATGCACTTGGCACTTGGTGGATGTTTGAAGTGATGTTTTTTAGGGGAGGAAAAGATGCTTCTGGGATCAGGAAAATGACAGAACAGCGCGTTTCCCATCTTGGCAGGATGATTCAATCGATCGATCGATCGATATCCCACCTTTTTCCAAAAACAATTCAAATATATCCAACACATCTTCCTCCTCCTATTTCCCCCCACCCCAAACAACAACCCTGTGAAGTCAGGACTAGAACTCAATTCAGAATAGAGCTGGAAGGGAACCTTGGAGGACTTCTAGTCCAACCCCCTGCCCAAGCAGGAGACCCTATACCGGTGATGGCTAACCTTTTTGCCGTTGCATGCCAAAAGCGGGAAGAACATGGGGGGGCGGGTCGCGCTCGTGCGTGCCCACACCCATAATTCAATGTGCCCCGTCCCCCCACATGCACATGCGACCCACCCTCGCTTTTGGCATGCGATGGCATGGTGGGCCCGGTAGGCCCATTTTGTGCCCTCCCCAGGCTCTAGAGGCTTTCTAGGAGCCTGGGGAGGGCTAAAACAGCCTTCCCACCCCCACAGAGGCCCTCCAGAGGCCGGAAACAGCCCATTTTCTGACTTCCGGTGGGCCCAGAAGACCCGAAAATCAGTTGGCATGCTAGTTCTAGGTTGCTTCTCTCCTTGATTAGTTTCCATCCCTTGTTTCTTGTCCTGCCTTCTGGTGCTTTGGAGAATAAATTGATCGCTTCCTCTTTGGGGCAGCCCCTCAAATGCCATAAATAGCAAAATAATCCCGGCAGAAAGAAATGGGCCTGGAGATGGCTCCTGTAACCCCCTCACCCCCTTGCCCAATCCCTTTCTTTCTTCCCCAGGATGGGCTCTACAGGAGGGTGCAAGCCGGCGTGGACTGGTTCAGTGGCAGCCTTGGCATTCCGCCAGAAAGGAAGTACAACAGCGTCTTATTTGGAGGTAGGAAATTCCCTTCATTGCCTTCGTTGGCGCCTGGTCTGAAGGTCATTCACCCTCTGCCTGAAGGGCATTTGGGGTCTCTGGCCAGGCTGGTGGTCAACCCTGGTGTCCAGAGAAATGGGGATGTTGCAAGACACAGAGGGAGGAACTCAGGGGTGAAATCCAGCAGGTTCTGGAGAACCGGGAGCGGACATTTTAAGCAGTTCAGAGAACCAACAAATACCACCTCTGGCTGGCTCCAGAGTGGGGTGGGAGTGGAGATTTTGCAGTATCCTTCCCCTGGAGTCGGGAGGGAATGGGGATTTTGCAGTATCCTTCCCCTGGAGTGGGGTGGGAATGGGAATTTTGCAGTATCCTTCCCCCAGGAGTGGGGAGGAAATGGGGATTTTGCAGTATCCTTCCCCTGAAGTGGGGTGGGAATGAGGATTTTGCAGTGTCCTTCCCCCAGGAGTGGGGAGGGAATGGGGATTTTGCAGTGTCCTTCCCCCAGGAGTGGGGAGGGAATGAGGATTTTGCAGTATCCTTCCCCCAGGAGTGGGGAGGGAATGGGGATTTTGCAGTATCCTTCCCCTGCCATGCCCACCAAGCCACGCCCACACAACCGGTAGTAAAAAAAAAATTGGATTTCACCACTGAAGGAAGCCACAGCATGGAATGGGACAATTTGCCACGACCAACTCACCACGGGAGAAATTCAACGCTTCAATTTAATTTATTTAAAAGAATTAAAACTTCATTTCGCTTTTTGTCATTCATCTTTCATCTTGGCCCTCCTTCCTTGAAGGATTCTATTCCACCGTTTCTTCGGTATTAGTGTAACTCTCGTCCCGCGGCGAGTTCTCTCGCGGTGAGCTGGCCACGGCAAGTTGGACGTGCATTCCCCTTTGACCCTTTGTTAAAAGCACGGCTTTCGAGCAGGGGCAACTTTTAAGACCGGTGGACTTCAACTCCCAGAATCCCCCCAGCAAATTCTCCCAGTGGAATTCTGGGAGTTGAAGTCCACCGTTCTTAAAGAGGTTGGACACTCCTGCTTTAAATACTTTACTTAGCGGTGGAAAACAAGGGAGGTAAACTAAGTTGAGTTCAGCGGGCGGAAGACGACTTGCAACCCACGGAACCGTCCCGCCTCCGATCTTCTCTTCCAGGTCTCATCGGCTCCCTGTTTTCTCTGCTTCAGTTTCTGGCCTCGCCACTCACCGGGGCTGCCTCAGATTCCTTCGGGAGACGACCGGCGCTGCTCGTCACTGCGGTAGGTTGGTTTCAGTCAGAGAGGAGGCAATAGCCTCTTAAGCAATAGCACTTAAGACTTATATCCCACTTCACAGTGTTTTACAGCGCTCTCTAAGTGGTGTACAGAGTCAGCCTCTTGCCCCGCCCAACAATCTGGGTCTTTATTTTACCGACCTCGGAAGGATGGAAGACGGAGTCAACCTTGAGCCGGTCAGGATCGAACTCCAGAAAGTGGGCAGAATTACCCGGCAATATTGCATGCTAAGCACTGTGCCACCAAAGAAAGAAAGGAAGGAAGGAAGGAAGGAAGGAAGGAAGGAAGGAAGGAAGGAAGGAAGGAAGGAAGGAAGGAAGGAAGATCCCACTTCACAGTGCTTTCCAGCCCTCTCTAAGAGTTTAGAGAGTCAGCCTCTGGACCCCAACAATCTGGGTCCTCATTTTACTGACTTTGGAAAGACAGAACAGCTGGGTCCAGTGACTGACGCATGGATGAACAGAAGGCAGAGAAGAGGAGAGCAATGGAAATCTATGGGCCGGTCCTCGGGACAGAAAAGCCACCAATGCTAGTGAAGCCCCACCCTAGCTCTGGAGATGAAAGGCAGGGGGCGGAGATGAATAGATATGACGGACAACTATTCATCTTCTGGCCGGATGGACTTGTTAGTTTGCGGGGAGAGAGAAACTTTTTGCTGGGACTGCTAGATCATTACTTCAACTGCAGAGGGTTTGTCGTGTTTGGGGAGCTGGGTCAGAACATGTAGTAACTTTGGTCACTAAACAAGCTGTTGTAAGTCGAGGACTCGCCGTACCTATCTGAGCCGTTCCCTCCGAGTGGAACAAACCAAGATGTCAGCGTTTCGCTGGCATAGAGAGCAGAGAGAGAGAGAGAGACTGATAAGCTCTGAACTTCTGCCTGCTAAATCCCTTTGATGTCCGATTGTCGTGGAAATGAGGAGGGGGGAGACATTCCTGGGAAATGACGGGACAAGAAGTCTGAAGAATGACTTGGAAGATAGCCAATGAAAAGCAGATATTTGGGGATCGGAAAGGGAGGGATTGGGGGGCAAAAGGTCAGTCTTGTCCGCATCGAGTCATGATCCGGTGGCTGTGCTCAATTAAAGAAAAGATTTCCTTAAAGATCGGCAGTTTGGAAATTCATTTATTTTGAGATAGCATCGAAGTCTGACGCAAGAAGCTGCCCCAACGTCAGCAAACTCTTGTCTGAGAATGCCAAAATCTCTTTTTTTTCCTCCCCCCTTCCAGCTTGGCTTGATGGCGTCCTATTCTCTGTGGGCCATTTCTAGGAGTTTTGAACTCTTCCTTTGCTCCAGAATCCTTGGCGGGATCAGCAAAGGGAACGTCAGCCTTTGCACGGCCGTCATCGCAGATCTTCAATGTCCGAAAGCTCGAAGCAAAGGCATGGTGAGTCCTTCTTATTTTTAAGAGAATAACAGAGCAGGAAGGGACCTCGGAGGTCTTCTAGTCCAACCCCCTCTTCAGGCAGGAAATATACCATTTCAGAAACAAATCATATTGGGTTAGTCCTTCTCCTTCTCGGATGCTAGCTTAGTAAGGACGAAGAATTAGCGTCTCAACAATCTAATGGTAGTCCTCGACGAACGACCGCCATGGAGCCCCAAAGTTTCTGTTGCTAAGCGAGCCATTTGTTAAAGTGAGTTTTGCCCCGTTGTACGACCACAGTCGTTAACAGAATCGCTGCCGGTTGTTAAGTGAATCTGGCTTCCCCATTGACGTCACTCATCAAAAGGTTGCAAGAGGGGATCATGTGATCCTCTCGGAAGGTTGCAACCGGCATATATATGAGTCAGTCACCGGGGCGGGGGGTGGGGGTGTCTGAATTTTGATCACATGACCCTGGGGCTGCTGCAACGGTCATAAGTCCGTTATGACTTTCCTTGCCACGGTTGTGAAGTTGAATCACTGCAGTTCTGGTTTTCTAGTCTTGGCTCTAGTTGTTTCGGCTTGCGGTGCCCTGTAGCGCCACCTTGAGGGAAGATGTTGAAACTGTTTGTGTCCAGGATCTAGTGCAGGGGTCTGCAACCTTAAACACTCAAAAGAGCCATTTGGACCCGTTTCCCACAGAAAAGAAAACACCGGGAGCCACAAAACCCTTCCCGTGCCTGACTATTTCTTGAGCGGCCACAGAACTAGCCTATGTAGTTGAATTAAACATTCTGTTTTCTTCTGAAACTTTTCTTTTCTTGGATTTATCCATGGCTGGCCTACCGGGGGTTGAAAAGCTCAATAAATCGTGTGCCGGCAGGTGTTGCACATTGGCGGTTGTGGCGCATATTTTGAGTGACAGGGAGCCGCAGCAGAGGGGTGAAAGAGCCACATGCGGCTCCAGAGCACAGGTTGCTGACCCCCTGGTCTAATGCATTATCAATAATTATTAATAATTATCATATAATTAATAAAGTATAACATTAATTATATTGTATTATATTAATGTAATTAATGCAATATGATTATAACTAATAATTATAATTAGTTATATATTGCATTAATTATATTATTAATATTATTAATTATAATTTAATAATTAATAATTATCTAGTGCAAGATTAATAATGCTGTGGATCGGTGGGGGGGGCCTTACTGTATGTGACTCAAAGAAATAAATTTCTTTGATATATAACATTATATATAACATGATGTATAACATTAATTATATTGTATTATATTAATGTAATTAATGCAATATAATTATAACTAATAATTATAATCAGTTATATATTACATTAATTATATTATTAAATAATATAATATAATATAATATAATATAATTAATATTATTAATTATTTAATAATTAATAATTATCTAGTGCAAGATTAATAATGTTGTGGATCGGTGGGGGGCCTTACTGTATGTGACTCAAAGAAATAAATTTCTTTGATATATAACATTATATATAACATGATGTATAACATTAATTATATTGTATTAATGTAATTAATGCAATATAATTATAACTAATAATTATAATTAGTTATATATCACATTAATTATATTAATATATAATATAATATAATATATTAATTATATTATTAATATTATTAATTATTTAATAATTAATAATTATCTAGTGCAAGATTAATAATGCTGTGGATTGGTGGAAGGCCTTACTGTATGTGACTCAAAGAAATAAATTTGTGCCCACATTTTTTTTAAAAAAACATTGCTTTTGTGTACCTGAAAATACTTATGAACAACGGGGCGTACCCAGGAGAAATCAGGTGACGAATCAGGGGTGGGTTCTACTTACATTTACTACCGGTTCACAACGGGGCCCCGCGAGCGCGTGCTCGCTTCGCTCGTGCATGCACGCTTCTGTGGAGAAGCTTCCCGATGATGTCGGGATCGGTGGGCGGAGCCTCCCACCAGTTTTACTACCGGTTCGCAAGAACCGGGGGCCACCTACCACCGTGAGGGATTTTGGCCAGTGTTTGTTGCTCTGGAAGCTTGTTTGAAGTAGGCATGTTAGCTAAAGGACGTTTGTTGAATCCTCCCTCCAGGCCATGATCGGGCTAGCTTTCTCGCTGGGCTTCACCCTCGGACCAATGCTAGGCGCCTTCCTCGCTCTCGAGACAGAGAAGGACCAAGTCTTCTACACGAGAGCCGCCATCTTTGCCACCATCTTCGCCGCGGCTGATTTCCTGTTTATCTTCACCTGCTTACCAGAGACGTTGCCGAAGGAAAAACGGGTAATCATACATTTTGTGAAAAGAATCGGAAAACAAAATAACGGATGTCCTTCTTTGGACGTCAACCGCTTCCAGAAGGAGCAAGCAGATGGTTGGACTTGCGTGGGACAGATCGGATGGACCGTCTACACCAGGGATCTCCAAACTTGGGAAATTTTAAGACTTGTGGACTTCAACTCCCAGATGCCATCTGGGAGTTGAAATCCCCAAGTCTTAAATCTCAAAGGTGTTTTTTTTTTCCCAAGAGGCAACTGGACTTTGTTTTTTCCTTGAAGACGTTTCGCTTCTCATCCCAAGAAGCTTCTTCAGCTCTGACTGGATGGTGGGGAATGGGAGGATTTATATTCCTTGCAGACAGCTGGCCATTTGCATTCTTAGGTTATACCAAAGGCGGCGTAGTTTCCTGCATGGGTGGGGGGGGTTGGACTAGATGACCTCCAAGGTCCCTTCCAACTCTTGTTAATCTGTTCAATCTCTCTTCTGCCTCTGGGCAGGTGTCCTCCGTGGTATCTGGCTTTCAGTCGGCCTTCAACCTGATCAGCCCCTGGGCTTTGTTCCGGTTCTCTGCAGTACGTCAGAAGAATGGAGGAGCTTCCAGAGACAGTAAGTCTTTTTTCCGTTTTCTGTCCTCGGGTTGCCTTATGACCATGGCGCTTTTTTAAAAATAGAATGGAATGGAATAAGAATAAGAATTGGAATACAATACAATACAGGAATAGAATAGAATAATGAAGAGTAGAGTGGAATGGAATGGAATGGAATAGAATAGAATAGAATAGAATAGAATAGAATAGAATGGAATGGAATGGAATGGAATGGAATGGAATAGAATGGAAATAAATGGAATGGAATGGAATAGACTAGAATAGAATAGAATAGAATATTGGAATGGAATGGAATGGAATGGAATAGAATATTGGAATGGAATAGAATAGAATAGAATAGAATAGAATAGAATAGAATAGAATAGAATAGAAATAAATGGAATGGAATGGAATGGAATGGAATGGAATGGAATGGAATGGAATAGAATAGAATAGAATAGAATAGAATAGAATAGAATAGAAATAAATGGAATGGAATGGAATGGAATGGAATGGAATAGAATAGAATAGAATAGAATAGAAAATATGGAATGGAATGGAATGGAATGGAATGGAATGGAATAGAATAGAATAGAATAGAATAGAATAGAATAGAATAGAATAGAATAGAATAGAATATTGGAATGGAATGGAATGGAATGGAATAGAATATTGGAATGGAATGGAATGGAATGGAATGGAATGGAATGGAATGGAATAGAATAGAATAGAATAGAATAGAATAGAATAGAATAGAATAGAATAGAATAGAATATGGGATGGGATGGGATGGGATGGGATGGGATGGGATGGGATGGAATACAATACAATACAATACAATACAATACAGGAATAGAATAGAATAATGAAGAGTAGAGTGGAATGGAATGGAATGGAATGGAATGGAATGGAATGGAATGGAATGGAATGGAACGGAACGGAACAGAACAGAACAGAACAGAACAGAAGAATGGAATGGAATAGAATAGAATAGAATAGAATAGAATAGAATAGAATAGAATAGAATAGAATAGAATAGAATAGAATAGGAATATGGGACGGGACGGGACGGGACGGGACGGGATGGAATACAATACAATACAATACAATACAATACAATACAATACAATACAATACAATACAATACAGTAATAGGATAGGATAGGATAGAATGAGATGGGATGGGATGGGATGGGACAGAACAAAAAATTAGGCTAGGCTAGGCTAGGACAGGACAGGACAGGACAGGACAGAATTAATAGAATAGAATAGAAAATAGAACAGACTAGAATTAATAGAATAGAATGGAATTAGAAATTAGAATAGTTACAGAATTAGAATAATAGCATAGAATAGAATTAGAATAGAATAGAGAGGAGTAGAGTAGAGTAGAATAGAAGCTGGAAGGGACCTTGGAGGTCTTCTAGTCCAGCCCCCTGCTCAAGCAGGAGAACCTATACCATCTCAGACAAGTGACTGTCCAATTTCTCTTCTTAAAAAACCTCCAGTGATGGAGCACCCATAACTTCTGGTGGCAAGTCGTTCCACTGGTTAATTGTCCTTACTGTTAGGATCCATTGGGTTCTTCTTTGGAATGATCCTGCAAACCTCTCCGGGATCTTTTCCCCTGAGCATGGCATTGGGTCCCCAACCAACGGAAGACGGATTTCGGGTATAAACGGAGATAGTGAGATGAGGTTGAGGGAATTCAGCCAATCATTGAGATAGATCAGCCAAGCCCTCTCACGACCAGATTTAAAGAAATGTGCCAGGATCGAGTCTTTTGGAGTCTCTGCGGGCACTGTAACCCCCTTTAACTTTCTCCGTCTCCCAAGGACTCTTTCCCTCTTGGCTGCCCAGCTGTCCCCCTTTCAAGGAAGGGGCAATTCACCCGATGTTCAACATTCAGATGCTTGGCAACTGACTCGTATTTATGACGGTTACAGTGTCGTGGGATGATCCCCAATTTTCCCAAAATTCTGACAAGCAAAATCCAGGGGGAAAGCAGATTCACTTCACCGCCGTGTTACTAACTTCACAACTGGAGCGATAGCTTCCCTTAGCGACGGTGGTAAGAAAGGCCGTCAAATGAGGCAGAACTCGCTTAACGAACGTCTCACTCAGCAACATAAATTTTGGGCTCAGTTGTGACGGTAAATTGTATTATGGCTGCAATTCAGGGGTGAAATTCAGCAGGTTCTGACGAACCGGTAGTGGAAATTTTGAGTAGTTCAGAAAACCGGCAAATACCACCTCTGGCTGGCCCCAGTGGGGTGGGAATGGAGATTTTGCAATATCCTTCCCCCAGGAGTGGGGAGGGAATGGGGATTTTGTGGTATCCTTCCCCCAGGAGTGGGGAGGGAATGGGGATTTTGCAATATCCTTCCCCCAGGAGTGGGGAGGGAATGGAGATTTTGCAGTATCCTTCCCCTAGGAGTGGGGTGGGAATGGAGATTTTGTAATATCCTTCCCCCAGGAGTGGGGTGGGAATGGAGATTTTACAATATCCTTCTCCCAGGAGTGGGGAGGGAATGGGGATTTTGCAGTATCCTTCCCCTGGCGTGGGATAGAAATGGAGATTTTGCAGTATCCTTCCCCTGCCACGCCCACCAAGCCACACCAGGCCCACTAAGTCACACCCACAGAACCGGTAGTAAAAAAATTTGAATTCTACCACTGCCGCTATTGTGTTTCCATGAAATCCCAGAATCGGGTTTGACGCTGGAGAATCTGTCTTGTTTGCAAAAAACAATCATTCAGTAGGACCTATTGACCACAATTGTCAGAATTCCTGACCCTGATCTCACAATTCCACAGCTGAAGCCAATTCCAACCCATCGTTTGCAAAAAAAAAAGGTTTTGTTGATGTTTACAAATCAGCCTTGGTCGTTTTATTCCTCCTGCAGGTCTTCAGATGTTGGGCTTGGTGTATTTCCTGTACCTTTTCCTTTTCTCTGGCCTGGAGTACACACTGGGATTTCTTGTCCATCAACACTTCCACTTCAGCAGGTAGTTATCTGGCCTGCAACACTCATCGCCTCAAAACCTTTCGATCAAGGGAGTTTAATTTTATAAAATCAGTCTATTCATTTGTGTTGTGCAGAATAGACTAGACTAGAGAATAAAAATAAAATAGAGACTAGACTAAGCTAGAGTAGACTAGATTAGAATCTATCTATCTATATATAAATGGCTGTGTCTGTGTGTATGTATGTTCCAGCATAACTCTGGAACGCCTCGAGCAATTTCAACCAAACTTGGTACACAGATGACTTACTCTCTGGAAAAAAATATTGTGGGGGTAAGACACCCCTCAGGGTGAATATAGCAGCCGTCCCGCCCAGCTGATTGGTCCCGGTGGCCTTCCGCAGCGGCCACGCAACATCTGCTGGGCCATTCCGGATGGAGAGGAGGACCATTGCTGCCAGATGGGTGTTGGCCCAGGTGGTTACTGCGGCGGCCAGCCATGCACAGCCCCAACGCTGCCAGCCATGATAGTGGTTACTGGTGGGCGTGGGCAGCCAGATGAACAGGGGGTGGGGCCGAAAGACTTATAGTGATTTTGTGTATGATTTTATTTTATAATGTGTATACTGTACATATACTTTTAAAAGCCTGTAACGATTGGGATACATAAATACCCGGGCAACACCAGGTTATCAGCTAGTATAAGAATAAAATAGAGGATAGGATAGGATAGGATAGGATAGGATAGACAATAAGCATAGAATAGGGAACAAAACAGAACAATAGAATAGAAAATAGAATAGAAATAGAATACAATAGAATACTCCTAGTTCCCATCGTTAAGCGATCGCATGGATCGTTAAGCCAATGGAATCCCTCTTGGAGCCTGCGGAGCTGCAGGGAGGGAGGGATTTTTGAGTTCCTGGCTTGTAGCAACCTCAGAGCTTAAAATCTTTCTCTCTCTCTCTCTCTGCCTCTTCGGGACTCACCTCCACACAGGTGAGAAGGATTTGCTTGGATTTTGGCTGCCAAGGTTGAAACAGTCCCAGAGTTTGAGGTCCTTCTTTCCCTGCCTCTGCAGAGAGCTCCATGGAAGTGGGAAGGACCCCAACTCTGTGCATGCTTCAATTTTGATTGCCGAAATCCGGGTGGGAAGAGTGGACATTGGAAGTGTCCACCCGAGGCAGGGACAGAAGGGTTTGGGGCTCCACGCCCACTTGGACTCTGGCTGGAGAGATCCAAGCAGGCATGGATTGCAGGGGGCACTTCAGCTTGTCCTCAAAGACGCGAGGGAGTCCTCTTAACAGGCAAAAGCAGTTTTTCCTGCCGGCTTCCCCAGTGACTTTCTGGGGAAGCCATCAAAGACGCTGATTCATAATTGCAACCGGTCGAGAGGCTGTTGTAACTTCAGTCGGTGATTAATCGAGGACTACCTCTGTTCACATTTGTGCTTCCCTAAGCGGGGTGACCTTTCTGGACCTCAACCAGCTGTGTCCATCGGCTGTGACCACAATTTGTGTTTCGGCTCTTTCTTTTTGTGTTTTTCTGTCTTTAGTCTGGAACAAGGGAAGATGTTTTTCTTCATCGGTGTCACCATGGCTGTGATCCAAGGAGGCTACACTCGCCGGATTCCGCCAGGAGCAGAACTGCGGATGGTTAAAATTGTGAGTTTCTTTTTAGCCCCTTCTGTTTTTTCTGCTTCGAGGATGCTCAAAATGAAATATTTTAATTCTGGCGCTAAGTTTTGCGTTCCCTGCTGAGCGTGTACACACACATGCACACCCCCCCCAAAAAGGACAAAACCATCCATTGGTGAATGAGTTTGTTTATTGAAAAGATTTGTACAGGCAGTCCTCGACTTACGGCCACAATGGAGCCCGAAATTTCTGTTGCTAAGCGAGACAGTTGCTAAGTGAATTTTGCCCCGTTTTACAACCTTTCTTGCCACCGTTGTTAAGTTAGTAACCCGTGTTGTTCAGTGAATCTGGTTTCCCATGGACTTGGTTTATGGGAAGGTCGCAAAAGGGATCACATGACTCTGGGACGCTCCAACTGTCGTAAATATGAGCCAGTTGTCAAACGTTTCAATTTAGATCATGTGACCGAAGGTTGCAACTGTGAAAAATGGTCATCAGTCACTTTCTTCGGTGTCGTTATAACTTTTGAATGGTCACTAAGTGAGCTTTTGTAAGTGGAGGACACCTATTATCTAAGTTGGGTATCTTAAAGCAGGAGTCCCCAACCTGTGGTCCGTGGCCCACCACCAGGTACTACTAACTTAAGAACTGGGGTGATTCGCTTTAACGACTGTGGCAAGAAAAGCATGACCAATGAAGATTTCTGACTCATTTTAATTTTTCCTGGACAGGCAATCATACTGTCAGCTCCTGGCTTCCTTTTAATCGGCTGGAGCACTAATATTATCATCCTCGGTGCAGGACTGTTGTTTTACTCTTTTGGTAAGTTTCTCGCACAAATCTTGTCAGCCGCCAGTGAAAATCAGGAAAAACGTGCTATGCTGAACTCATAGATTTCTTCAAGTTACGATTTCAAGACAATGAAAGGGATGACCATTTCATTGGGTACAAAATGGTCACTGACCATTTTCTTTGCGTACAAAATATAGAGGGGATTTATCCCCCCCAAAAGTGCTTTTTTTCGAGAGGCAACTGGACTTTCTGGTTTTTCTTTGAAGACGTTTCGCTTCTCATCTAAGAAGCTTCTTCGGCTTTGAGTGGTTGGCGAGGAACAGAAGGATTTATACTCCTTGCAGACAGCTGGTCATTTGCATCATTTTTAGAGAGCCGTTGAGGCCGCTTGGAGGTTTGTCTGTGTCCTCAGGGTCACCTGAGTGGTGCAAATGGGTGTGGAGCCTTTTGGAACTGCTGAAAGGATTCTGTTGTGGACTCTACACTCATCTGCACTACTACTAGATGGAACTTACTACTAACTTACTACTAACTTTCGGGATCTCACCTTCTGTTGGAGCTTTCCTATTCGTTGGGAATACCAAGAGATTATTGGGGGTTTTCAGGAATCGGTAATCCTAGGAAGGCCCGTTTTGTTAAGCACGACATTTGATCAGAGCTGTCAATAGTATTTATTTATTAAAGGAGGACCTCCCCAAAAAGGAAGAGAATTATATTGTCAGAAAATGGCCCCTTGCTAGTGTCTACGGCAGTGGTGGCAAACCTTTTAGTCACCGAGTGCTGAAAAGGTACGCACTTCGTGTGTACACGTGCTATCCGTGCTAATGCGCAGCTCTTACCCTGTGTGCTGCGCAATAGACAACGCGGTGAACTTATCTACGCATGCTCACGCTGCGCACAAATATTCTCATGTGCATGTGCAAACTCGTGCACATGCGCAGGAGAGCTCCAAAGACCAGCTAGGTCCCCTGAATTGCACGCATGCCCGCTGGAGGCCCAAACACCAGTTGGGCGTGCGTGCATGCACAGCTGCAGGTGACTTGGGCAACAGTTTGCGTGCCCGGAAAGATAGCTCTACGTTCAACCTCGGGCATGCATGCCATAGGTTCGCCATCCTGGGTCTAGAGAGATTCTCAGTCATCCAGGTTGTGGTTGTTCCAAAAGTCCTTTTTCAAAAGGCAAGTGGACTTTGTTTTTCCTCGAAGACATTTTGCTTCTCATCGAAGAACCTTCTTCAGAACTGAATGTCTTCTTCAGAACTGAAGAAGCTTCTTTGATGAGAAGTGAAATGTCTTCGAGGAAAAACGAAGTCCACTTGCCTTTTGAAAAAGCACTTTTGGGGCATCCCTTGCTGGTGAGGCGGCTGCTTCCATGCTTCAAGGGAAGGTGTCCTCTTGTAAACTCTTTGTACGGCACTAGTAAGAGAGGGAGGTTAATTAGGGAGGAGAACTGCAACTGCTCTGGCTTCAACCTTGAGGAAAAATAAGACAGCAGAGTAGAGACATGCTTAAGTGTGCTCCGGGGGCGGTGATGGGCTGCTCTGGCAGGCTTGTGGTAGAGATTGTCCCTTGCAAAGTTGTATGCTCTCCAGTCTAACGGCCTTGTTTACTTCGCTTGCAGCTGCAGCTGTAGTCGTCCCTTGCTTGTCTACGGTGGTATCCAGCTACGGTAAGCCAACGGCCTTCAGATGTCCCATTTTACGGCCTTCAGATGTCCCATTTTACGGTCTTCAGATGCCTCATTTCTGGCTCTGGAGCTGAATTGCATAGCTGCTAAACTCCGGGTCCTGCATTTACTGGAACCAACGGCCCGTGGTGTAGCCTCTATCCATCTCTTTGCATTTAGGCACTTCAGTAAGCACAAGAGAATAAGGGAGCTACTTAGAGCAGGGGGCGGGGGCAATCTCTAGGCTGCAGGTTACTGGGCCGTGGCCCATTTGGAACTGGGCCGCACAAGTGACGGGTCGGTGTGCACACACGCACACACACAGAGCTTAACTTGTGGAAGCGGTGGGCTGCTTTCCCTCTCCCTTCCCCTGCCAGGATATCAAGCTGTATAAGTTGGGGACCAGCTCAAGCTGGGAGACCAGCTAATTCATCATCTAAATATTGTTCTGCGTGCAGATTTCGAGAACCGACGTGAATCAGTTTCCTTAAAAGGTGTTTCTGGTCATTGCATTAGCAATTTCACAGCAGTTTTAGAAGCAAATTCAGAGAGCACCAAGGACTCCGACTCCTCCTCCTTTCTGCAAATCCCACCCTCTTCTAGCACTGATGATGTTACCTAGTTTGGGCCATGAAACGTCTGCAGGAAAACAAGCAAGCTCAGAGAGCAGCAAGGACTCCTCATGTCAACCCCGAGCTGCAAATATTCTCCTTTATTAAAATGGCAAAACCTAGTGAGGAAACCACCCTAAAGCTCTTCTCTTTTTCCCTCCAGGGCTGGACAGCCAAAAAGGAACCGTGATGGGCATCCTAAGAAGTCTGGGTGCCCTTGCGAGGGCTCTTGGGCCGGTGGCATCGGCAACAGGTAACTGGCATGGGAGGAAGTGCCTGTCACTCAGAAAGAGGAAGTAGTTGGTGGCGGTTTCCAGAGGTCAAACGTTATTGGCCAAACGAAGCAGTTCTCCCCATTGTCACACTCCTGATTGGGAATTCGTTGCGGAGTGGTGGTGGTGGTACACTGGTTCTCCTCCTGGGGAAATTTGCTCAAATGTCCTTAAAATTGGCTTTTCGATTGCAGTGTACTGGCTGGCCGGAGCGGAAGTTTGCTTCACCATTTGGGCCTCTTTGTTCCTGCTGCCCTTCATCCTGCTTCGGTGCATGCCAAAGCAAAACAAACAGGAATAGACTACTCGGATGGCGGTTTCCCCCAGAAACTCAAGAATTCAACTTGAATTCAAGAAATCGAGTTGATCCTGGAAGAACTAACCAGGGGCGTTGGTGTATTTTTCACAGCAGCCTTCCACCGTCTTTGCCTGTATTTGAGCAGAGGTCCTGCTTTCCAGTCTGGGTCTTTCCGTGTGTGTGTGTGCGCACGTGCGTGCGTGTGCCAGGGTCTGACCAATGATCCATGGAAAAAGGGCCTTAGGATAAAGCTGCCTTCCTACAAATAGGACGGTGAAGATACCAACTTGCTCAATCCGCGATGAACAAAGCCCCCAACAACCCAAGTCCACTTCCTTCCAGCTGGAAACACCTGGGAATTTTCTTGTTCAAAGCGGGACGTTCACACAGATTGGCCCACAAGGTCTTTGCTATGAGGCTGTGAGACCCAAACAATGTCATCTTTCGTGACCTAACTTTGGATTTGGCATCTCTAAGTTTGAGATGAACGTCGTTACTGCCTGTGTCCCATAAGGCTCTCCCCATTTGCCTTCACTTAGATTGGTGCTCTTTCTTCGTGTCCCTGTTGTGCCTCTTTCCTCTTTTCTTCAGCGTCTTTGTGCCTGTTCCCACTTTTCTTCAGTATCCTTGTGCCTGTTCTCTTTTCTTCAGCATCCTTGTGCCTGTTCCCCTTTTTTCAGTGTCCTTTTGCCTGTTCCCTCTTTTCTTCAGCGTCCTTGTGCCTCTTTCCTCTTTTCTTCAGCATCCTTGTGCCTCTTCCCTCTTTTCTTCAGCGTCCTTGTGCCTGTTCCTTTTTCTTCAGTATCCTTGTGCCTCTTTCCTCTTTTCTTCAGCATCCTTGTGCCTCTTCCCTCTTTTCTTCAGCATCCTTGTGCCTCTTCCCTCTTTTTTCAGTGTCCTTTTGCCTGTTCCCTTTTCTTCAGCGTCCTTGTGCCTTTTCCCTTTTCCTCGTATGCTTGTGCCTCTTCCCTCTTTTGATTCCTGGACCTTGTTCTTTTAATTATGTCTTCATTCCCCCCCAGGGGTGAAATGCTACTGGTTCGAACCGGTTCTCCTGAACCAGTAGTAAAAAAATGCTACCGGTTCAGGCGAACCGGTATTTCTGACAATCAGCTGGACGACGATCATCTGTGACACGCGATTTAAATTAGAATTGTCGGGTTTCCTGTTTTCTAGCTAATCTAAATCACGTGGCACAACAGATCCACCCCCTCGCTGTTCTACTTACCTTTACAGACTTGGAAGGCTTTAAAATGTTCCTTTTTTAGTGCAGGCGCACCACAGGCGTGCATGCGTGCGAAGTGCACGCTCGGTAGCAGACTCACAGAAGCGGTAGCAGACTTCAGAGGATTTCACCACTGTTCCCCCCCTTTTTTTTGCTTCCTGAGTACACAAACCAGCAAAAGCCCATTCCTACATGGATTCTGAGAAACGATAGTAATTAGATAAAATAGAAAAATCGATAGGATCTCAATCTCTTGTCCTAGAATGCAGTCCTTGTCCTACATTTCTGCAAGTTGGGGTTGCAAAATCGATGGTCCGACGCCATGCATAGGTGATAAAAGTGCTCGCATCAAAATAGTTCTCAAGGTTTTGGAGTTTTTTTTGGTTCCCGAAAGAGGCATGGATTGGAGGAAGAGACCACACCAGATACATCCTCTGGAGGCACTTCTGTCGAGTTCTACCTTGGCCCCGAGTTTGTGTATTTCACTAAGTGTCTTACCATAGCCCAGTCCCTTTTGATGGACTTCTGAGATATTTTGAATTTTAAAACGATGATGGGTATATGTCTAATTATCCTTTCTTTTGTATTGCCGAAATGTCAATGTAATATTTTCTACACTGCGTAAGGAGGTGTGTTGAGAGGAGTATTTTCCATTTTCTTTTTCCATACAATAAAACAAAATTAAGTTTTCAGTGGAGCTTCCTTTTTAAGCATGGTTACAGAATAAAATATATGGTCTCCACCAGTCATCCGATGGGTTGGTACTGAGCTTTTTAAGAGTCATCCAAGGTTGGCTTGGAACAAGGTGGAGTGATTTCTGGTCCTGTCCCTCCATTATGTCAAAGAGAAAAAAAGGGTTGGGGACATTTATGAATTTCGGAATGGCTTCGTTCTCTCGCTCGATTTCTGAAACTGGGATTTGGATGAGCACCTGGTGCTGGGATTGGCACCCACATCCGTCCCTGGCGCTATCTTGGAGGAGACGGGACCCGCATAAATGAAGGGAGCCAGTCTGTGCCTGCTAGGAATACATTTTATTTTCCAAGGACGTGAACTTATCTTTCATCGGTATAAGTGACTTGAGTACAATGCTTTGCTAGAAAACAAATTAGTAAAATAGCAGATTATTCTGTGGAAAAGGCTATTATTAAACTGAATAGAAAACAGGCAAGGGGGGATGAGCAAGAAAATGCCACAAAGTTACTTCATTCTTAAGACACAAAAATAGGCTCCAGTCTCAGCGATGTTACGACACCAAGCAAGGCAGAGCGTGGCCGGAAAGCCTCAGGGGCAAGGCGGAGGAAGCGGTCACGAGGGCCCCCCCTTCCCCTGCACAGAAATGGGCTCCGCTCCGCTGGCCAGCTGGCCGCAAAGCCACCTGCACAAGAGCAAGAGCGGACGTGGGAGTGAGCAGAGCGCGTTGCCTTCACATCGGAAGCCAGAGGAAGGGAGGGAAGGGGAAGAACTTCAACGTTTTAACAGAGGGGCTCCCACCAGGGAAAGCCTCTCCTCCTTCACATGCTCGGGATGCTCCCCAGCTCGGCTGCTTTTTTTGCACACACAGAATGAGCATCTTCTGCTTGCTAAATTCCAGTTATAAACTCAAAAAACAGTCAAGCTATAGTGTTATTTGTCCTTTTTTTTTTTTTTAAACAAGAAAAAGACCAAACAAAAAGCACAGGGAAGAATCTGATAATATTCCAGGGATTAATAAAGGGAAGATGCGTAAAGACCAGGGCCCTCTCTTTGGGGTGGGGTGGGTCTTCAGGGGTCGCTCTTCTTCTTGCTCTTCTTGAGGAAGGACGGGGTGCGGAACTTCTTCTTCTTTTTGGAGGGAGATTTCCCCGGAGACTCCTCGCTGCCGGCTTCGGCCGCTGCCCCCTCCTCGGCCAGGGGAGAAGGGGGAGGCTCTCCGCTCGAGGAGGGGCAGGGCTGGGGGCTCTCAGGAGGACCCTCCTTCTGGGGGACGGCAAGGTCGGGGTCTTCATCCTCCGTCCCAAAGACTTCTTCGGAAGGCTGGTCGGGAGCGGTGAGGTCTGGGAGGCTTGGCTGGGAGGGGGCCGCTTCGCTGCTGCTGTCGCCGCCTTCATGGCCCGTCTGGACAGGCAGCCGTTCTGGGGGAGCAAGTGACAGGAGAGACGGGTGAAGAGGGGGCTTCTTTGCACCCACTTTCTTCAATTGGCCTCTGAGGGGAAGGGGTTGCAATCCTGGGCAGCCCCATCCCACCTATGTGGCCCGAGAGAGAAGCTGGCCAGATTCTCCCTGGGGATATTTACACGTAACTTGAGCCGTCTCCTCTCAAAGGGACTCGTTTTGCAAGACAAGGTTTGCAGCATTGCGGGGCTGATGACAATTTGCCATGGCCAACTCGCTGTGGGGACAAGAGTTACATTAATATTAATAGTGGAGTAGAACAATTAAAGAAAGGATGTAAAAAGGAGGGACATAATGAAATGTGAAGGGCAAACATTAAATTTATTTAAGTAATTAAATAGAATTGGTCAATTGTCCCACAATGAGCTGGCCGTGGCGAGTTGGCCCATTCCGCCATTGCGAGACTAAAATACATGCAAAGAACCCCAAAAGGGTGGATGCTCCCAATTTGGGGGGGGGAGGGGGAGGGGCTCTTGCTTGCTTTAGGGACTTTCCTGGCTGCAGGGGGAAGGGACAAGAGAGGTGATCTTAAGCTCAAGATGTTAACTCAGTTGCCTTCTGGGTGGAAATGTGGAAAATCACATGGTGGTTTCCCCGAATCTTTCCCAGGGGATCGGCTGCCCTCAAGGTAATGGGAGGTTTTGGGGTCAGCTCTGGGGTACCTGGCATTCTGTGCCACCCTGGTTGATGGCACAAATCCTTCCCCCTCCCCCGTGGAAGAGCTGTGCTTGTGGAATGGTTAAGGGGAAGGTGATGGCACTGGTGGCCTCTAAGCTTGACGCTCTACATCCTGAAGAACTACCCGTTTCCCTGAAAATAAGACCAGGTCTTATTTTATTTTTTTTTGGCCCCAAAATAATCACTAGGACTTATTTTGGGGAGGGGGGGGGGTGTCTTATTTTTTCCCCCAGGTACAGGAGGCCCATTTCTTCTGCTTGCTCGCAGGGGAAGGTGGAGCTGGCTTACCTCAGAGCCCCCGCAGCCAGACCACCCATGCTCTGACAGCTGCCTTGCCTCGTGGCAGCAGCTCCAACAACCCCATCCAGCAGGACCCCGTGTCCACTTCTGCTTGCTTGTAGCCACAATGGAGCAGGAGGCTGAGTGATGAACCAGTGCCATGGTAACAAGGCAAGATGGGGTGGACTTGTCCCACATGCCCACCAGCTTACCTCAGGGACCCCACAGGCAGGCCACCCATGCCTTGGCACCTGCCTCGCAGCTGCGGCATCAGCACACCGCTCAGCCACCTGCTCCGTTGCGGCTGCAAACAAGGAGAAGTAGGCCGGTGGCCACATGGGCCGCACACGGTGGCTGGTGCTGCCACCACTAGGCAGGCGTCGGGGCATGGATGGTCTGGCTGTGGGGGGCCCTGAGGTAAGCCAGTGCGGAGCATGTAGGGTAGCTCCACCACCATCCTGCCTTGTGGCTACGGCACTGCGAGCAACCAGATTGAATGGGTGGGCGGGCGGCTGCGCAGACTGTTAAGTAGGGCTTATTTTGGGGTAGGGCTTATATTAGGCACACGTGTAAAAATGCTAGGGCTTATTTTCAGGATCGATCTTATTTTTGGGGAAACCGGTAGAAATACTTGCATCACTGGCAGAGCAAAAAAAAAAAAAAATTCAGGGACCTCTGCTTAAGGAGGTCCCCAGACTGTGGGGTTCACAAGCATAGGCTGACGTCGGCCTTCACCCTCACCCAGAGCTGCTTCCAGGTCTGAGGGAAGAGCTCCTGGATACAAGGCCTGGGAGGCTGCTGCAGGTGCTCCCAACCTCAATTTCTCTTGAGGAACAGGAGGGACTTTTTCCAAACGTCCGGAACAATCCTGGACAGTCACCAACTGCCATCCCCGTTTTTTGATGGATCAGGGAATGGCAAAGTTGTGGGCACGGTTTAGTTCTTTCGGGGGGGGGGGCTTAGGAAAACCCTCCCTTCCTCCCTCTGAAATCAGCAATGGTTGAAACAGGTAGGCCTTTCTCAGACAGGTGTGCACACCTCTCTCTCTCTCTCTCCTTCCGTTTTTATAAACCAGAGGTGGGCAACAATGGCCCCTTTAGCACCTGTGGACTTCCAGAGTTGGAATTCCCAAAGTACTCGGGGAGTTGGAAGTTCGCGGGTCCTAAAGGGGGTCACAGTTGCCCACCCGTGTTATAAAGGAATGCAGGGACTCCAACAGGCAGCTTGGTGGCCAGCCAAGCAAACGTCAGCTAATTTTGGTATCTGAAAGGCTAATAATGCAAAGCTGCATGCGTGGGATCAAACCCAAACCTGCGTGGGGTCCCAGAGCCCTCTGGGGGCTGAGAAGGGGAAGAACCCCCCCCCCCAGGAAGGAGAGGGGGAGAAGCATCCTTTGGGCTGGCCCTTGGAGCCAGCTCTTAATGTGCAAAGGGGGAAGAGAACACCCAACTCTGCAGGGAACCTTTGGACGTTCTGCTTAGATGAAGTAAGAAAAAAAATGAAGGGTTGGGGCGCCCCTCAGCCAGACACCTGAGCAGTTGCAAGGAAGAGCAACGGAGCAGCTCATGACCTTGTTCCATTGGATCAAAGCAACAGAACTCAGAGAGTTTATACTGTTCACTCTGTTAAAAGACATTTCCTGGTTCTCCTGCCAGGAAAAAGGCCATCTTGTGATTCTAAGAGGAAGGGCGTGTTCAGAAAGAAAGAAAAAAAAAAAGAAAAAAAAAGAAAGGCGTAGCAGATTCTGGAAAGATTCCAGGTTATGCTCATTATTAAGTATACGGCATTTAAAACACGAGTGAATCAGGAGATGGGAAGATCTAGCCAGATCATTCTCTTTATGTTTTCAAAGCAGAAGTTGGGGGTCTTAGAATCGTCATCGAATTTTTTTACCGTTCTGTGGGATGTCCTACTGTGTTCTCTCCTTTACCTTTTTAAAAAAATTTATTTGTATTCAAACAATTCTGCACATTGTGTATTTTCGTTTCAAGTTTAGAATTTGTTAGCACAGGGGTCATAATGACCTCGAACTCAGCAAACCGAACACTGTTAGGAGTTTAAAAAACAACAACAACTTTGTTAGGTAATTTAAAAGCGGAGTGAAAGGATAAAAGCCATTTGGCAAATTAAAAGCTCAATTAGCTTTGCTGGAAATACTTCACAAGTCCTCTTTTTAACTCTCCTTTCCTGCTTTCCTTTTTTTTTTTTTTTTTTAAGTGCTCTGGACAGAAAAACAGCCACTTTTATAATTAGGATATAAAACGCCTGGTGGCAAGGCTATAGAGAACATCAAAAAATTACTTCATAAACCATCATCTGGTTTATTAGACTATACCTGAAGGGATGTTCTCTTTCTAAGCGGAGAGCCTTAAGAAGAAAAACTGGGACCTAATAAATTAAGTGGCGCTAATATGCATCCTTGATAACTTACATGAAATATGTAGCCATCCCGATAGATTTAAAGGGATGGCAGGTTTCCACTTTATAGAAATTATGACGAGTTTTGCCACCGTACACATACAGATAGGACTCAAAAGTTACGACGGTCATAGGTTGAGGACCAGAGAAATGCAATTAACTGGTTTCTTTACTTGAAGCATCATTTGCGATGGACCTGATGCCCAGAAGGAAGGTTGACCTGTCCTTCTGAGCACAGGAGATGGGCCACTTGGCAAAATAGAAGCGTTGTGATGAACACAATGTGCCTATTTAGCGTGTTGGTATTTCTCTCCTAAGGGGAGGTTCCAAGGTTCAGACGATATCGTTATGTTGTAAGAAGCATCACCTCCCTAGCCAATGTCTTCCTTCCCTCTGGGGAAAGTGGGTTACAGCGCCAAGACCGAACCACAGCTACACACATCTAATCTGGGCTCCAAATTAGATGCGCCTCCGATCTGCTGAAGCTGGCCAAGCAAATGAAAGAATTAAGCAAACTCAAAAAAAAAAAGTATGCGAAGCGCCTGACGCGTCAAATCCACACCATGAGGAAGACATCGGAGCAGGGACGGAAAGGCAAACAAAATAATAATAATAAAGTAAAATAAGATCATAACAAAGGAAGCAAAGCAGAGAAAAACAAGGCAGGGCGAGCAGGAGGGAAGTCCGTGGTACTTACTATGGCAACAGGTACTCTTTAGCATATCCACCTCCTGTTTGTAAGGCAGCCACAGGAAGAAGGAAAAAAAAAAAAAGAAAGCACAAAGAGAAAAAAGTCTATGCATCCGTCACAGCCACTGAAGTCGGAGAAGAAGAATGGCTACGACCATTCTTAAGAGGTCACAGAATGAAATGGGGAGGGGGGGGGACACACGGATAATTTCATCACAGATGGCTGGCCATACCCAGGGGGCGAAGAAGACAAGGAAACACACACGGTCCACCAAGCCACAAAATGTCACTGAAAGATGTTTCGGGCCTAGGCCTCCCTGAGCAGAGACCCGACATCTTTCTAAAATAAAACACCAAAATGGGGAGACCCAATTACAGCAACACTTAGGGAAGGTGCGACCCAGATGCTGGCTCTTCCTCCTCCTCTTCCTCTCTCCTTTATCCCATCCTGCACCCTCCATTCTCTGCTGGGCTGGGTGGAAAGAAGCATCCCCGGGCTGAAGGCAAAGCCTCCGATAATGAAAGCTGCCAGGAGTGACCAGAACACGGGCCCAAGCGGCTATTGCCCGGATGGTGGTGGGCTGGTGGAAAGGAAGGAAGCGGGGCAGCTCTGGGTTGATCACATCCAGGAGAACCCAGACTGAAGAACCAGCTCAAAGGAAGGCAACACAACAACACAACAAGGAGTGTTGTTGTGGCACAGTGGTCAGAATGCAGTATTGCAGGCTGACTCTGCCGACTGCCAGCAGTTCGATCCTGACCGGCTCAAGGTCGACTCAACCTTCCGTCCTTTCAAGGTCGGTAAAACGAGGACCCAGATTGTTGGGGGGCAAGAGGCTGACTCTGTAAACCGCTTAGAGAGGGCTGTAAAGGCACTGTGAAGCGGTATGTAAGTCTAACTGCTATTGCTAGACTTTCTTTCCTTCCTTCCTTCCTTCCTTCCTTCCTTCCTTCCTTCCTTCCTTCCTTCCTTCCTTCCTTCTTCTTTCCTTCCTTCCTTCCCTCCCTCCCTCTCCTTCCCTTACTTCTGTGATGGCGCAGTGGTCAAAATGCAGTACTGCAGGCTAACTCTGCCAACTGCCAGCAGTTCAATCCTGACCGGCTCAAAGTTGACTCAGCCTTCCAACCTTCCCAGGTCAATAAAATGAGGACTCAGGTTGTTGTAGGCCAGAGGCTGACTCTAAACCGCTTAGAGAGGACTGTAAAAGCACTATGAAGCGGTATATACCATATTTTTCGGAGTATAAAATGCACCTACCTTTTTCGGTGAGGAAAAAGAAGCCCAATTTTGCCTTGTTGCAGCAAACAGCAAACAGCCTGCTTCACGTTCATTTTCGTTTTCAGCGTAGCTTGATTAGCACCAGGAGAAAAAAAAAATGTGCTCCCAGCAATTTACCTCCTTGCAGCAAGCAGCAGAGCCCTGCGCAAAACAGCTGAGAACAAATCAGCTGAGAGTCGGGAGGCCGATCCAATCAACTTGTGCTAATTAGGCTGTGCTGAAGCTGAAAGGAGCTGTTTTTTCTTGCTGTTTGCTTGCAAGGAGGTAACTGCTGCGAGGCAGAGGCCAAAGGGTGGGGGCCGGTGGGTGGGCGGGGCTACATTCGGTGTATAAGACGCACCTAAATTTTCACCCCCTTTTAGGGGGGAAAAAGGTGCGTCTTATACTCCGAAAAATATGGTAAGTGCTAGGGCTATTTCTCTGCTGTTGCCAAGAAAACGACAAGGGATGTGCCCTGGAAGTCCTCGGGATTTTAGAGCAAGGATGGGCAATTATGGCAACTTTACTACCTGTGTGGACTTCAATTCCCAGAATTCCTAAGCCAGCAAGGCTGGCTCAGGAATTCTGGGAGTTAAAATCCACAGGTGGTAAAGTTGCTATAATTTCCCACCCCTGCTTTATAGAGTTTCTTCTGATTTGGTAACTAACTTCCAAAAGCGTCAGGATTAAGCATAATGCAATGATTCATTCACCCTGTGAGCTAAACAAGAAATAAACCATCTTTAACAGCCTGGTTATTTAGTTCCATAATTTCTTAGGGACCAATTCTAATGCAATATATGTATCTTACTACCAAGAAACTTTATGCTGGAAAATTTGAGGACGGGAAGAACAGATCGGATCGGATCAGATCTCAGCCTTATTAAAAGATATTGTAAATTGAAAAACGTGGACCGAATACTCTGTATGACGCATTGTTTCATTGGCTGCGAACAGACAGAATTATGATGCAAACCCACAGAAGTGCAGATCTTCCTTTCTGAATTTAATCCCCAGAAAGGAGAGTAAAGGTCCTTCCAGATCTGGAACCTCTGTGTCAAAGGCCAAAACTTTCAATGCCCAAACTGAACATGTCCGTCCACTCATTCAGGAGGCGTGTGCTTTGTTTTACTGAGTCAGCTGGTCAAATACAGGTAGTCCTCAACTTACAACAGTTCATTTAGTGACCCTTGAAAATTCAAACGGGGCCTGGAAAAAAGTGACTTAAGGACCTTTGTTCCCATTTAATGACTGTTGTAACATCTCCGTGATCACGGGATCAAAATTCAGGCATTTGGCAACTGACTTATATTTATGACGGTCAGTGTCCGGGGTGTGTGTTTGTCTTGTGATCCCCTTTTACGACCGTCTGATAAGCAAACTCGACGGGGAAGCCGGATTCAGTTTAAAAACCGTGTGGCTACCTTAACAATTGCCACGATTCACTTAACAACAGTGGCACGAATGTAAAAAAAAAACGGGGCAAAACTCGCTCGACGAATGTTTCACTCAGCAGCATAAACGTTGGGCTCCAACGTTGTGGTCGTAAGTCGGGGACTACCTCTATCTAAGCAGGGTCCGTTTTAATCAATCAGAAAAGGGAAGGGCACTTTAGATCTTGATACGCAAATCGCACAAGAGGGAGGGAGGCCCACGGACGGCTGCACACAAAAAAGAAGACATTTCAGTACAGAGCTTTGAGGAACGGAAAAAGCAAACACACACAGAGACACACCGACACAAGGCTGGGCATTGTTAGGAATGGGCTGGGAAACCCAGTGGCTACACCTGAGGGCCATTAGCCTGGGATTCTTCCCAAACCGGTGAACTGATGAAGCTCCATCAAAGGGAGAGGGGAAAAAAAGGGGAAATGGCCTCCGAGAGAAGTTGGGTATGCTTTGAACCAATTTTATTCTCCCAGTTCAAGGACCGTGCAGGGTAACTTATGGATCGGATGTAAAAGGGGGAGCTAGTGGATTCGTCTGAGGGATTGGGGATGCTTTTGAGAAATGCTGGAAAGCTATAATTGCCCTTCCTGGCCACTGAGAGTGGAGTGAATGTTTCCACCGAGACCTTCTGGAGGGGTAATTTTCTTGGGAGCTCCCTTTAGCTCCAACTTAGTGCTGTCCTTGCGTTTTTTTGTCTCCAAGGGATGGAAACGCAACGCCTCGGGTGCAATTCACACAACACATACCTTCCTCGAGTTTGACCGGAGTGCTGGGTGGGGTGGAAGCAACAGTTTGGTCCGGAGAGCTCCTATCTCCCTGCTGTCTGGCGTCTTCACAATCTTCTGCGCAAAACAGATTACAATTGAATTCTTTTTTAAAATAAAAAATAAAAATCAATCAAGCTCCCCGTGAAACAAAATAAATGCAGGGAGTCCTCGACTTGCGGCCCACAATTGAGCCCAATGTTTTTGTTGCTAAGCGAAGCATTTGTTAAGTGGATTTTGCTTCATTTTACGACCTTTCTTGCCAAGTGAATTGCTGAAGTTGTTCAGTTAGTAACCCGGTTGTTAAGTGAATCTGGCTCCCCACTGACTTTGCTGGTCATCAGGTCGCAAAAGCGGATCACCTGACCTTGGGACACAGCCACGGTCGTAAGTGTGAACCAGTTGCCCAGCATCTGAATTTTGATCACACGATCATGGGGATGGTGGAAAGACCGTAACTGTGAAAAACGGTCTTGTCACGTTTTTTTCCGTGCCGCTGTAACTTTCAACAGTCATTTAATGAACAGTTGTAAGTCGAGGACTACCTATAAGTTAGGAAAATCCTCCTTGGAGGCCGGCTCCTAGTGCGAATAGAAATTGCAGCCCCAGGCGCCTTTTAAGCTGAAGCCCAAGTGCTTCTCCAACACCGCAAGAGGTTACGTATGCAAGGCTGTGTGGGAACTCCAGCCAGCCGAAAAATCCTGCTACTGCATATAGGTAATCCTCAACTTACAACTGTTCCTTTAGTGACCATTCAAAGTTATAACGGCACCGGAAAAAGTGACTTATGGCCGTTTATCACACTTTTACGACCGTTGCCGCATCTCCACGTAGTGATTTCACTCTGCAACCGTGGCAAGGAAAGTCGTAAAATGGACTCACTCACTCAACTCACTCAAATGTTTCACTTAGCCACAAGAAATGTTGGGCTCAATTCTGGCCAAGGACTGCCTGTAACGGCAGCTATTTCTCTCCTTTGCAAAGGTGCCGTTAACAGCATCCCTTCTCGTTCACACCGAGCAGGAAAGTAAAAAGCTTCTGGAAACAAATACAATGACGAATAAATAAAGAGTGGCAGCTCCGTGGGGTCCCCTTCTGGGCCCGTGATGGCACAGCTGGCACACAGAGCCCTCTCTGAGGGCACATGAGCCGTCCCCAGCTCAGCTCCACCGCGCATGTGTGCGTGTGCCTCCTGCCGGCCAGTTGATTTTCAGGATGCGTGGGGGGCAGGGGGCATGCAGGAGATGCGCGCACATGCATGGGGGGGGGCATAGGGAGCACAAGGGGCGTGGCATGCCCCCCACCGCACTGCCTGATTTGGGGCCCAGGAGGCTGCAGGGAGGCCTGCTAGGCCCAAAACGGGGGTGGGTGGGCGGGGGAGCGAGGGGTCGTGCTCACATGTGCAGCGGGGGAGCATTGCATGATGGGTGCCACAAGCGCGCTCTTTTAGCACACAACAAGAAAAAGGTTAACCACCACTGTTCTGGGCCATAAGTCAGAGAGAACTTTTCTGACAATGGTGTGGTCAGACAAAACGCGTGGCATGGATTCACAGGTGCCACGAGCATCGGCCCATGGGAGGCTCTGGGAGCGATGCCACGTATTCCAGCAAGGTTTGCCCCTTCAGCCAGGTGCGATGGGATCACAGGTGAAGGTGCCCAGTTGATGCCACACACAAACCTTCGGACTGCCTCTGTTTCCTTTCGACCTCTCGGCGATAGTCGTCCAGTTCTTGGTCCGTGAGTTTGTGGAAGGGGTTGGGCCCGGTGGTGCTGATAATGACGCGGGGCTGATACTCTTTCTCGATGATGGCCTTGGAGGCGGTCACCAGCTCCCCCTAAAGCAGAAGAAGAGAAAGCTCTCTCACCGTCTGGGGTACAGGACGCTGGAGGCACTGGGGTGGGGGGTGGGGGGAGAAATGGGAAGCGCTCAACGCTAATGAAGCAACGTCCCCGTAGAGTTTAATTTCGAATGGAGAGGAGAGGTTGCCCTGCTGATCTGGCACTAGGCAATTTTTAGAAACAACAAAATGGGGTTTTGTTAAATTATTACAAACTAGTAAGAGCTTTCTGATTAAGCTGCACTATAAACACGGCAAATAAATTGACCGAATCAACTGACTGGATAAATACACAAGTGCTTTTTTCCTGGCTGGCCTCTGAAGTGGGATAAGCAGCACTCTCTGGACAACAATGGAAAGAGAATTCCCGCTAGTAATCACGGCTGCCCAAAGCAGTGGTAGGTGGAAAGAAAGATAAAGAGGTTAAGGTTACAAAGCTTTGTATCTGTAAAGGTCTGGGCCTATTATTCTGTCCCATCCAATTTCTGCAAGAAAAAAAAAAAAGTCAAACTGAAAATGTAAACTGGCACCCGTTAACAACTCCCTTGCAGGTTGTACGGTAGTGGCCAAAATTGTGGAAAGCTTTTGGGAAAAGTGTATTTTCTAAAACTAGCTAATAACACCACTTTTTTTTTGGAGTAGTGCCAAAAAATGATATATCCATGGAAAGATCATTGAATCAAGAATGTAATGCAATAACTTTCATGAAGGATTTGCTATGAGAATAGCAGTTACAGTATAAAGAAGAAAAGTGAAACACGTAGAAAAAACGAGATATACAAAAATGATCCCCATGTCAGTTAATACTTGGGTAGCATGAATGACGGCTTTACAATGTCTTCCCATGGAGGGAACCAAGTCTTTTAGTTCTGCAGCCGTTCTCATGTGAAACCAAGATGGAATGATGGCTTCTATTAACTGGGTTTTATTGCTGAGTCGCTTCTGACTAACAGGTTTCTTTAATCGGCTCCATAGATTTTCCATTGAGTGAAGGTCAGGGCTATTCCCAGGCCATTCCAGCAGTGGAATAGGATTCTCTTGAAACTCCAAAAAAAAAGTGGTGTTATTAGCCATCAAACCTCAAAAATAAACTTTTCCCAAAAGGTTTCCACAATTTTGGCCACTACTGTATACAGTGTTCTAAATAGACTGTAATGGGATGTTAGAAGGACCTTGGGAGACAGGGCGAAGAGATGCTGCCTGGGTACCAGTCAGATAGAGACAGCAGAGCCCGCAGCTGCATAGTGGATGGAGGAAGAAGCTCAGGAGGGACCATGCCAAAATTCTCAAGGCTGACTATGTTAACCTTACCAGGTTAGAAACAAGAGCAGATAAACAAATTCATTGTACAGCTTTTTTAGAATCACAGTTCTCCTACTGATAACTTATAAGGAACTCTCTCTCATAATGTCCTCCGGGTTATCTCCTGATATGACAGATCTCAAACACACCACTACGATTCCATGGGTGTTTTTGGACACTGGAAAGTGTCTTGCAGGAATGACCGCATATAATTTATACGAGGCTGTTCAGATTTCAATCCAGGCGAAAGAGCTAATACCAAAGCCATTGTCAGACTTCGATGCTATCTCATAATAAATGAATTTCCAAACTGCCAATCTTTAAGGAAATCTTCTCTTTAATTGAGCACAGCAACCGGATCATGACTCGTTGCGGACAAGACTGTCCTTTTGCCCCCCAATCCCTCCCTTTCCGATCCCCAATTATCTGCTTCTCATTGGCTATCTTCCAAGTCACTCTACTGACTTATCTCGTCATTTCACAGGAATGTCTCCCCCCTCCTCATTTCCACGACGACCGGGCTTCAAAGGGATTTAGCAGGCAAAAGTTCAGGGTTTATCTCTCTCCTCTCTATGCCAGCGGTGAGACGCTGACAGCCATTTTGTATTGGGGAACATAGGCTGGTTGGAGAGAGCTGAGCACCCTGATCCCAATCGCAAAGGCCTGGCTAAGACTGACCCAAAACGAGCTGGCCTTCCCAGAGTTTTCTCCGAAGGGCTAAGATATGGAAAGGGAGCAAAAGAGAAGCAAGAGAAAAGGGTGGGGGGAATGCAGGGTTACAAATAAAGTGATGGGGCCGAATAGCAAAGGCAGAAGGAAAAATGAACCATCACGCCACTGTCAAAACTCTAATGAATCAAGATTGGTGTGGACGTTCGGCCAAGAACGGGAGAAGAAATACCCACCCACTCCTCTCGAGAAGCAGCCCTTAACCCCATCAGAGGCTCTATAACCCGATACAGTTTGGGTGACTTTGCCACGGAAGGTGAACAGAAATTCACGCAGGTCCTACTAATACATCATGGGGAATTTGAATTTTAACCACTCCAAAGCCTAGTATTTGTTACCTCGACTTCTTAACGCCACCCACAAAACGCAACGCACCCATCCGAACAACGGATTGTCCCCTCTGGCTTAGGAACGGGTTGCACCGCCTTTCGTTGCCAAAACAGCAGACGAGTATTTTGTGAAATTTTGCAAGAAACTGTACTTTACTTTCCCAGGGTGCGGAAACACTCAACTTAACTCAACTCGGGCATCTTTTGAGAGGCTTCCTAACAAAACCGCCAGAACAATTTTGTAGTTTTAGGACTGGGTCACAGATGGCCCCCAAACATTAACCGTGTTTTCTTCATTTGCTCCTGCAGTCCTACTTGGACCTCTGAGACCATCTGTTTACACCTCAGCCGATGGACAGATAGCCTGATCCTCTACTACGGGCTTCCCTGATAGGTAAAGGTAAAGGTTCTCTTCACACATATGTGCTAGTTGTTCCCGACTCTAGGGGGTGGTGCTCCTCTCCGTTTCAAACCCAAAGAGCCAGCGCTGTCCGAAGACGTCTCTGTGGTTGTGTGGCCGGCATGACTCAACGCCAAAGGCACATGGAACGCTGTTCCCTTCCCACCAAAGGTGGTCCCTATTTTTCTACTTCCATTTTTTTTTACGTGCTTTCGAACTGCTAGGTTGGCAGAAGCTGGGACAAGTCACGGGAGCTCACCCCGTTACGCGGCACTCAAACTGCTGAACTGCCGACCTTTCGATCGACAAGCTCAGCGTCTTAGTCACTGAGCCACCACGTCCCTTCTTTGATACAAAGAGGGATTTACATCTTCTCTGCTTCACTGCACAAATGCATCATGTGGTTCCCATTATGCTCAACCACAGCCCACAAATCCATTTTGCTCTGCAGATACTTTCTGGTAGAAGATACAGGTAGATCTCGACTAAACAAGAATTTTGCTAGTGACCATTCGAACGTACAACACTGAAAAAAGTGACTTATGACCATTTGTCACACTTATGGCCGTTGCAGCATCCACATGGTCACGTGATTTGCATTCGGACGCCTGGCAACCGATTCGTATTTATGACGGTCATGTGATTCCCCTTTTGCATTCTTCTGACGAGCCAAGTCTGTTAGGAAATGACTATTACCTAACTTGTTGGGTTGGCCATATATAAACCCTCAATATAGCTTTAAGACCACTGTATTGCATCATACTGTGTCCTGATTGGTTAGCTCTGTAGCCAATCTCCTTAAGAGGGAGCTAGAAACATGGTTTGTTTCTCTTTGCTGTTCTGTATCTCTGTATGCTACTGTTTGCAAATCCAGAAGAACTGTTTATTGTGAATGACTATGACGACTGGTAAGAAGACTTTGTTACTGGATTATCCCTGGACTGTCGTTTTGACTATCTCCTGCTTTATATGTGTATGACCTGGACTGTTTATTGGACTGTGCCTTACTATTTCCTGAAAATAAACACAACTCAGTGTATCTGTGTGTTGGCTGTGTTTATTCGTAACTACTCTCAATCGCTTTCATGTGCACACCCTTGTTACTGAAGGGTTACTCTGCGAATTCCTTAACAAAGTCAACGGGGAAACCCGGATTCGCCTAACAACCGTGTTACTAATTTAATAATGGGCGGTGATTCACTTAACAAACGCGGCAGGAAAAGTCGTAAAATGGGGCAAACCTCACCTAACAAATTTCTCACTTAGCAACATAAATATTGGGCTCAATTGTGTTCGAGGGCTACATGTCATGGCCATCTCTCCAAGTTCTTCTTAGCGGATGATGGTTTCTACCGTCAGTTCTTTTCTGACGGTGAAGTTAGAAACAATGACTTTAACCCAGGCAGGAGAGGTCTACGAATCCTAGACATTATCCATGAGATGTTGGTGACTTCCTGAATAATTCCATGTTGTGCCATGCAAGGATTTTGAGAGGAACCATTTCCCCATACACAAGTTTCTCAAGTTCTCAGTTGGCCAACAACGATCTCTCCCCTTTGGCTTCCTATGCTACACTTCCATTTGCGCCTCCTGTTCGTTTACCCGGGTGGTACTGCCCTTCCTTATGTGTCCTCTAAAGCAGGGGTCACCAACCTTTCGGAACTCAAGGACCACTAAATTCATAATTTTAAATCCCGTGGACCACTAATATGATCTGCCTAATGACCGGTTGGGTGGGCGTGGCCAGGTGGTCATATGACTGAGCGGGTGTGGTCAACTCGATGTCACTTGGGTCGAGGGGCGCCTTGGTGGCCGCTACTCTCCCCTCCCAGGCACTCCTCACTTGCCTGCCTGGGCTCCTTAGGGCCCCAACAGGAACTCTGCCTCTTCACCACCAGCGGCGCTTCCCTCCAGCCTTCGCCCAAACCCCAGCACCAGGAGGCCGAAGCAGACCCCAAGTTGGAATTTCTGTCCCCCTCCATCCTACACAAAAGACTCTGAAGTGGGAGACTCTCTGTAGAACCTTGCCTTTTTCACTTATGCTTATGTTAGTTGAGATGCACACGCGTGCCACTCACGCAGCCCGCTTCCGAATGGACCATGGGCTGTTTCCCGGGGATTGGGAACCCCTGTTATAAGCCTCAAACTCGCACCCGACGTGTAGGTCCCTTTGTAACCTCAAGCAAGAGAAACGATCAACCAGGGTAAAAAGGAGGTTAAAAGCGAAAGAGCATTGAGAGCGGAAGGACAGAGCGGTCAGTACCTTTCTAAGAGAGACAGATTTAGCTGGACTAAAGGCCTGCTCTGTGGGTTCGAGCCCTTCAATTGTTTCCGTACAGTCTGAGAGGGGAGCATCCTGAAACAGGAAATTGAGTAGACAGAGCAAACCAAACCCGGGCTTAGATTATCGGCTCAAAAGCATTACGACATGGCCTTAAAAAAAAGACGACATGCAGAAACATATTCAGAGTGTGTCAAACACACAAGCGGCGGCCATAGCAGCAGCATGCAAAGCAACCCCGAATTCTGCCTGAATATCCTAGCCACGTTGCCATCAAGCAAGTAGAAAGAACATTGGACGTAACCTGCATCTCTTAATGCGGGTTGATTCAAAGTTACGGGATGGATTTCACTTTTCGTTTTTTTGAGAAGGTTAACAGGGTTGTTGTTGTTGCTTTTTTTACCACCCCACTGAAAAAATGCACCCATTTCGGTGAAGGTGTCCCTGCGAGCCATCCCGGCCGCCGGCCCCTCCAGCAGCCGAATCAGATGAAGAGGTGGTGTGGGAATCAAGGTCAGCATCAAGGCAACCGGAGAGCTCCGAGGGGGAAAGGGGAATGGAGCTGGCAGAGAGAGGGAGAGGCGGAGCCTGGGCCGTCCGTCAGCCCTCAGATGGAGAGTCAACAGCCCCCAGGTCTGGAGGTGGCTGATGAGGAAGAGGAGGAACAGCTGGGTCCAGTGCCTGACGCATGGATTTACAGAAGACAGAGGAGAGGAGAGCAGTGGAAATCTATGGGCCGGTCCTTGGGACGGAAGAGCCACTGCTGCTAGCAAAGTCCCACCCTACCTCTGGGGATAAAAGGCAGGGGGCGGAGATGAATAGACGCGGCAGACAACTATTCATCTACCTGATAGACAGACTTGTTAGCCTGCAGTGAGAGAGAAACTTTTTGCCGGGGCTGCCGGCGCTCCTAATAAAAGAATCATTGATTTAAATACAGAGGGTTTGTCGTGTTTGGGGAACCGGTGCCCAGTGACCAGCACACTGCTGGAGGCCAGCCTCCCTCTGCGTGGCTGAACCTTCCGTGGGGTGGTAAAGACTGCACCTGCTTGCCCTTCGCACTTACCTGACGAAGGGTTACTCTCTGTCTACTGTTAAAGTTTTAAGTTGCACAGGGCTACGTGAGGCCACAGCAAGAAAAGAGGCCACGCGTTCATGCAGAGCAGCACCGGAAGCTGCGTTGCGTTCTCACCTGCACAAGGCTCCTCTCCATGACGACCCCTGAAAGGACTTGGGACTGTGGACCGGCCGTTTTAATGTCTTGCAAGTTCTGCTCCCTGATCTGTCAAAAGAAAGAAAGAAAAAGAGAGAGAGAGAGAGAGAGAGAGAGAGAGAGAGAGAGAGAGAGAAAGGCCTAGTGTCAAGTACAGGTAGTCCTTGACTTACAACAATTCATTTAGTGACCGTTTGAAGCTGCAACATCACTGAAAAAAAAAGAGACGGCTTTCTCTTTTTTTTCCAGTGATGTTGCAACTTATGACCATTTTTTCACACTTCTGACCATTGCAGCATCCCCAGGGACACACAATCAAAATTCAGGCGCTTGGCAACTGACTCGTATTTATGACAGTTGCAGTGTCCCATGTGTGTCGTGTGTGTGTGTGTGTGAGAGATTTGATCTCCTTTTGCAATCTTCTGACAAGAAAAGCCAGTCTCACTCAATAACCCTGTCACTGATTTAGCAACAGCAGTGACTCGCTTAACAACGGTGGCAAGAAAAATCGTAAAAATGGGGCAAACTCAAACTTAATAAAGGTTTCACTTAAGTCACAGAAATGTTGGGCTCAATTGTGGTCGTAAGTCGAGGACTACCTGTTAAGCCACAGGCAGGCCCAGCCAACAAGACGAGCTCTCCGCATGGTAGTTCTGGGTCAGGGCTTGTTCCAACCTGACGGAAGCTACAGATCCATTCGACCTGGTTAACCCTTTTTAAAAGCATGCGGAAGATCTTGGATCTTGCGCTAAACCCTGATTTGTTTCACTCCGGACGGGCAAATGAAATTCAAATCTGGATTCCCACCTCCGATACTGCCAAAGTCTAACACTCCCTTCTCTGATACAGGTCAACTTAAGACCACAATTGAGCCCAGAATTTATGTTGCTAAGTGAGAAATATGTTCAGGGAGTTTTGCCTTGTTTTACGAACTTTCTTGCCACCGTTGTTAAGTGAATCGCCGCAGTGGATAAGTTAAGTCACGCGGTTGTTGAGTGAATCTGGTTTCCCCCCGTTGACTTTGCTGGTCAGAAAGAGGATCACGTGACCTTGGGACACTGCGACCGTCGTAAATGTGAATCAGTTGCCGAGCGTCTGAATTCTTGGTCACCTGATCGCGGGGAATGCTGCAAACGGTCGTAAGTGCGAGAAACAGTTGTTAAGTAACTTTTTCCAGTGCTGTTGTAACTTCGGTCACTAAATGAACTGTTGTAAATCGAGAACTGCTTGTACCGATCCCAAACCATAATCCCCAATGGCCGGGCACCTTCCTGAGCACCCATGCCCAGTGCCAGTCAGCCTTACGCAGCCCAAACTGCAGCCTGACCTTTCTGTCCCCCTTGTCCAGAGGGGTCCCTGATGGTCCGTGAGCCGGACGGCGCATCTCCCCCACATCTCCAGATCCAAAAGCGGACCCGTGTCCCGGCCGGTACCAACCTTGTTCCGCATTTCTTGGACCTCTTTTGGGTTCGTGTTCAAGGGAACAAAGAGATTTGGGGCAGCAGATGAGGCAGTCCTGTGACCCTCTTCTTTAGTCCACTGTAAACAACAGCACGGAAAACGGGCGTGTTAAAAAAACACAAAGGCTCCTCCGAAATGCTCGGCCTGTTCAAAACAGCAACGTTATCGCACAGGAGATCATGCAAGATTTGACGAAGGAGAATTGAAGCAATGATTGGGCTTTGGGGGACCAAAGAAAAGCTGTCCTTTGTTTTGGGACAGCTGCTTGGCTGGGTGGGACGTGTCCCGCGATCAAACTGCCAAAGCCCAGGAAAAAAATGGGGCATCTGGAAGGGGTGCTAAGATGCACGAGGTCTTCTTTAGCCGTAGGCCACTAAAGGAATTTGAGGCTGTAAGCTGAAGACCCTCCCAAAAGAGGTGCCCGTGGCAATGTAAAGCAGGGGCATCCAATCTTGGACGCTTTAAAGACCTGTGGACTTCAACTCCCAGAATTCCCCAGGCAGCCAGCTGGGGAATTCTGGGAGCTGAAGTTCGCGAGTCTTAAAGCTGCCAAGGTTGGACACCCCTGATGTAAAGCTTTGAGATCTGGCTACTTTTAAGACCTGTGGACTTCCCCAGAAGGCCAGGGAGTTCTGGGAGCTGATGTCCACCAGTCTTACACCTCCGATGTAAAGCTTTGCTTCTTGGAATTAATCCCTCTTAACCCTGCACTGGGCACGATAATCCAGATGGGATTGTCCCGATTATGGAAATATAAAACCCCAGAAATGGAAATTTTGACTCGACAATTACTAGCTGCCCACATCATTGATTCACTTCCCGGATATCTTAATAACATCAAAGCGAACAGAAACCACGAGATGACAGAAATATGAAAAGCAGCATGATAATAACCAGGCTAGGTGGATTATTTTGTCCCATGAAGAAAGAGTGGGCATCACCAAAGTTTAAATTCAAAACAAAACTCAAAAGAGTAGAAAAGTCCAAAACCGTTTTTTACACAGACAGATAGATGGAGCAGCCTAACAGAAGAGTTTGGTGATGTCGTCATTTTATATAAAGCTTATGGCTTCATATATTTAAAAATAATAATAATAATAATAATAATAACACATCTCCAAAGCTGAAAAAAAAAGCAATTTACAAAAGGGATTTTTGCAGGAGGTTGCTTAATTTAACCAATAAAGTTAGTAGTTTATAGAAGGTAAGTTTGTCCTACCAATATGAATATGAGATTTATTCTTTCAAAAGGTTATGTTTGGCCCCCGTTAATAAACAACTTATTGCATGGGTAAGCTCTCAACTCTGAATCAAACCCGTTTTACACTTTTGTATAAATACTACTCCTCCCAAAAATAATTCTGAGACGAAAAGCCAGAAATAGAACTCCTTAAAAAGCAACATAATTTTAAAATGCTTTGCAAATATGAAGTAAAAAAATAGAATGAACATGGAGCTATGGATACTCACTGGTTCTTATCTTTTCACATAAAAATTACTCCAGCTTTTTACTAAAGATATTTAGCAACAATGTTAAGAACCTTAGCATACTGGATTAAAAAAAAAAACATTTTTTAAAAAATCAAATATACACACCAGAAGTTACTGGATAGGGATTGAAAGCTGTTTTATTAATATGTCAAAATCAGATTGTATTCCAGTGGTAATTTCAGTTTTCATTGGTCTTAGATCTTCAGCTCGATTTGGGTGCTTAAGAAAACACAAAACTCTTACGCACGTTTTGATTTTGCTATTTCCCGAAGAAGTGATATTTCAACGTCTTGACAGTAGTAGCATTTTTTTTTAAAAAAGGAAGAAAAATCACTCCATAATCAAAAGACTCTATCCTCTGTTCTCTCATTAAGTGTGTATAAGAGCAATTGCATTCCCCAATAATAATAATCCTGAAAGGCAGAGACCCCAAAATTAGGGAGCATTGGGCTTTGCGTCGAGAGACACAAAGGAAAACGGGAATTAAATGTAACTACATTTTCAAGGATGGCTTGAAAATGTAGTTACATTTAAAAGATGGCTCATTTATGCAGAATCCTAAACTGTGCTGTCCTTTGTGTAGCTTTGAAGGACTGCAGGTTTTTCTGCTCAACTCTAGAGTAATCCAGCATCACCCGCCAGCCACATGCACATCTGGCTTTGACATCACTATCTCCAAGCAGCTGTTAGCTATCGGCCTTGTTGGCCCTGAAGTCAAGGCCGAAAGGGCTCTTCGGAGGCAGCACCGCCAAGCCCCTTCTGGACCACACCTGAGCCGAAATTTATCATGCCGCCTCCACCCACTCCACCCTACCCCGGCTAATCCCGCAGGAAAGACTCTTCAATTACGGCCACCTATTTAACATGCAACATTTCATGCAGAAAGGGGGGGGTCAACCCTGGGAGGCTTCGGGACCAATGTGAAAAGGCAAAGAGGGCGCACGGCGGCTCAGATTCCCAGGGTTCGGCTGAGGTCTCAAACTACGACGGAGGTTGACGGGGTTGCAAAAGCAAACCCGTCAATCTGGCTTCGGGTAGAAAACTGCCTAAAGGAGGTCCGGAGCCATGGCATTTGTGGAGAAGGATGCCAAGAGGACTGAGATCCTCAGAAGGCTGGGCCACTGGAAGGCCAAGACAGCCCCGATCATTCGTTCATAAAGTAAAAGCAGGGGATTGAGCCCAGAGGAGAATACGACACCGTATCTGTCCACCTTAAAAGGAATTTAAGCGGCGGGCATAACACCTGGGGCCCGCAGAAGGACGGTTCGCCCGTGAGGAATGAACGTACTTTCCTGCTACCACCCGGGGGGGAGGAGAGATCAGAAGGTTTTTTTGAGGGTTTGGGAAACCCGCGAGGCTCGTTTTTGCGTCCAAAGCCTCCCAGCAGTTGCCGCCAACGGTCGCTCTACATCATCTAACTATGAACAGTAAGGTAGGCACAGACCAAGCAGTTGGTAATACAGCTTGGCACGCAGACACCGGACGAGAGAGACTGCAGCAAGGGTTTCACGTGATCGTGTGTAATGTTCGTCCACACCTTAGTCTTCGACTTGGGGCTGCCGCCGCCGCCACCGCCATCCTGCCCTTCTTCAGCTGGGTCATCCCCTCGGCTGGCATTTAGCCACCTTGCCTTCTCTCGCTGCTGTCTCTGAAAGCTATGCCTCAGAGGAGAGCAAGTGCCCGAGTCCCCGTCACTAGCAAGAGAGTAGCCGGTGACGGCAGCGGGAATCTCCGCCTCACTGAACTTTTTAGTCTTCTCCCTCAGAGCAGGGCATCGATACGGGTAGCCAGTCCGGTAACCCTGAAGAAACACCATAGGAGAACATTCAGTCAAGGACAATGCCCGGGACTCGTCAGGAATAGCAATAGCACTTAAGACTTATATACCGCTTCACGGTGCTTTGCAGCCCTCTCTAAGCGTTTTATAGACTCCGCCTCTTGCCCCACCCTCACCGCCCAACAATCTGGGTCCTCATTTTGCCAACCTTGGAAAAGATGGAAGGCTGAGTCAACCTTGAGCCAGTCAGGATCGAACTTCCTGGCTGTGGGCAGTCAGCCTACAGCGCTGCATTCTAACCACTGTGCACCATGGAAGGAAGGAAGGGAGGAGGGAGGGAGGAAGAGAGTAGGAAGGTAGGAAGAAAGAGGGAGGGAGGGAGGGAGGGAGGGAGGGAGGGAGGAAAGAAGGAAGGGAGGAGGGAGGGAGGGAGGAAGGAAGGAGGGAGGAAGAGAGTAGTAAGGTAGGAAAGAAGAGGGGAGGGAGGGAGGAAGAGGAAGGGAGGGAGGGAAGGAGGAAGGAAGGAAGGAAGGAAGGAAGGAAGGAAGGAAGGAAGGAAGGAAGGAAGGGACTAGCAATAGCACTTCGACAGCCCCCTCTACAGATTCAGCCTATTGCCCCCAACAATCTGGGTTCTTATTTTACCGACCTCAGGAGGACAGAAGGCTGAGACAACTTTGAGCCGGTCAGGATTGAACTGCTGGCAGTCGGCAGAGTTAGCCTGCAATACTGCATTCTAACTACTGCGCCACAACATTCCTTGTTGTGTTGCCTTCCTTTTGAGCTGGTTCTTCAGTCTTGCCTTCAGCCTGGGCTCTCCTGGGTCTGATCAGCCCAGAGCTGCCCCCCACCCTTGGGGCAACAGTTGCCTGGGCCCATGTTCTTCGTGACGTTATTGTCCTCTTAACATCCATGTGTAGCAAGAGATGTCTCTGGCCTGAAGCATGGAGAGCTGTAGAATTTTCCACCCTTTCCTGCTGATTTTGGAAGGCATAATGGACTGTATGGAGGATCTGCCCCCTTCCTCACTAACCCCTTTTGCAGTAACTATGGTTAGAATTTCAGGAGGCCACTGGACTTTGTCTTTTTCTTTGAAGACGTTTCGCTTCTCATCCAAGGAGCTTCTTCAGCTTCAACTGGATGGTGGTGAATGGGAGGATTTATATTCCTTGCAGAGAGCTGATCATTTGCATCCTTTTAGAGGATCCTTGAAGGATGCAAATGACCAGCAAGGAATATAAATCCTCCCATTCACCACCATCCAGTCAGAGCTGAAGAAGCTTCTTGGATGAGAAGCATTGTGAAATCCATCAGGTTCTGACAGGTTCTGGAGAACCGATAGCGGAAATTTTGAGCAGTTCGGAGAACCAGCAAATACCACCTCTGGCTGGCTCTAGAGTGGGGTAGGAATGGGGATTTTGCAATATCCTTCCCCTAGGAGTGGGGTGGGAATGAGATTTTGCAGTATCCTTCCCCTGCCACACCCACCAAGCCACACCATGCCCACCAAGCCACGCCCACAGAACCGGTAGTAAAAAATTAGGATTTCACCACTGATGAGAAGCAAAATTTCTTCAAAGAAAAAGACAAGATTAAGTCCAGTTGCCTCTTGAAAAAGCAACTTTTGGGACAACCATGACCTGGATGACTGAGAATCTCTAAAGGCTTTTATAATTAAGTTTGGAACTGGTCATTTCAACAAGTGGCAGCCAAGGCCTTTCCTTGTGGTCCTACTTTCCCGTCAACAAACCAAATAAATCAGGAGTGAAGGACGTTGCCCTGAAGGTGGAAGTAAACTCTGCAGATATTATTCCCAAGAAAATGAATTGTGAACTTCTTAGCGCTCTCTGGGCTTGGCTGTTTGCTCACAGCCCTTTCGTTACCCCAACTAGCCGGATAAGTTCAACCCTGAACCACAAATTCAACCCTGAGGCTACAGATAACTTATCTTCTATTGTGAGAAAAAGGAACATTAAGTGTTGCTGAAAGATTCCTCTGGCACTGCGGTGAATGATGAAGCTTTGAATCTTGTGTTTCTCAACTGCGTTCTCCTTAAGGGGCAGCGCAGTGGCTCAGCTGTTAAAATGCTGGGTTTGTTGGCTGGGGAGCCGTTCGAGACCCGATTGCCGCATGACGGAGTGAGCTTCCCGTTAACTTGCTCCGGCTCCTGCCAACGTTAGCAGTTGGAAAGGATGCAAAATGCGAGTAGATAAATAGGTATACCACTTTGGTGGGAAGGTAACAGCGCTCTGTGACTTCATGCTGACCACGTGCCACAGACATGTCTTCGGACAGGGCTGGCTCAGTGGCCTTGAAACGGAAATGAGCAGCGCCCCTTACAGTCCGCAATGACTAGCGGAGTCAAATCCACCGGGCTGGGGGAAGAGAAACTCCTCCTTAAGGAAGAACAAAACCTTGAGGGTGTCAGCCACAAGAGCTTCGTGATATTAACAGAGGTCTATCTGTCTGTCTGTCCCATCCATCCATCCATCCTCTTTTATCATATTTGTACAGCTACCCATCTCACCTAGACGGACTCTATAGAGGAGCAGCAGGCTTACCAAATTGTCAAGCATTCGCATGAGGGCTTCAAACTCTTGTTCTCCAGTTTGCCATTTGGGGTGATGCACTGTGCCCTCCCCCGCGGCAGACTCGTGGCAGTGAGGCCTGGATTTGTACTTGCTGGGATCCAACAGGACCAAATTGTCTGCCCCTCCTGCGCTGGCCAGCGTTCGTACCTGCAAAGTAAACAGCAAATAATAATTAGAAGAAATAAATCAAGCACCAACCTTCCGGTTTAATCTGGGTTGCATGCCACGTTACAAGCCCTCTAGTAGGATTTATCTCTTTAATTAAATCCACACACAAAAAAATATGGCAGGTTTTTTTTTTCCTGCCAAGCGTCAAAAGCTGCTTTTTGCTGTCGCAACTATTATCGCTTCTCAGACTGCCAACGAACTATGGGGAGAAGGAAGGGGGAGATGGAACTTAGGTTCCAGACATTGAGATGCCAGCCGTGCTTGACAACAATACCAGCAGCTCCATTGGACAATGTGAGCTGATCAAATTGGAGGGAGGGAGGGAGAACCTGAATTTTGACTATGTGGGTTTGCGCGGGAAATGTTCAGATCTGGTTTTGCCCTCATCGGTGGCGGAATGATGTACTCAATAAAGTTCTGCATTCAGAGATTGGATCATCTCGGCCGTGGTTACTTCAGTTGGGATCGTCAGTCGGGACCTTCACATGCTCGATATTAAATTCAAATTCTGCTACGCCTTTTCCACAGGCGTGATTTTGGGTTACGCGGTTTCCCAAACCAACTTGAAATAGATAAATCAAGAAATAACGTTGCTTACTTGGATCTCACACGCAACAACCAAATTGTGAATATAATAGAAAGCCTCCTCCACACTTTCTCCAACGGATACCAAGCCGTGATTTCGGAGTATGAGGACCTGGAGGAGCCGAGGACAGAGACAAAGACGCTGGGAGTCAGACAAATTCCATGTTTTCTGTCAGATCCTTGAAAATGGGATGGTGTAGATACTCACTTTACTTTTGGGGCCCAGATTCTTTTGAATCAAGACTTTCTCCTCCTCGTCCACGAGAATGCCATGGTAATCGTGGTAGGCCACTTCTCCGAGAGACAGTGCCTCTGGCGAGATGGGCAGGAGGCCACGTTTCATCGCGGATACCTGAGGATGTTATCACGGATTTTACTGACAGCAGTATATGAATCGGTTATCATCTTACCTATAAATGTCGGATCTCAAAGGAAACACAACTTTTGAGCGGGGTGGAACAATTCTCTCATCTGGAAAAGACATCTCTAAACCTCATTTCTGAGGAGGAAGCAAGTTCTCAAAAACTAACAGGAAAATAAAACCGAGGCACGTGACTGAGAGCAGCCATTTTGAAAAATCCTGATAAGATGGATAGGGATGGAGTGGAGTACAGTGGAATGGAATGGAACAGAAGAGAACAGAATGAAGAATTAGATTAGAATACTGAATATAGAGAATAGAATAGAATGGAATGGAATAGAATAATAGTGGAATGAATTAAGAACAGAACGGAATAGAATAGAAAATGGAATGGAATGGAATGGAATAGAATTAGAAATTAGAATAGTTACAGAATTAGAATAATAGCATAGAATAGAATAGAATAAAGAATTAAATTAGATTAGAATATATAATATATAGACTATAGAAATAGAATTAATAGAATAGAAATGAAATGAATGAAATAGGAATAGGAATAGGAATAGAAAAGAAAAAAAATTCTTTACTGGCCAAGTGTGATTGGACACACAAGAAATTTGTCTCTGCTGCATAAGCTCTCAGTGATAAATCACAAATAATCATAAAATACAATCATAAATCATAAGATACAACCTTCAGTGATACTCATAGGATATTAACTAAAGCAATCAACATAAATCATAAGGTACAAACAACAAAGTGATAGTCATAAGATGCTATAGGAAATAGGAAAGGGATAATAGTAATACAGCCCTACTTATTATTCTATGGTTTCAAGAAAGCATTAATACAACAAGTGATTATTTTACTGGACAGGCCAGAAGCTGTGTAGCAAAAATCCCCTTTCAACCTGTCTAGGTTGGAAATGTTTATTTCAGAGAAACAGGCTTATACGTTTTTGGCTTCCTTAATATCGAACCCATTTTAATATTTACCCAAAGTGTTAAAAAGATTATTGAAAAAAAAAGAGTAAAGTTGGGAATGCAGTATATTCTGAAAATCTGTAATCTACTGAAGTACGGAAAACTTGTGGGCTTGTGGGCTCAGTCCAGAAAATTGTTTCACTCTGCTGGGAACATCCAACTTCAAACCGTGGATGGATGGAAGGCATGGTTCATTATCATGCAGCTGATCTGGCCTTTTGGCAACTCGGCTTCTCCTAAATAAGAGGTGGAGAATTATGGCAATTTTCCAACCAGTGGACTTCAATTCCCAGAATGCCTGAGCCAGCATAGGTCTGCTGGTTCAGGCATTCTGGGATTTGAAGTTCACAGATCGTAAAATTGTCATTGCTGCCCATCCCTGTCCTATGCTGATAGCCCATCTCCTTTGTTATGACCAGTAGTCCTCAATTTACGACCGCAACCGAGTCAAGAATTTATGTTGCTAAGTGGGAAATTTGTTAAGTGAATTTTGCCCCACCTTACGACCTTTCTTGCCTCAGTTGTTAAGTGAATCACCGAAGTTGCTAAATTAGTAACCCGACTGTTACTGACTTAGTCTGACTTGGTTTGTCAGAAGGTCGCAAAAGAGGGATCGCCTGACCCCTGCAGACATTGCAACGGACATAAATGTGAGTCAGCTGTCAAGCACCCGAACGCAAATCAGGTGACCGTGGGAATGTCACGACGGTCATAAAGTGTGCAAAATGGCCGTGAGTCGTTTTTTCCCCCCCTAACGCCATTGTAACCTCAAACGGTCACTAAAACGAACTGCCGTAAGTCGAGGACTGCCTGCACTAGGTGGCTTGCGATGAACGTTTTTGCTATTTCCGAGCTAGAAGGACAAGAGAACTCTCTTACTGCTGCTCCTGCGGGAGTGTGGATGTGAACGATGCACTTGACTTCCGGGCGGGCGGCGTAGATGGCCGAGTGCAACGTGAAGCCAGCTGGGTTGATCCCCAGGTTAGTGCTTCCGCGATCAATGACGTCCCCTTGGAAGTTGACTTTGACCTGATAACAGAAGACGGGGTTAGAGGCCGAAGTTATTCTAACTCTGTGCCTGCAGGAGGGAAAGAGAATCCGGTCACCTGAAAGACAATAGGAATTGGGTGAGTGGGTGTGGTGGAATAGAAAAAAGAGTAGAGTAGGGTAGGGTAGGGTAGGGTAGGGTAGGGTAGAGGAATAGAGTAGAGGAATAGAGGAAAGTTGTTAACTTAATTAATAGAATAGAATAGAATAGAATAGAATAGAATAGAATAGAATAGAATAGAATAGAATAATGGAATAGAATGGAATGGAATAGAGAATATAATAATAGAATAGATAGAATAGAATAGAATAGAATAGAATAGAATAGAATAATGGAATGGAGAATAGAATAGAATAGAATAGAATAGAATGAATAGAATAGAATGAATAGAATAGAATAGAATAGAATAGAATAGAATAGAATAGAATAATGGAATGGAGAATAGAATAGAATAGAATAGAATAGAATAATGGAATGGAGAATAGAATAGAATAGAATAGAATAGAATAAAATAGAATAGAATAGAAGCTGGAAGGGACCTTGGTGGTCTTCTAGTCCAACCCCCTCCTCAAGCAGGAGACTCTATATCATTTTAGACAATATCTCTTCTTCAAAGCCTCCAGTGATGAAGCACCCACAACTTCTGGAGGCAACTTCTGTTCCACTGGTTAATCGTTCTCACTATTAGGAAGTTTCTCCTTAATTCCAGGTTGCTTCTCTCCTTGATGAGTTTCCATCCATTCTTTCTTGTCCTGCCTTCAGGTGCTTTAATTTGTCCCCCCTCTTCTTTGTGGCAGCCCCTCAAATATTGGAACATTGCTATCATGTCCCACCTGGTCCTTCTTTTCTCTAGACTAAGCAAACCCAATTCCTGCAACCGTTCTTCATTTGTTTTAGTCTCCAGGCCTTTGATCATCTTACTTGCTCTTCTTTGCACTTTTTCCAAAGTCTGAATATCTTTTTTGTAACGTGGTGACCAATACTGGATGCAGCATTCCAGGTGTGGCCTTAAATAAGGTTTTATCAAGCGGTGCTAATACTTAAAGTGATTTTGATTCTATGCCTGTTTATACAACCAAGAATTGTAGTAACTTTTTTTGACACCTCAGTAGTCATGCACGGCAGGGAAGGAGGGAGAGGGAGGGGGGGGAGGGAGGGAGAATGGAAGTTGAGTATTTATGATGCTGATCTGCAGAAAAAGTTTTTACAGTTAGGGATATTTTTTTCTGTTTAGATGAAACCCCGTAGAGTATCCAAGGACATTTGGATAATTTATTTTTCTCACATTCTTTCTTGGCTCTAGGGCGAGGCATCTTGGAAACAGGAATCCGGTAATGATATTATAATTCAAACCACTTTTACACAACGTGTGCAATTTGACTTGGGAAGATATCTGGACTATGAGCTCTTCACAAGGTTTGAAAGCTTAAGTCGGGACCGCCATCAAGATGGCTTATTTTTTTCATTAGCAACGATCAAGTTATCTTTTTATGAGCCGCGTCTGTTTATTTATGAGTTTATAAACCGCTTCCGTCAAGGCATAAATAAGAACAAGAGCCACAGCCCAGGGAGCAACAACAGCGGCACGTATCAACATCCAGGAGCAGAAATAAAAATACAAAATTAAGAGTAAGAATGAGAACCGGTCTCATTTGCCTGACGTTAGCAGCTCTGCAGCACTCAACCCAGAGGCCTCTTCTCACCTTCCAGAAAATTCGGAGAGGATGGTATGGTTTCTCTAGAGGAAGGGAGCCTCCCCGGTTCAGCTGCCTCCTGTCAACCCTCTAGATCAGGGCCCCCCAACCCCCCAGGCTTAAAAGAGCAGCAACGGCTCTTTGTAGGAAAGCAACATTGCTACATTTGTTTCTTGTTGGCATCTCTTGTTTCTGAACTTTGTGGGGCTTTGCCAAGAAAAGCCTTTGGCAGGATGCCAAAAGGACAAAGGTTTGTGATAAGACCAAAGGACTTTTTCTGAAGGATTTGTTTTGGAATTAATTTGGACTAAGCTGAGAATGAAGTAATTCTCAGCTGTTCTAATAAAATATGTTTGTTTAGGACTGATTTGTGTCTGGTAATAACTACTTGGGCCTAGGTGACAACAGAACCGAGCTGTACAAGCAATTGGCGAATACACAAAGCTCCATTTATGGAAGTGGCGCTATCACGCACGAAACCATCCCCTCTTCCCGCCACCGCAGTCCATGGAGTCAGAAAGGTTGGGGACCGCTGCCCTAGATATCTGGGGACATCCAGCAGATATTCCCTGCTCCCTTCAAGGACAGGCTTTTGTCCTGTGAAGGTCAACATTTTGAAAGCTTCCAGAGGCTAGCACTGGCTTCATGACCAGTTGCATCCAGTTATACATTCAGTGTGGACATTCAAACTAGACTGTGATGTTTCTTTGTATCATATTTGTGCGACATTTACTTTCTGATGCCCACGGAAGACTGACATTAACTTTAGCACGGCTCCAACTTTAGCACGGCTCATCCTTCTCAAGGTGCACCTGAGCTGGGCTCCTGGAAAGACTTAAAAGTTCCCCCATCCCATTTCTCTGAGTCACAGCTATTAAAATGGTGGCAGGAGGAAAACTGGGCGAATCATTTTTAAAGGCTCCTCGGTGAAAATAAAAAATTGCATAAAGATATCACGAAGGAGGACGAGAAGAAGAAATAGAAGAACAGGACAGGGCTTCACGAATGAGCCTGAAGGAAAATTTGAAAGGAGCTCACAAGCAACAGAGGAGTCCAGGTGAATCCAGAGGGACCCCGTGGAGTAAATAGGTCCACCAGGATGCTGTGTCCCAGATGTCTGTTGGATGTTGATGGACACACGGTCCCCAGCAATTCAGTAGGCACTTAGGTTGAGCTTATCGTTAACTCATCGTGTTAAAACTATCCCCCACAGGAAGCAAAGCAGGCCGATGGCTGTCATCATGTGTAGCGTTGCCTTGGTATTTGAGAAATGAAGGCTTAAATAAGGAGGCCCCAATCCAAGATTTAAATGTGGGGGCGGGAATGGAGCGGAAATTTTCAGCATCTGGCCTTCCCTCAGGAGGAAACTCTGAAGGAAATTCTCTGAGGGCATTTCAGCTCCCCTCAGGAGATAACTCTTTCAGTCAGTCTCCAGAGAAGAGAGAGGGTCTTCTTAGCAGGTGGCGGAAGTGTGCACACTTTTCCACACTGGCATCCCCAATGATTTCGTGCAGGAAGCCAGCAGAGAAGATTGCAAGTGGCATGCACATAATTACAGAGTACTTGACAGAGTACTTGGTGGTGGTAAGTGCGAACAGGTTAGCCGAACATCCAGATCATGTGACTGCAGGGGTGGTATTTGAGAAATGAAGGCTTAAATAAGAAGGCCCCAATCCAAGATTTGATTCCAATTGGCTCAATGAGTAAGACATTCAAGATTGTTTTTTTTAATTTTTCACTTACCAAGCTGGAAGCAGCAACTTCACTATAGAGAAGTCCAAAAGGCACAATCAGAAAATGTTCTTGCTCCATGTTTACTCTGACCTGCAAATATGAAGAAGGAAGGAAGGAAGGAGATGTAAAGCTCTGAGCCAAAATCTGAAATGCACACAACTCAGCTAGATTGAAAAAAATCAATAGATCTAAAAGAGTTCTGCTGATTTGCAAGCTCCCCAAGCTGACCTGAATTTCCCTTTTGGTTCCTCTGCAGAACGATGCTGGATACTCGCTAACCGCATCAGTAGTTGCAAGTAGGCTTTAGCAGAGAGGATCCCTATTTTGGATCTCAGCAGAAACAGCAAACTTAATACCTACCCTTAAGGACAAAGGCTAATGGAATAGGTCTGTTCCTCAAGAGGGAGGGAAGGAGGGAGGAAACGAAGAGGAAAAAGAAGGAAAAGAAGGAAACAAAAAGGGAGGGAGGGAGGGAGGAATGAATGAGACAGAAAGGGAGGGAGGGAGGAAGGAGAGAAAAGAAGGGGGAGGGAAGGAGAGAGGAAAGGGAATGAAACTAAGAGGGAGGGAGGGGGGAAGAGAAAAGGGGAGGGCAGGAGGGAGGGAGGAAAGGGAATGAAACAAAGAGGGAGGGAGGGAGGGAGGGAGGGAGAAGAGAAAAGGGGAGGGAGGGAGGCAATGATGGGTTGTCCCTGGTTAGCACCGGTTCTATAGAACCGGTAGTAAAACCGGCGGGAGAGTCCGCCCACTGACCCCCCCGTCGTCAAAATGCTTCTGTGGCCCCGTTCGAACTGGTAGTAAATGTAAGTAGAACCCACCCCTGGAGAGAGGGAGGGAGGGGAGAAAAGGGGAGGGAGGGAGGGAGGGAAGGAGAATGCTATTCTGCTGTGCTTACTAGATTCCTCACCCTGAACAGGCACCTGAAGACCAGACCTGCAATTTACACCAGGAGGTGGCAAATTCTAAGGAAAGGAAATGCCCACCCACCCCCAAAACAGTGGGGCAGGTTCTCCCAGTTCATGCTCCCAGCATGAAAAAGGCAAAAGACAAAACTATACAAAATTGTCTTTTGCCTTTAAAAAAAAGAGAGAGAGAGAGAGAGAGAGAGAGAAGCAGATGTCCCCTATCTCTGGGCAGTCGTTCTACGTGAGAATCTGTCCCACTGGGGGTGAGGGTGCGTGGGCATTCTCACGCAGAACGACTGCCCAGAGAACAGGCTAAAGACAATTTTGTATAATTTAGTTTTATGCGGGTCATAACTTTATTGCTTTGGATGTGACTGGAATCCCCCCCCCCCCCCGCCCCTGGTTTTGTTTCTCCTGGGGAACTGCAATACTCACAGTGATGTGATTGTAAATAAGCTGTGACCAGCCAAAGAGATCGGCCAGTCTGTAGAAAGCAGCCAATTTGCACCGTAGTAATTTCTCTCCTTTCTCGTAAGCGATGGAATCTGATCCCCGCAGATCGTTCACGGGGGTCACCATACCGAGGCCTGAAAGAAAAGATACCGGCAAAAACGCAGTTTAATAGGGAAGGTCTCTCTCTCTGATTTAGCAATTAAAATAATTGCTAAAATGCAAAACTACTACAGTTGGTTCTCGACTTACAACAGTCCATTTAGTGACCGTTCAAAGTTACAAGGGCATTGCGAAAATAAGTGACTTAGGACCGTTTTTCCAGAGTTACGAATTGTGCAGCATCCCCCACGAACAGGGGATCAAAATTCAGAGGCTTTGCGACCGGTTTTTATTTACGACCGTCGCTTTATTCCAAGGTCATGTTGAGCCCCCTTTGAGACCTTCTGACAAGGAAAGTCAATGGGGATTTCCTTGTGTTACTAATGTCTATCAACGGCAGTGATTCATGTAAGAACTGTGGCAAGAAAAGTCGTAAAATGGGGGCAAAACTCACTCCCCCCCTTTTCCCTTTTAAAATGCACATTTTAATCTGTTTTTAATTATTGGGGTGTTTTAAATCTGTCTTCGGCCAAATTGTTTAATTTGGTTTTATTCTGCTTTTAAATTTTGTATTTATGTGTCTTATCTTGTGGCTGTTCACCGCCCTGAGTCCTTCGGGAGTAGGGCGGTATATAAATCAAATAAAACATAAAACAAACTTAACAACAGAAACTTTGGGCTCAACTGCAGTCGTTAGTTGAGGACTACCTGTCAGCCCTTCCCCCTCTTCTCAGACTCACTCATGTTTAAGGCAGTCATGCCTCCTTGTGGAGCTGGTGGGTAGACGTTGGGAACGCTGGCCGTCATGAAGTCTGCAATCTGTTGTAGAGCCAGCAGGCCTGTAGGGTTCTTCCCTTTCTTGAACTGTTCCTGGATCATGGATTCCAACTCTTCACAGAATGCCTAATAACAGAGCAACAGTGCATGTGAAAAGGCCGCTTGAAGGAGCCGTGGACTTGACTTGGTGTCCAACTCCTTGCGTAAAAGCCGGTTCCTTCGGTGGGTGCAGGAACGGAGCGGAAATTTTCAGGATCTGGCTTGAAAATTTCAGCTCTCCTCAGCAGGCAACTCTGAGGAAAATTCTCTGAGGGAATTTCAGCTTCCCTCAGAAGCAACTCTGAGGAAAATTCTCTGAGGGAATTTCACCTCTCCTCAGCAGGCAACTCTGAAGGAAATTCTCTTGAGGGAATTTCAGCGCCCTTCAGGAAGCAACTCTTTCAGCTAGCCTCCAGAGATTGGAGGGAGTCTTCTCAGCAGGTGGCAGCAGCTTACAAACCTTCCCTACTGGTTTCCCCAATAATTTTATGGGGAAGCCAGCAGAGAAGACTGCAATTGGCAATCACATAATTACAGGGTATCTGACACACAGTGGTAAGTGCGAACATGTTGCTGATCATCCAGATCAAGTGATCTCGGGATGCGTGTGCAACGTTTGCCCGATGGCCAGAAGTTGTTTATAGGCCATAAAGCATCTTTCCTGAGACAGTTGTAATTCTGTTCCATCATTAAACAGTAGTAAATCAACGAGTATCCGTAGGACTTTTCAAGGAGGGAGGGTGTCACAGAATATTGTGTAGCTTTAATTACATTGATTTACCAATCTTTATGTAGGAAAAAATTTGCCCTGTATCACCCCTTAATTCTCTAAAGTCCATGTACTGCAGTATTAGAGTGTAATATTCTGGTATTTTATCACCGCTTTGGTTCAGTAACAACAGCAAGAAGAAAAATACATAATGCTTGCTGAATGGATTCAAGAGTTATTTAAGGCTTTTTCACCCACACAGAACCATTTCCCAAATGAAACTGCATTAGAAATCTGAACTACAAAACAAGAGACAAACAGTACTTTTCAAGGAAGCACGCACATGTGCACTTTAAGAGACTTTTCTGGCTTTGGTCACACATTAAATCTATCTTGTTTGAAATTTTCTTTTAAACACAAAGCATTTTAATTAAATTAATTAAATTTTCTCTTTTTTTTCTTGCATTGCTATGCATTCTTAGGATCTAACTTGTTATATAAATGCTTCTTCGTTTGGTCATGCATTGGGGGGGGGAAATGATTATATATTCTTACTGGACTTTGGAGGATCATGGATACTCTCTTCTTCTGTTCCATCATGTTGAAATCCTGGCGAAGATCAGGGGCCATATTCCTCTTTCGCAAGTAGTCAGGGTTATTTTCATCAACTCTGTCAAAATATCTCTCTTTATGTGGCGCTGTTGGAGGTGGTGAAGTTACCACCTCCGCTCTTGTTTCACCATTCATAGTACAGTTTCAATAGTGCTGCAAAAGTGAACAGAAAATACATTAAAAAAAAAAGATACCAAGTGGTTCCTGTTAAAGCAACTGGAAACAAATGTGACCACAGCACGACCAAAATTGAAGCCAGAATTTACGTTGCTAAGTGAGAAATTTGTTAAGTGAATTTTACCCCCTTTTACCACCTTTCTTGTCCCAGTTGTTAAGTGAATAGCAATAGCACTAAGACTTATATACCGCTTCACAGTGCTTTATAGCCCTCTCTAAGCAGTTTACAAAGTCAGCCCCCAACAATCTGGCTCCTCATTTTACCCACCTCGAAAGAATGGAAGGCTGAGTCAACCTTGAGCCGGTCAGGATTGAACTCCTAGCAGTGGGCAGAGATAGCCTGCAACATTCCATTGTAACAAGTCCACCTTCCTTCCTTCCTTCCTTCCTTCCTTCCTTCCTTCCTTCCTTCCTTCCTTTTCCCCTTTTCCTTCACAAGCACTAGCACTTAAGACTTATATCCCGCTTCACAGTGCTTTTTACAACCCTCTTTAAGCCGTTTACAGAGTCAGCCTCTTGCCCCCAACAATCTGGGCCCTCATTTTACCGACCTTGGAAGGACGGAACGCTGAGTCAACCTTGAGCCTGGTGAGATTCGAACTGCCAAATTGCAGGCACCCAGCAGTCAGCAGAAGTAGCCTGTAGTACTGCACTCTAACTACTGCGCCACCGTGGCTCATCACTGCAGGTGTTAGACACATAGCTGTTAAGTGAATCTGGCTTCCTCATTTGCTTATCAGAAAGTCACAAAAGGAGATTCACATGATCCCGGGATACAGCAATGGTCATAAATATGAACCAATTGTCAAGCATCTGAATGTAAATCACATGATCATGGGGATGGTGCAACGGTCATGAGTGTGAAAACGGTCATAAATCACTTTTTCAGTGATGCAACTTCATTTTTCACACTTACAACCATAAGTAAGCATTTACAACTGCTCTAAGTCGAAGGCTACCTATATTTAAAAAGGAGTTAAAGAAATCTGCAGAGTACCAGTTAACTTGACTACCAGTTAATTTTCATAAATCACATTTTATATTTTTTCATAGAGTCTCAAAAACCCAAAAGAAAATTCCCATAGTTTCAACGATTCCACCTTGACTTACAATAGTTTAGTGACCGCTGAAAGTTACAGCAGCATTGAAAAAAGTGACTTATGACTGTTTTTCGTATTATGACCATTACGGCATCCCCATACTCACAGGTTCAAAAATTCAGACGCTTGGCAACTGACTCATGTCGATGACGGTTGCAGTCTCCCCGGGTGGGGTGGGGGGGTCACGTGATCCCCCTTTTGTGACCTTCTTGGGAGCGAAGTCACTGGGGAAGCCAGACTCGCTTAACATAACCATACAGTGATTCACTTAACAACGGTGGCAAGAAAGGTTGTAAAATAGGGCAAAATTCACTGAAGAACTGCCGCACCGAGCAACAGAAATTTTAGGCTCAATTGTGGCCATTAAGTCGAGGACGACCTGATATAGATTTCCTGCACAGATAATCCACCTCAATTCTCATGACTTTTATCGATTTCCAGATCTTTCTGTGGGTTTGCAGTAGATATCTGTGTTTTTTGTATCGTCTCTGCCAGGAGGCCAACTCCCACCCTGTTGATGAATGGAGGCAACTGTCTATTTTCTGCAGGAAATCCTGGACCAGGTCTCCACCCTGAGGCTTCCTGCCAACCCTGGGGGCTCTCTGTTTAAAAGCAGAGGGAGGAAAGCTGCACCTCGCCGGGTCCCAGGAAAATGCAAGACCAGTCAAGCCCCCCCACCCTCCTTTCCCTCTGAATTGCCAGCAATGCAGAAAGGACTTTCGGGGGGGGGGGGGGTTGAAGATGTCTTGCTTCTCATCCAAGAAGCTTCTTCAGCTCTGACTGGATGGTGGGGAATGGAAGAATTTATACTCCTTGCAGACAGCTGGTCATTTGCAACCTTTTTTTAGAGACCACTTGAAGCTTTATCTGTGTCCTCAGGGTCACCTGAGTGGTGCAAATCGGTGTGGAGCCTTCTTGGAACTGCTGAAAGGATCCGTGTGGTAGATTGGAGCCGCCCTGAGTCTCCGGAGAAGGGCGGCATATAAATCGAACAAACAAACAAACAAACAAACAAACAAACAAATAAATGATGTCGTATTCCTCCCCCTCTTTTGAGAGAGGGCTGTTCAGTTTTGACATAGGTGGGTTTCTTTGATCCCTCTTTCAAACCAGCTGTCAAAAAGGCCATCTACGTCAAAATTGAACAGCCTCTCAAAAGAGAAGGAGGAATACAATATCATCTACCTCCAATATACAGTACAGATCCTTTCAGCAGTTCCAAACCCATTTGCACCACTCAGGGGACCCTGAGGACACAGATAAATCTCCAAGGGGCCTGAAGGACTCTCTAAAAGAATGCAAATGACCAACTGTCTGCAAGGAGTATACGTCCTTCTATTCCCCACCATCCAGTCGGAGCTGAAGAAGCTTCTTGGATGAGAAGCGAAAGGTCTTCAAAAGAAAAAAAACAAGAAAGTCCACAGTTGCCTCTTGAAAAAAAGCACCATTCGGACGATCATGGCCTGGGTGACTGAGAATCTCCATAGACAGCTATGCAGAAACTTCCTTGGGGTCTCAACCAGGAGAAGTCTAGAGGAACGTAAATGAAGATCAACAGGGCTGGGAAAAGCCAGTAAAAATGGCCAAGAAACAGCAGCACTCCAGGAGTCCAAAGTTAAGAGCACAGCAGTTTTGGCTCCCTGCCAGGGTCCTCTGCCCCTCCGTTGAACCCCGTTGCCTCAACGAAGCTGGGGATGAAGAGTGACCTCTTTTGGGTACTGGCACAGAGAAGTCCAATTTGAAGGCAAAGGCAGGAAAGAACAGCCTGGAACGCTTCTGCAGCACGTGGCCGACGCACCCAAGTGTTTAGATAGAATGAATTGTTTTGCACGGAGCACATTAGTATTCTCTTTCCGTCTCTGAAACGCTGTCAAAAAAAACCCCACCCTGAATGGAGGCCAAAAGAAGTCGTAAATTCAAGAGCTCGACAAAGGGAGAGTTCAACTGAGCAAAATGCAGATGTTTTTACACGGATCTGTGCAAAACCTACCCTCCATGCAACTCTTTAAAAGTAGGAAAGCATGCCTTTTCATGAAAGCAATAATTACAGCTTTTACCTTTGGAGGTTTGAAAGGGATGGTGGTGCCCTCTTCGCCACTAAATGGACTTTAAATAGAAAGAAGAATTCCAAGAAGGCGGGGGCAAACATCTCTATTCGGTTAATGCTCTTTGGAAAATCATACTTGATGGTCTGGATGGAGGAACAAACATGTCCCGTATTTGTAGGATATTTTTCCTGAATTAAGCAGACCGTTTACTTTAAGACTGTGTGAGTTTTTCCATTGTAAACCAAGGGGAGGGACTACCCCTGTTCCACCTGGCCTTGCATGTTTGATATTATTAACGGCTGTTATCTGGCACACCTCTTATTTAGAAACTTTTTTTTTCCCTACGCAAAGCCATTTTGGTATACCAAAATGTAAAAATGTTAAGAGACTGCACCACTGTGCTCTAAGTGAGCCACGTTCCTAGAAAGAAAACTGAAACCTGGCTGGTAAAGTTTGGCTGGAGACACCGAAGGGAGGGACCAGATATATACCCAGAGCCCAGGAACTCCCCAAATGCTTCACGTCTGCAAAGAACAGACTTAAAACGTTGGCTTTGCTCAATTTCAGCCATAAAAGCAGGAGCGCGGGAAGGCCGTTTTGAAACCTTTGACTCTAAATGAGCAGAAACGAATGAGGATTTTCTCAAAACATAAAGAGGTGGGGTGTCCCATTGAAGGTAAGCTCAGCTGCCCAGGACTGTGTGAATGAATTTTTCATGCTGTTTTCTTGGCAACTGTACATACGTTTTCCTTGCATCCTTTCAACCCCCTTCTAGCCTACAAGAGGTTTCCTGCGGGTCTCTCCTCCGAGTGGCCAGAAAGATCCTGCGAAGCGCAACACCAGATGCTGGCAAACTTATGTTCATTACATCCATCACAGGAGCAACTGCAGACCAGCAGGGAGAGAGATGACCGTGATGGGAAAAGGTAGCTTACAGGTTGTGTAGGTAAAGAGAGCTGAACACCTTCCTTAAATATTAATAATAATAATAACTTTATTGTCATTGTACATGTATACACAGTATACCTGTCAGCATTCTGATGCTGCCATAAAAAGACAAGGCCTGACTTTTCACCTACTTATTTTCTCTGTAGATAATATCCCCTAGGAGATGGGATGGGAGGAGGGAACGAAATTCACTTAACACCCAAAGACCAGGTCCAACGCACATAACAATCCCCAAACACACCCCCACCCACCACAAATCTTGGGGAACCGGATAGCATTTGGAAGCCAGCCAAGCAGGGCCCTCCCAGGCTCACTGGGCAGAAGAGGGAGAGAAGGTACAGCACCACAAGCTTTGCCCAGTTCCGCTATGCCAACTTCTTCTTCGCTCGAGAAAGGAGGGCTCTAGCTTGCCAGGGCTTTGTTTCTAAGCTGGTCTACCCTGCCTGAAGGATTGGCAGTAAAAGCTTCATCCTGCACCACAGATCCAGACAATTTTGAGAAAAAGAATTAACTCTTGAAATGCGATCGATTATTGCTTTTTAAATGCTGCAGTTGCAATCTACCGTATGTTATTATTCCAGCCTGGGTTTAAATTAATCCGTCTTAAGTAAGGTTATCATAGGGTAGAAATCTATAATATCATATCAGGGCACCAATGCTTACAGACAGACATAAGGGGTATAAATTTAATGGCCTAAAGAAGAAAGAGAAGGATGAATTTTTGTCTAGACACCATTAACATATACACGTTAAATTATAACATACAGTATACACACATATGTCTCAACACGTTATATTTAGGCCTATTAGGTATCTCCAGATACTTATTTTAAAATGTTCTTGCCTCATTCATAGCATTTGGGACTTCATACGTCTAACTTTCCTATGTCAACCCTTTTTCAATGGGATAAAGGAATCCATTTTTTTTTCTTTAAGTGAATAGAACCCACACAACTTATGTCTCTAAGGAAGGAGTAATTCAAAATACCTTCCCGCTGTAGGATTTTCAAAAAGAAAAGATGGACTATCACCTCTCACTTGGGAGGTTTGTATCCCTGTTTGAAAACACCACAATTCCTCTAGCCAGCACAGTGGTTTTTTTTAAAAAAAGGAGGAGCACAGTCACAGTCTGGCTGCAAAGAGATGATGAAGTCTGCTCAGACCTGACATGGAGACACTGCAGCAGAAGCTAACCCCAGAAGTCACCTCCTATAAATAAAAGGAACCCAAAGGAGGATGGCAACCAATTGGGTGCACTGTAGTAATTAAGCCAGTCACTGTCTCTCAGCCTTAGAAAGGAGGCAATGGCAAACCACGTCCAAAATCCTAGCAAGAAAACTGCAGGGAGTCAACGCTGACTCAGAGGCACAGACAGGAGGAACAGGCTCAATAGCCAGGGTCTTCTGCAGGTCTGCTGGTCTTCAGAAATACTTATGAGGCTCCTGGACTCATCAGCTCAGGCATGGGACCATGGGCCACAGAAGGAGCTTGAAAAAAGCCAGCGGCTGCAGGGTGCTGGAATATAACTATTGGGAAGCCAGAACTTCTGCAATCATCCTAGATTTATTAATAGCAATAGCAGTAGCATTTAGACTTATATACCGCTTCACAATGCTTTACAGCCCTCTCTAAGTGGCTTACAGAGTCATCATCTTGCCCCAACAATCTGGGTTTTCATTTTACCGACCTCAAGAGGACGGAAGGCTGAGCTGGTCAGGATCGAACTGCTGGCAGTCGGCAGAGATAGCCTGCAATACTGCATTCTAACTGCTGCGCCACCCCCTATGGTTCCTATTTATTAAATTTATATGCTGACCATCTTCCTATCCAAAGTGATTCTGCGCGGCTAGATCTTGTTTACAGGCTTTCAAATAATAATTTTTTTAAAAGTTTTAAATATGGCTATAAGTAGGATCACCAAACTCTTTTAAAATTTTAGGATTACTTGATAGCCCTTGAAGCTGATTTAACCTACATTCCATGCAGTTTAATCAATAATTTTAAAAACTGGGGGTGGATACTGATGCCACTTTGCAAAACAACGGAACTCTCGCAAAGGTGTGAGAATTAATGACTGCTGAGGTGCAACAAGAGGTGCTCCAGAACATCAGAGAAGATGATGGATGAGATCAAAGCAAGACAAGCTTCAGTCTGGAGGGCTTTGTAATGAATTTAATGAGGTTGGAGGGAAAAAAAAGACAGCCAAAGAGAACGTGAGAGGGATAGGCAGGGACAAAGATATAGTGAGTAGCAGGGATGTGTTATGTTTGTCTAACATCCACAGTACTTCTTTCAAATCATTTCTGAGATGTGCATTTTTCGAAATACTCGAAAGAAAGCAAACAGCTAGACGGAGATGGCAAAAAGCTATTAGGTAACAATGAAAAAGCAGAACTATTCAACTCCTATCTTTGCAGTGTCTTCTAGAAAAAAGGGAGCGTGCATTCCTTCTAGTCCCTGGGCAGGAAGGGATCTTGGGGATCTTCTAGACCAACCTTCTATCCATTGTGGGAATCCTCAGGCCAGGGGATCCAGTCATGACACAGTCATCATTTAGGAGTTAAGGTCCACACATCTTAAAACTTGCCAGGATTGAGAAATACTGCTCTATGCAGCAAACAGGCAGAATGTTCCCAGTCTGCCTTTTCTTCTTTCTGAGCTAGGAACAAGATGCGTTTTCTGCTTTATTTTTCACATTCAGCTGTTAATTTAATTTAAACAGCAGACCAATACAGCTTATGCTAATTCCCAGGAACGATTTACATCAAGAAGGCTGATGAGGCAATGCCAGACAGCCCCACTTGTTATGCTCAGAGCATCAACAATGTACGTTTGACAGCCGTTAAGTGCTAAGTCACCACCAGGAGATAGCCAATCACAACCCACTGATACAGACACAGCATTAATTCCCTAAATGTCAGAGGGTCTATGTCAGTTCTGCTCCGGCATCTACTCTAAGAATACCAGGGAAGATACACTGCAACTCCTTTTCCTACGTGGCAACCACTCGTTCCAGAACATTTTGTACCGAACAGGCCACAGGTAGTCCTCAATTTATGATCATAATTGAGCCCAGAATTTATGCTGCCAAGTGAGAAACTTATTAAGTGAATTTTACCCCATTTGACAACTTGTCTTGCCACATTTGTTAAGTGAATATGTCGTTGTTCAATTAGTTACACGGTTAAGTGAATCTGGCTTCCCCCTTGACTTTGCTTGTCATAAGATCACAAAATATGATGGCATGATACCGGGACACTGCAAACGTCATAATTATGAACCATTCTGTCAAGCATCCGATTGTAAATCACGTGACCATGTGAAGGTTGCAACGGTCATAAGTGTGAGAAACAGTCCTAAGTCACTTTTTTCAGTGCCGTTGTAGCTTAAAACGGTCACTAAATGAACTGTTGTAACTTGAGGACTACCTGTATTCAGTCCAGAAAAAAGATCAGCACAAGTCACACCCATCAGAAAAGGCAAGGGCAAAAAACCCAAGATAAATGTTTAGACCAATGAGTTTGCCAGAAAACAAGTAAGGTAACAGTGGTTAGAATGCAGCATTGCAGGCTAACTCTGCCCACTACTAGGAGTTCGATCCTGACTGGCTCAAGGTTGATTCAACATTCCGTCCTTCTGAGGTCAGTAAAGTGAGGACCCAGATTGTTGGGGGCAAGAGGCTGACTCTGTAAACTGGTTATAGAGGGCTGTATAGCACTGTAAAGCAGTATATAAGTCTAAGGACTATTGATATTGACTCAGCCTTCCGTCCTTCTGAGGTTGGTAAAATGAGGACCCAGATTGTTAGGGACAAGAGGCTGACTCTGTAAACAGCTTAGAGACGGGTATAAAGCATCGTGAAGCAATATATAAGTCTAAGTTCTATTGCTAATATATTACCAGAGGATAAGAATAATAGCAATAGCACTTAGACTTATATACCACTTCACAGTGCTTTTACAGCCCCCTCTAAGCTGTTTACAGAGTCTGCCTCTTGCCCCCAACAATCTGGGTTCTCATTTTACCCACCTCGGAGGATGGAAGGCTGAGCTGGTCAGGATCGATGGCAGTGGGCAGAGTTAGCCAGCAATACTGCATTCTAACCACTATGCAACCATGGCGAGGGAGGAAGGGAGGGGGGGAGGGAGGGAGGGAGGAAGCAAGCTAGCAACAACAATAGCACTTAGACTTATATACCGCTTCACAGGGCTTTACAGCCCCCTCTAAGCGGTTTACTGAGTCAGCATATGTTCCCCGACAATCTGGGTCCTCATATTACCCTTATCAGAAGGATGGAAGGCTAAGTCAACTTTGAGCCTGGTGAGATTTGAACTGCTAAATTGCAGGCAGCCAGCTGTCAGCAGAAGTAGCCTGCAGTACTGCACTCTTAACAACTTTGCCTTAGGACATCAATTGAGGATCTGGCAATTTGGAAAGCTTTCCCGGCTCATTTGAAAGACGACAATCATGCAGAAAATAACAGTCCAAGCATCAGATCAAGGTCTATACTAGTCTTCCGTTACAATGGACCCTAATCCTGCAACAGGATCCTAAAAGAGAGCAGAATCCTAATTCAGGATAAAATGGAGAAGGTCCAACTCAACTCCCTAACTAAAAAAGAAGAGAGACAAGAAGGCTGAGCTAAAATAAATAAAATAAAACAAAACACGGTTGGCCAATCCCATCCCCTCCACCCTAGTTAAAAAGTTAGACAGATGGGAGATTTCAAATCTTGTAAGGAGAAAACACACACGTACACACACACACACACGAATCAGTTATTTGGTAGAGATCTTGGTAGCCCACGCAGATTTGGAAAGAACGGGCACCTCTACTGAGCTAATTTATATATAAGACTAAAAGTCTATATAAGCTAAAAGTCTATATAAGATATTTATATATAAGACTAAAAGTCTATATAAGCTAAAAGTCTATATAAGATATTTATATATAAGGCTTACCCCCCACCCCCTAATTACTTGCATAGAGATTATTCTTTATACTATTTATGTATTTTTGTCATGGATTGCACCAGTGAGGCTAAAACCAATTTCGTTGTATACATGATGTACAATGACAATAAAGGCTATACTATACTTAAAGTCTATATAAGGCTAAAAGTCTATATAAGCTAAAAGTCTATATAAGATATTTATATATAAGACTACAAGTCTATATAAGCTAAAAGTCTATATAAGATATTTATATATAAAAGTCTATATAAATTAAAAGTCTATATAAGCTATTTATATATAAGGCTCCCCCCGCCAATTACTTGCATAGGGATTATTCTTTATACTGTTTATGTTGTTTGTATTTTTTGTCATGGATTGCACCAGTGAAGCTAAAACCAATTTCGTTGTATACATGATGTACATGTATAAGCTAAAAGTCTATATAAGATATTTATATATGTCTAAAAGTCTATATAAGATATTTATATATAAGGCTATAAGCTAAAAGTCTATAAGATATTTTATATATAAGCTAAAAGTCTATATAAGATATTCATATATAAGGCTAAAAGTCTATATAAGATATTCATATATAAGGCTAAAAGTCTATATAAGATATAAGGCTATAAGCTAAAAATCTATATAAGATATTTTATATATAAGCTAAAAGTCTATATAAGATATTTTATATATGCTAAAAGTTTATATAAGATATTTTATATATAAGCTAAAAGTCTATATAAGATATTCATATATAAGGCTAAAAGTCTATATAAGGTATTTATATATAAGGCTATAAGCTAAAAGTCTATATAAGATATTTTATATATAAGGCTAAAAGTCTACATAAGATATTCATATATAAGGCTAAAAGTCTATATAAGATATTTATGTATAAGGCTAAAAGTCTATTGAAGGTATTTATATATATAAGGCTAAAAGTATATAAGCTAAAAGTCTATAGAAGGTATTTATAGATAAGCTAAAAGTCTATAGAAGGTATTTATACATAAGCTAAAAGTCTATATAAGATATTTATATATAAGGTTATAAGCTAAAAGTCTATATGAGATATTTATACATAAGCTAAAAGTCTACAGAAGGTATTTATATATATATAAGCTAAAAGTCTACAGAAGGTATTTATATATATAAGCTAAAGGTCTATATAAGGCCTTTATATATGTAAGACTAAAAGTCCATAGAAGGTATTTATATATATAAAGCTAAAAGTATACATAAGTCTATGGGCTATTGCTATGATGTGCATTTCCAACGGATTTAACGGAGGATGAGTCGCCCCCTCCTCCAATGGGCCCGTTCCAAGCCGTTCTTTTCCCCCCCCCACTTTCCTTTCCTCCGGGCCAGCATCTCCCAACCCCAGGGAGCCTTTGGCAGAGATGCGGACTCCAACTCCCAGAATGCCCCGGGGCAGCAAAGGCTGAGGGGGGGTCTTTCCCTCCCCCTCCTCGCCTTGCCCCCCCCCCATTCTCCCTCAGGAAGACGTCCCCTGAGGTAAAAAAAAAAAACCGTCCCTCAGGAGGGGGGGAAAAAAAACAACGGGTGGGGAATCAAGGCCTCTCCATCCATCCGACGACCCCTCCCCACACAAACCGGCGAGCAACGGCTGAGGGCCTCGGAAGAGCCGCCCGCTTTCCTGACGGCCTTACCGGCGGCGGTGAGGGGAAGGAGGTAAAGGAGGAACGGGAACGGGCCTGGCCACGCAGCGGCTCACCTGGCGCGGAGAAGCGGCGGCGGCGGCGGCCGAGGCGAGTCGAGGCTGCTCCGGCGGTCCCGCCCTCCTCCGCCTCCGCGGGCGCGGCTGGCAGGTCTGCAGGCCAAAGAGCGCGGCAGCCATTGGACGGCGGCGCCCGCCAGCAAGGAGGCCGCTGATAGGACGCTTCTCTCTCTCCCTCTCAGCCAGGGCCACGCCCCCTATGTCCAGGCCACGCCCACTCTGCAAAAAAAAAAAAGCGGGACTGAGGCGCAGCCCTCACATTTAGAACTGGCTGCCAGGCCGTGAGGGTCTCTCTTTCGCGGTCTGTCAGGCGGAGCTTCTCCGGCAGGAGAGTTTCCCAGGCGCGGTCCTCCTTCCAACCGGACCGGGGAGAAGGGGAAAGAGAAGAAGGGGTGGGGTGGGATGAGGGAGAGTTTTCCCTTCGGCTTCTCAGGCTGGTTGAGGCGTCTGAGACTGAGGGAACTGAGGGATTTCCCTCCCCTCAGGAGCCTCCAAACCGGCCCTTTCGGCCATCCTGACCGGTTAAAATAAACCAAAAGTAGGCCTCGACTTAACAGGACTTCGTTTATTTATTTATTTATTATTGAATTTCTATACCGCCCTACTCCCTGAGGACTCTTCTGACCGTTCAGAAGTTACAGCGGCGGCACCGTGCAAAAGTGACATAGGGATGGTTTTTTTCCACACTTAACGACCGTCACGTGATTTACATTCAAATGTTAACAACCGAACTCGTCCTTACGATGGTCGTGTTGTCCCGGGGTCATGTGATCGCCTTTGGCGATGATCTTGACGAACAAAGCCAACGAGGAAACCAGATGCACTTAACAACTGAGTTAACTCGTTGAGCAACGGCGATGGTCACGTGATCAAAATTCAGTGGGATTTACAGTCAAATGTTGACAACTGACTGGTACTTACGACGGACGCAGAGATCCAGGATCACGTGATCGCCTTTGGTGATCTTCTGATGAGCAAAGCCAATGAGGAAACCAAATGCATTTAACAACTGAGTTACTCGTTTAACAACAGCGGTGGTCACGTGATCAAAATTCACCTGCGTGGCAACGGGTTCATATTTACGACCGTTGCAGTGCTCTGGGATTTATGCGATCCCCTTTTTGCGACCCCCTGACAAGAAAAGTTTGGGGAAGCCCGATTCGCTCCACCACCGGGTTATTGACTTATCGACTGCAGTCATTTGCTTAACAACCAGGGCAAGGAAGGTCATAAAATGGGGGCAAAACTCCCAAAACAAATCCCTCTCAACAACAAAAATGTTGTGTTCCATTGCAGTCGTAAGTTGAGGACTACCTATACATCACTTGCGTATCCCCAGTCTATTAAGAAAGCTGCCTGATCCAGATTAATTTGGTGGAGTTGCTTTTAACCAGCCCATCTTGATCTCTGGTTATTGGCCAGTTGTTGCTGAGATTGCTGTGGTGGTTGTGGTTACCATCACCGTCAATGGGCATCACACTCTTTGTATTTATTTTTAAAAGATTTTTTTAAATTGAAAAAAAAAGAAAAAAAAACCCGCACAAAATTGTAAAAGAAGAAAAACAAATGGCTGCAAAAACAAAACAAAACCCCAAAACATACAGGCAAAACACTTGTTGTTAGTTGCGAAATCGAGTCCGACCCATTGTGACCCCATGGACAACATTCCTCCAGGCCTTCCTATGCTCTATCATCCCCTGGAGTCCATTTAAACTCATACCGACTGCTTAGTGACTCTATCCAGCCATCTCGTTCTCTGCCGTCCCCTTCTTCATTTGCCCTCAATCGTTCCAGCATTAGGCTCTTCTCCAGGGAGTCCTTCCTTCTCATTAGGTGGCCAAAAGATTTGAGTTTCATCTTCAGGATCTGGCCTTCTAAAGAGCAGTCAGGGTTGATCTCCTCTAAGACCGACTTGTCTGATCGCCTTGCAATCCAAGGGACTCGCCAAACACTTATTTACAGGCAAACACTATGTCAATAAATATATTTAATCATGGCATTGATTCAGTAGTGGGATTCAAAGCCCGTTGCTACCGGTTCGCTTGTGGGCATGCGCAGAGACATCTGGGTGGGTGAGTGGAGCCTCCCACCATCGTCACTGAATTGATTGCTTTGGAATCTGATTTGGACATTTATCAGATGGGAAGGTCTGTGACTACTCTAGTTTCCAAAACCCCATTTAATGATGGGGGACATCCCCTCTCCCAGTCATCCAGAATTTAACCAATTTAGCATTAAGCAGAATTAAATATCGACAGAGTCCAATAGAGTAAAAATAATGATATAACATTAAAAGCTATAATAGATTGAGTCTAAATGAACAATCTGTTCTTGTTCTAATAACCTATAAAAGTATAAATTTGCACTTTAAAAAATGGTGGCAACAAGATACAAAGTTATTTTGGGCATCAAAAAACTTATTTATTAAATTTATATAGCCTTCCATCTCACACTTAGGTGATTCTGGGCGGCTTACAAAAATCCAAATAATCACACAAATTGGTTAACCCTTCTCCCCTAAAGAAAACAGGACATCCTTTTCAATAATAAGCATATATAATATCCTTGCAGCAATTAGCATGTACGAAGCGACAGTGGTGCTGAAACTTGCATTTTCAATATTCCTGCATAAATATATATTAAAACGTGATCTCGTCCCCACACGGCCCTAAAAGAAGATAAAGAGATCCCAATTCAGCAAACGAGTCAAAAACATCATGCTTTTTTATTTATTGAGGAAAATGTTCCAAAGCTACAGGAAAAATTTCACAGTGCAGGAAAAGGAAATGGGAGGAGATAATGGAGAGTGTGTGAAGAAGAATATTCCTTTCCTTTCTCCAGCATCTGGTAGATGTACTTTTTCAGTCCTGCTTCTTACTGTCCAGAATCCAGGATCATGAAAGCTGCTGCCTTTTCATCAATCTGGTTAGTTGGAAAAGGTGCTAACAGATTCCTGATCTTTTTCTACCCCAGACTAACACGAATCTCCTCCTATAACGTCTTCCTTAGGAACTAATGAAGAACACAGAATAGAAATGCTTTTAGCATTGTCTGGAATTACGACAGGCAGTGTAAACCTCTGGGGCCTAAATCAAAGTAAAATTTTTGAGTTTCTGTTTGCAACGGAATAAAATTGCAGTCTGGTTGTCTCTAGAGCAGAGGCCTGTATACTTCTACCATGGGTGTACAAAAGAGAGAGAGAGAGAGAGAGAGAGAGGATCCAGAACCACTGAAAAAACTTCATCATGCATACTGTTGGAAGAAATGTCCATCTGGGTTCAGTTCCAAGTGGAGAGAAAGACACTGGAAACATGGAGGCTGTTGGGAAGGATGGTTTGAAGTCCTGGGTAACTGACGACAATGAGTGGAGATATATATATATTTATACCCACTCTTGGGCCTTGCCCTAGAGTAGGGGTCTGCAACTCAAAGAGCCATTTGGACCCGTTTCCCACAAAAAGGAAAACACCGGGAGCCACAAAACCCTTCCCATGCCTGACTATTTCTTCAGCGGCCACAGAACTAGCACATGTAGTTGAATTAAACATTTTGTTTTCTTCTAAAACTTTTCTTGGATTTATCCATGGTTGGCCTACCGGGGGTTGAAAAGCTCAATAAATCGTGTGCCGGCGGTTGTGACGCATATTTTGAGTGACAGGGAGCCGCAGCAGAGGGGTGAAAGAGCCACATGAGGCTCCAGAGCCACAGGTTGCTGACCCCTGCCCTAGAGCTTCCTGTTCCTGTGGCAAGGGCATATATCCTATTGGCTGCTCTAGGGGTTATGTGCAAATCCTAGGAATTTGTCTGAGATAAGTCTGGTTGAACTGTGCTGGGTGATGTAATATTCCCAGGTGCCATGTGGTAAACTCTTCTGCTAGATAATCCTATCATGTCCTGGAAGGTCATGTCTCAATCCCATCACCCTGGAGCTGGATGCCTTTTGTTTGGTAGATAGGATGGCCCAGTCTTTCTGGGGCTATTAACAAATGTGGGGGCTGCTTTCCAAGAGCATGTTTCTCCTTTTCTCATCCAGGGAGGTATAATATTCTGCCTTTTCAATATTTCCTTAAAATATTTCATTCTTCTAGGAGAGGGGTGGGTGCTAACTTTCTACAATGCTAAAGGTATTTCCAGAATTTCAACTTTATTAATAAAGTGCCTGTAAATCTGCATTCAGACTTTCTTGAATACAGGGAAAGACTAGAAGGATTTGCTTCTAATTTCCATCTGTAGAAGGGACGGCTTGTGGGGGGGTTTACTAGGGAAAAGTAGGGGAGGCAGGAAGGCATCTGCGTCACAGGGACCTTGGGATCTTTATAAATCTGGAACACCAGCTAAGCTAAAGGCGAGAAGACCTTGGGTCAGAGAAAATGGCCAATAGGAAAGGGAGGGGGGGAGAGGACTTGGAAACAGTTCCTTCTGAAGCAGCAGAATAGCAGGGGGTGCAAATCTCACCATACCTGTCTATCTATGATGTCCTTGAAACAAACTTGGTTCCCCCTGGCAGCCAGGGCCTGTCCCCATCCCTCCAGTGAAGACCTGCCAAAGGCCCACCCTGCTTAGACTGAACATCCTCCCTCTTCAAGCAGAAGTGAGACCTTAGTGTGAGGATACTTGGAATATTGCATCCCGTCAGGGGTGAAATCCAGCAGGTTCTGACAGGTTCTGGAGAACCGGTAGCGGAAATTTTGAGTAGTTCGGAGAACTGGCAAATACCACCTCTGGCTGGCCCCAGAGTGGGGTGGGAATGGGGATTTTGCAATATCCTTCCTCCAGGAGTAGGATACGAATGGAGATTTTGCAGTATCCTTCCCCTGCCATGCCCACCAAGCCACACCAGGCCCACCAAGCCATGCCCACAGAACCGGTAGTAAAAAAATTTGGATTTCACCACTGCATCCTGTTTTGGTTGCCATGATATAAAAAAGATGTTGAGATGCTAGAAAGAGTGGCAAAGATGATTAAGGGGCTGGAGGCTAATACCTACGAAAAACGGTCGCAGGAATTGGGTATGTGTAGTCTAAGGAAGAAAAGGACGAGAGGTGACATGATAGCAGTGTTCCAATATTTGAGGGTCTGCCACAAAGAAGAAGGGGTCAACCTAACATACGAAGAACATTTGCAGGAACTGGGTACGTCTAGTCCAGGGATCTGCAACCTTAAACACTCAAAAGAGCCATTTGGACTCGTTTCCCACAGAAAAGAAAACACCGGGAGCCACAAAACCCTTCCCGTGCCTGACTATTTCTTGAGCGGCCACAGAACTAGCCTATGTAGTTGAATTAAACTTTGTTTTCTTCTGAAACTTTTCTTTTCTTGGATTTATCCATGGTTGGCCTACCGGGGGATTGAAAAGCTCAATGAATTGCGTGCTGGCAGGTGTCACACATTGGCAGTTGTGACGCATATTTTGAGTGACAGGGAGCTGCAGCAGAGGGATGAAAGAGCCACATGTGGCTTCTGAGCCGCAGGTTGCTGACCCCTAGTCTAGTCTAGTCTAGTCTAGTCTAGTCTAGTCTAGTCTAGTCTAGTCTAAAGAAAAGAAGGATTAGAGAAAACATGATAGCAGTATTCCAATATTTGAGAAGCTCCTACAAAGGCGAGAGGGTCAAACTATTTTCCAAAGCACCAAAACAAGAAACAATGGATGGAAACTAACCAAGCAGAGAAACAATCTGGAACTAAGGAGAAATTTCCTAACAGTGAGAACAATCAACCGATGGAATAGCTTGCCGTCAGAAGTTATGGGTGCTCCATCACTGGAGGCTTTCAAGAAGAGACTGGACAGCCATTTGTCTGAAATGGTATAGGTTCTCCTGCTCAAGCAGGGGGCTGGACTAGAAGACCTCCGAGGTCCCTTCCAACTCTATTCTATGATTCTATTCTCTAAAGCACCTGAAGGCAAGACAAGAAGCAATGGAGATAAACTAATCAAGGAAAGCAGCAACCAAATCTAAGGAGAAATTTCCTGACGGTGAGAACTGTGGAACAGAAGTTGCCTTCAGAATTTGTGGGTACTTCATCGCTGGAGGTTTTTAGAGGTGGAGCTCTCGCCTCACAATCAGGAGGTTGTGAGTTCGATCCTAGGTAGAGGTAGATGTAGGGTCTCCTGTTTTGAGCAGGGGGTTGGACTAGAAGACCTCTAAGGACTCTTCCAACTCTGTTATTCTGAGAGGAAAGCAGACCAGCCTATCTTCGCTCTTGCGGTCATGCCTCAGCAACCTCAACTCCAACGGGGCCTCTGGTGGCAGTGCTCCTGCTGTGCTGGGGGCAGGGGGGGGGGCTGCGTGAGCTACTGAGACCCCCCCCACTCTTGTGCCAACTCTCCTGCTGCTACTCCAGGTGGCTCCGTGGAGGCTGAGAAGATGAATCAGGTGTGATCAGGTGAAGCAAGAGATGGGCAACCCTTTTCCTGGACATTAGCTGGGGCGGTGGGGGGGGGAGAAAAGGGAGTCCATCCCCCTCTGACCCTTCTTCGTGTTCTTCTCCACTTAACCCAGAAGGAAATTGATCAAAGACATCCAGGCGGCATAGGACTGAATTATTTAGGGCAGGGGTGTCCTACCTTGACAACTTTTTAAGACTTGTGGACTTCATCTACGGCAGTGGTGAAATCCAAATTTTTTTTACTACCGGTTCTGTGGGCATGGCTTGATGGGTGTGGTGTGGTGTGGCTTGGTGGGCGTGGCAGGGGAAGGATACTGCAAAACCTCCATTCCCACCCCACTCCAAGGGAAGGATACTGCAAAATCCCCATTCCTTCCCCACTCCTGGAAGAAGGATATTGCAAAATCTCCATTCCCACCCCACTCCAGGGGAAGGGTACTGCAAAATCCCCATTCCTTCCCCTCTCCTGGGGGGGAAGGATATTGCAAAATCTCCATTCCCACCCCACCCCAGGGGAAGAATACTGCAAAATCCCCATTCCTTCCCCACTCCTGGAAGGAGGCTATTGCAAAGTCTCCATTCCCACCCCACACCAGGGGAAGGATGCCGCAAAATCCCCATTCCCCTTCCCCACTCCTGGGGCAAGGATACTGCAAAATCTCCATTCCCACCCCACTCTGGGGCCAGCCAGAGGTGGCGTTTGCCGGTTCTCCGAACTGCTCAAAATTTCCGCTACCGGTTCTGCAGAACGTGCTGGATTTCATTCCCTGATCTACGGAGCTTCTCAGTCACGGTGTCCCATAGGTGGATTTTCAAAGGACTCGTTCCTCCGCTTTCCATGCCCACCTGGGCTGGTTGGCTGACAGGTCCGGCGGGGAGGGGCCTGCCTGCTCCGAAAAGGCGGAGGGGCCGGGGCTGGCCGTCGCCCCCCGCCTCTTGCGGGGGGTCCGCCTGACGCCTCCTCCGCTCCAGCGGAGGAGAGGGGGGGGCTCTCAGGAGCTGCGGGCGCCGTTGCTAAGGCTGGAGCATCTCTGGATGTCGCTGGCGCAGCTGCATCCTCCGCTGCTTGCGGGAAAACGGCTCGGCCGATCCCCCGGCTCCATGAAGCGGGGCCCGTCCTCCTCCTCCTCTTCCTCCTCTTCCTCCTCCTCCTCCTCCTCTGCCGCCAAGGGCAGGGCTGCCCGGTTGGGCTGAGCGATGGCAGCCGCTCCCCCGCCGCCCTCCCTCTCCTGGGTCAGCCTGTCCGCTGCGGCTGCTGAGTAATCCGGCGGCGCGGTCAATGGGCGAGGAGACGGAGCCCCCCCCGAACATCAACCAGAGCTTTCTTCGGGATCACAACTATGTGACTGAAGGTAACCCATCCGCCGCGATCCCCACCCCCCCCGCCCACCCCCAGCCCCCCGCAAGCGCAGCGATCCAAACGGCGCATTGGGCTGAGGATGCGCCCACTCCTCCTTCCCCCTTCTCCATCCCTGCGGAAAAAAGCCGGAGGGAGGGAGGAAAGAAAGGTGGGAGAAATTGGGGGGGGGGCTTGGGGAAGGGGGGAAATATCTGCGGGATGGGGGGGCCACCCAGGGGGGTCCCTGTGGAGCCGGCTCCCCTGGGAAAGAGGCTGGCCATCTGGATCCCGCCCTCCCTGGAGGGAGGGAGGGGGTGGTGGAAAAGAGGAGAGCCTCTTGCATCCCTGGGGGTGGGGGTGGGGTGGGGAAGGGAGGTTGCGCAGGTAAGGCCAACCTGGCTGTGTTTTAAAAGCGAAGCCTGATTTAGCTGTTGCAGCATCTTTATCCAAGGGGCGGGAGGAGGCCTGGAGAGGAGAAGGGGGGGTGTCCGCCTGTCTCTTGCCCTCCCTTGCAAATGTTATGCAGCACAAGCTAGATGGCCTCCTCTCTAGGGCTCCAGGAGGTCTACTCTATCCCCAGCCCTCCCCCCTCCCCACACGCACACCTGGAGATTTATGGGGTGCCGATTTCTCTTGAAATAACGACAGAAGCCGCCAGGTTCCCCTAAAACACCGTCATTTGCTCATTCCCGGAGGAGGAAAATGCCCGACAAAGTTTGGGCATGGCTATCGTTTCTGCTTTTCTCAGGGGGAACGTTTGGATGCTCTCTCCTCGGGCATTTTCCCTTTAGGTCGAGCTTGTCTGCATGATAGCTATTTTAAAAAGCGGAGGAGGTGGGGGAAAGCATCGCGGACGGCACAGCTGCTGTGCGCCCTGTTGGAGATGCCCAGGGACGGTGGCGGGTTAGCCAGGGTCCATCTGCAGCGAACCGGTGAGCCCGGAATTAAGGGGGAGAGCAGTTGGTCTGAAGGGAAGCTCTTCCCTTATTCACCTCTAAGCAAACTGGTGGTCCCATATATATATATATATATATATATATATATTCATTTTGGATTTTGCTGAGCTTCCGCACTGCCATGATGACTCACGTCCAAGCAGCATCGCCTGAGCTTCCCACGGCAACCGATCTTGTACAACATGCCCATCCCTTACTATTTGCCTCCTGACAAAAGAGGCACGGGGTTGCCGCAATCGTGCCCTCTCTTAACTCGCCTCTGCCCTCCCCAAGTTCACTGGCACATGGAGGAAACGGATAGGAGAAGGAGGGGGGGGCGCAATCCTACCGCATTGAAAAACGGGGTTTAAGAGAGAAGGCGTTTACACCGGCCTGCTCTTCGCGTGACTTTGAAGGATGAACTGAGAAGCGCCTAGAATACAAGCAAAGCTTCTGAAACTCTCTGCAAAACCCCCCAACTAAGTTTCTCCCACGATGAGGGGGGGGGAGAGAAAATGCTCTGTCCCCTCCCAGCTCCAGATAGTTTTCTGGGCCTCTGGCTCGACACCTTCTGGAACCTTCTCAGAAGCAGCCCATCGTGATCAGGCTCCTAATGGTATCTCCACCCCGGTTTCTGGTACCCCCCCGGGTTGGTTTCCCGCGGTCAACCTTGTCCGTTTAAGGTTTACTGCGCTAAGAAACCGGAACAGGTGCTGGGATTTATTGCACGAGGCATAACGTGCCTTTGAATCTTGTTTTCTAAGGATTCGTTTTACTTCGAGAGCTTAGCTTAGCTTAGCAGTTTCTCTATCCATACATTTTTGGTCTCTCTCTCTCTCTCTCTCTCAATAATATTGCTTTTTTTTCCTCTCCGGAATGGTGAAATGCTTCGTAAGACTAGATGGAATTTCAGTGCTTCTGTGAGCGATTTTAAACGCACGACTAAATAAATACGTGGGTTGCAGGATTAAAATCGCGCCTGTATTTCCATTAGGGTAGAATTTTATCCCGGTTTGGGGGTGGGACTGGGTCGTGCCACTGTAGTCAGCAGTTTCTCATAAGTGGGTCGCCATTAATCACAACTCACCAACAACAGCAGCAGCAAAAAAAAAAAAAAAAAGAAAGAGAGAAAAGGATGATTTGAAAAGGTAGCCGGAAACTCCAGAAAAAAATGGCCACTGGTTGGAAAGCTTAATTTCAGCACATCAGCAACTCTCTCGGAAACGTTTAGCTGGGCTTTGCAGTTAGTTCTGCCGTTGTCACTGGGTTAAAAAAAAATAAAAATAAAATCAGATCGCGTGTGCGATTGTGTTTCACAGACGGAACTGGATTCAGGATGGCTGCAAGGAAATGAAATGGGTCCCTTTTGAGTGTACAGGTAGTCCTCGATTTACGACCACAAAAGTAAAGGTAAAGGTTCCCCTCGCACATACGTGCTAGTCGTTCCCGACTCTAGGGGGCGGTGCTCCTCTCCGTTTCAAAGCCGAAGAGCCAGCGCTGTCCGAAGACATCTCCGTGGTCATGTGGCCGGCATGACTCAATGCCAAAGGCGCACGGAACGCTGTTCCCTTCCCACCAAAGGTGGTCCCTATTTTTCTACTTGCATTTTTTACCTGCTTTCGAACTTCTAGGTTGGCAGAAACTGGAACAAGGAACGGGAGCTCACCCCGTTACGTGGCACTAGGGATTCGAACCGCTGAACCTTTCAATTGACAAGCTCAGCGTCTTAGCCACTGAGCCACCGCCTCCCTTGCACAACTTGCATGACCACAACAGGCCAAAATTTCTGCTGTTTAAGCGAGGCATTTGTTCAGTTGAGTCTTGCCCCATTTTTACGACCTTTCTGGCCACCGTGGCTAAGTGAATCACTGCAGTTGTTAAGCGAGTAACCCGGTTGTTAAGTGAGTCTGGCTTCCCCATTGTCCTTGCTTGTCAGAAGGTCGCAAAAGGGTTCACGTGACCCAAGGACTCTGCAACCGTCATAAATGTGAGCCTAGTTGTCGAGCATCCGAATATAAGTCACGTGGCCACGGGGATGCTGCAAAAACGCTCTGTGCATGCACAGAAGCTTCAAGGGGAGGGGGTGGGGAAAGCCAGATTGGCTGAACCACCGTGCGACTCGTTTAACCACCGCCGTAATTCCCATAACAAACGTGGCAAGGGAAGTCGTAAAACAGGATGAAACCCACTTAACGGATTTCTCACTCCCCAACATAAATTCTGGGCTCGGTTGTGGTCGTGAAGTCGACGACTTCCTGTACCACATTTTTGCAAAAACCTACCTCTATCTCCTGAAAAAGAAACGTGGTCATCAGTGTGAAAAACAGTCATAAGTCCCTTTTTTCAGTGCCGTTGTAACTCTGAACCAGTGGTGGGTTCCGCCCGGTTCTGCCGAGCCGGTAGCGGTGACGATATGATGTCACCGAACCGGTTCTGCACCCTTCCCCCTCCCCCCCCACATTATTCTTACCTTTTATTTGGCCCCACCCCCAATCTATTGCTGCCTCCTGAGTCCCAGCTGATGGCTAGAGGGAAAAAAAACTGTTTAAACTCTTGCAGTGTTAAAAGAAAACAAATGAGTAGACCGGTGCCTGAAAAAATACATGAGTAGATCAATGCCTGCAAAAATACATGAGTAGATCAGTGCCTGCAAAAATACATGAGTAGATCAGTGCCTGCAAAAATAAATGGGTAGACCAGTGCCTGCAAAAATACATGAGTAGATCAGTGCCTGCAAAAATAAATGGGTAGACCAGTGCCTGCAAAAATACATGAGTAGATCAGTGCCTGCAAAAATAAATGGGTAGACCAGTGCCTGAAAAAATACATGAGTAGATCAGTGCCTGCAAAGATACATGAGTAGATCAGTGCCTGCAAAGATACATGAGTAGATCAGTGCCTGCAAAAATAAATGGGTAGACCAGTGCCTGCAAAAATACATGAGTAGACCAGTGCCTGCAAAAATACATGAGTAGATCAGTGCCTGCAAAAATACATGAGTAGATCAGTGCCTGCAAAAATACATGAGTAGACCAGTGCCTGCAAAAATACATGAGTAGATCAGTGCCTGCAAAAATAAATGGGTAGACCAGTGCCTGCAAAAATACATGAGTAGATCAGTGCCTGCAAAAATAAATGGGTAGACCAGTGCCTGAAAAAATACATGAGTAGATCAGTGCCTGCAAAGATACATGAGTAGATCAGTGCCTGCAAAGATACATGAGTAGATCAGTGCCTGCAAAAATAAATGGGTAGACCAGTGCCTGCAAAAATACATGAGTAGACCAGTGCCTGCAAAAATACATGAGTAGATCAGTGCCTGCAAAAATACATGGGTAGACCAGTGGCTGCAAAAATACATGAGTAGATCAGTGCCTGCAAAAATAAATGGGTAGACCAGTGCCTGCAAAAATAAATGGGTAGACCAGTGCCTGCAAAAATACATGAGTAGATCAGTGCCTGCAAAAATAAATGGGTAGACCAGTGGCTGCAAAAATACATGAGTAGATCAGTGCCTGCAAAAATACATGAGTAGACCAGTGCCTGCAAAGATACATGAGTAGATCAGTGCCTGCAAAAATACATGAGTAGATCAATGCCTGCAAAAATACATGAGTAGATCAATGCCTGCAAAAATACATGAGTAGATCAATGCCTGCAAAAATACATGAGTAGATCAGTGCCTGCAGAGATACGTGAGTAGATCAGTACAGCTCTGCAAGCAGTTAAAAGCCTGGTAGACCAATACCTCTGCTAAATCCTAAATAATTGTCACATGACCATCAAGCCACACCCACAAAAGAAGCCATGCCCACAGAACCGATAGTAAAAATTTTTAGAACCCACCCCTGCTCTGAACGGTGACTAAATGAACTGTTGTAAGTCGAGGACTACCTGTATTGAAATGTGAAAAGACTATGCCAGGTGTGTGAAATGAGCCATGAAGTGAGTCACCATGGTCTTTTAAGTGAACCACGATGTTGTTAAGCAAATACGGCATATCCAATGGTTGTTTTTGCTGTTTTCTTTTGGACAATCGCAAAAAAGTCAGAAATTGTAGTGACGTGACTGTGGAATGCCGCAATCCATGATTGTAAATACAAGCTGGTTGTCAAATGCCTTGACAGGTGATCACATGACTGCAGTAGAGATGCAGTAAGCATAACTTTAAAGATGGGTCAGAAGAAGTTTTTTTAAAAAATCGATCATAATTTCAAATGGTTGTGAAAAGACTGGTTGTAGGTCAAGCACTACCTTTAAAGACTTAAGGAAGAGAAGGTAAAGGGGAGACATGAGAGCAGCTCTCCAATACTTTAAGGACCATCCAGGGAAGAAGGTGTGGGTGGATTCTGCAAAGGGTGGGATGAGAACCAGCAGGGGGTCTATGTCAACTCATCATGGCCAACTCACCATGGCCAACTTGCTGAGGCCAACTCGCCATAGTCAACTCACCATGGCCAATTCACCTTGGCCAACTCACCTTGTCCAATTCACCATGGCCAACTCACCTTGGCCAATTCACCATGGCCAACTCACTTTGGCCAATTCATCATGGCCAATTCACCATGGCCAATTCACCATGACCAACTCACCTTGGCCAACTCACCTTGGCCAACTCACCATGGCCAACTCACCATGGCCAACTCACCTTGGCCAATTCACCGTGGCCAACTCACTTTGGCCAATTCATCATGGCCAACTCACCATGGCCAATTCACCATGACCAACTCACCTTGGCCAACTCACCTTGGCCAACTCACCATGGCCAACTCACCTTGGCCAATTCACCATGGCCAACTCACTTTGGCCAATTCATCATGGCCAACTCACCATGGCCAATTCACCATGACCAACTCACCTTGGCCAATTTACCATGACCAACTCACTTTGGCTAATTCATCACGGCCAACTCACCATGGCCAATTCACCATGACCAACTCATCTTGGCCAACTCACCTTGGCCAACTCACCATGGCCAACTCACCTTGGCCAATTCACCATGGCCAACTCACCTTGGCCAATTCATCTTGGCCAATTGGTCCGGGCCTTTTCCCGGACGTTTTCCAGCCATTTTGGACCATTTTTAAGAAACCAGAAGAGCAGCTGGCGACAACACATATGCCGACAAAAAGGGCTCTGTGTGCCACCTCTGGCACATGTGCCATAGGTTCGCCATTACAGTTCCAGTCCAACCCCGCTGCTTAGGAAGGAAACCCTATACTAGTGATGGTGAACCTTTTCGGCACTGAGTGTGCTCATCTGTGACGCGACCCGGAAGAGGAGCTGTCCAGGGGGCATGCACTTCCGGTTTTCACCTAGAAAGTCCTATAAGGCGTTAAGACCAGATTATTTGCGGGACAGCTTGCCTTTGATAATTTCTGCCTGTCTCAACAGAATGGACATACTCCTCTGATTTGGCTGCAGGAATGGCCAGCAACCAACAGGCCACAACATTTAAATACATTTCCTAGTCATTCTGCGGAGTTTTATTTACGGTGACCCGTGACTCTGTTACTCTATACCTAGCTACACATTTTGTTACGTCATGTGCAAAATATTCACTAAACATCCAGTTAATTTTGTCATTTGCCCTTATATGTGCAATACATACATGCGACATTAGAATCAACTGGCCGTTGACCGAAATCAGCGTGTTTTGATCTCCCTCTTTCAAAAATGACAAGGAAGTCTTTGACGTGGTAAAGACTGAATTTTTGGAACTGGTTCTAGACATTGTATTTCGTACAACCCAACCAGCAGTGGGTTTCCAATATTCTTACCACCGGTTCGCCACCCTTGGCAAAGCCCCACGAAGTTCAGAAACAAGAGACACCGACTGGAAAACAGATTTAGCAACGTTGCTTTCCTACAAAGAGCCCAAGAGCCTTTGCTGCTCTTTTAAGCCTTATGGGAGGGGCCAATCATCTCCTGGCCTTACTCCTGAGTCCTCCTTTTTGCTTTAGCTGCTCTTGCCTTCTGGCAGCTGTGCGCATGCGTGCACTAGGAACAGGCTCCTCCTTGTTCCTCTGCCTCTCTGCTACCCGCCTCTGGAGGCTCCAGAATCTGCGCATCGCTCCCAGATGGCCCTGGCCTCATCTCTGCCTCCGATGCAGAGCCCTTGTCCGGGCCTTCCCCTGACTCCAGGACTGGTCCATGGTCCTCCCCAGCCTCCTCACTGTCCGACTCAGCTGCCAACTCCGCGGGCTGCTGGGGGACCACAATACACACAAAAAACCCAAAGCAACAGGTAAACCTAAAATACTACAAATAAACTGTGTGATTGACTTCCTCACCATAAGGGAAATAATCTAATCTGATTGATACCCGATTCCTTTTATACATGATAAATAGCTGAAGCCCATCGTGGTCCTTGGACAACATTTGCTGTGTCCTCCTGGCCACTCAGTGAGTTTTTCATGCAGATGTTCAACCTACAAGTAACTTTCATAAGAGTTGATTCTGCAGAAATCACCCCTCTGCATTAGCTTTTATTAGCTCTGCAGGAAGCTTTCCTGTTTCTTAATTAGATTGTAAATTTAGAAGTTTAGAAATTGGGGGTTAATTAGGAAAGAAGTTTCTCATTAATTCCAGGGGACAGCATGAATATAATGCTCAATTGTTCAACCCGGTTCAAGGAGAGATGGAGTTCATTGAACCGGCAGCCAATTTTGATTAAACCCTTAGCTTGTGGTTTTTTCTTTCAAAGGGATGAAATTCTTCTCGAAGATGTGACCTTTGTTCCTATAATCCCTCTAAGGGTCAAGTTATTTTCCAAAGCACCAGAAGGCAAGACAAGAAAGAATGGATGGAAACTAATCAAGGAGAGAAGCAACCTGGAATTAAGGGGAAACTTCCTAACAGGGAGGACAATTAGCCAGTGGAACAGAAGTTGCCTTCAGAAGTTGTGGGTGCTTCATCCCTGGAGGTTTTTAAGAAAAGACTGGACAGTCAGTTGTCTGAAATGGTACAGGGTCTCCTACTTGAGAAGGAGGTTGGATTAGAAGACCTCCAAGGTCCCTTCCAGCTCTATTATGATTCAATGGGTGGAAACTCATCAAGAAGAGAAGCAACCTGGAACTAAGGAGAAACTTCCTAACAGTGAGGACAATTAAGCGGACAATTCCAGTGGAACAGAAGTTGCCTTCAGAAGTTGTGGGTGCTCCATCACTGGAGGTTTTTAAGAAGAGACTGGACAGTCACTTTTCTGAAATGGTAGAGGGTCTCCTGCTTGAGCAGGGGGTTGGACTAGAAGACCTCCAAGGTCCCTTCCAGCTCTATTCTGATTCATTGATTGATTGAATGATTGATTGATTGAAATGGTTTAGGGCAGTGATGGCTAACCTTTTTGCTGTCGTGTGCCAAAAGCAGGGGGGGAGCACAGGGGGGTCGCGTCCACGCATGCCCACACCCATAATTCAGTGTGCCCCACCCCCCCATGTATGCACGCGCGACACCCCGGCACTCCCCCCGCTTTTGGCACGCGATAGCACAGTGGGCACAGTAGGCCCGTTTTTTGCCCTCCCCAGGCTCCAGATGCTTTCTTGGAGCCTGGGGAGGGCAAAAACAGCCTTCCCCATCCCCCTGGAGGCCGGAAACGGCCCATTTGCCGACTTCCGGTGGGACTGGAAGGCCCGTTTTTCGCCCTCCTGAGGCTCCAGAGCCTTTCTAGGAGCCTGGGGAGGGTGAAAACGGCCTTCCCCACCCCACTGGAGGCCCTCTGGAGGCCGGAAATAGCCTGTTTCCCGACTTCCGGTGGGTGCGGAAGGCCCGAAAATCAGCTGGCCGGCGCTGAGCTAGGGCAACACTCGCGTGCCCATTGATATGCCATAGGTTCGCCATCACAGGTTTAGGGTCTCCTGCTTGAGCAGGAGGTTGGACTAGAAGACCTCCAAGGCCCCTTCCAGCTCCGTTCTGATTGATTAAATTATTGCTTGATGCTTAGTTAAAGGGGCCTCCATGTTGAGGGCTGAAACGAGGCCTATTATCTTCAGAGATTTCACATCATTAAAAAGGTTCAGACTGGCTACTTAAAGAAAGTGACTCATCCTCACTTAACCTAATGTATTTCTTGAGTACCTTTAGATCCTCAATTTTCGGTTGCTTTCGGAGGCTCATCAGACCGGAGTTTATTCCCCACCCTTTTTGTTTTTTTCCTTCTTTCTTATTTGGGCTGGAAAATCTAAAAAGCACCTTTAATAGCAAGGCATTAGTAGCAGGGGTGAAATGCTACCGGTTCGGACCAGTTCAGCTGAACCGGTAGTGATGGCGGAGGATGGTTCGGAGAACCGGTAGCGATGATGGCACGAGGCTCTTCCCACCTGCCCGGTCGTTGTTATTTCCTGGTTTTAACCAGGAAGTAACCTGTTTTTTACCCTCTGCGTATGCGCAGAAGGATTTGTGCATGTGCAGAGGGTCCATGCACGCATGGGATGTGCGTGCTCGAGCGGAGCAAGCGCACACTCACGGTGAGTGCTCTTCCGAACTGGTAGGGAAGGTAAATAGATTTCACCCCTGATTAGTAGTTCATGTTTTGCTATAATCCAGACATTTACCAAGTAAATAAAGATATTCAAATAAGGGACCCGTTAAAGCAAAGGCTTGGATAAGATGAAACTTCAACGCCATGAAACGGGGGGGGGGAGCAAATAAATAAATAAATAAATAAATAAAATCAGTTCTCTCTTAAAAATTTTGCTATTGGATTAAAAGATGAAACATCAATGCCATGAAAGGGGGCGGAAAGCAAATGAATGAATGAATGAATGAATGAATGAATGAATGAATGAATAAAATCAGTTCTCTCTTTAAAATTTTGTTATTGGATTAAAAGATGAAACATCAATGCCATGAAAGGGGGGAGGAAGTAAATAAATGAATGAATGAATAAATAAATAAATAAATAAAATCAGTTCTCTCTTAAAAATTTTGCTATTGGATTAAAAGATGAAACATCAACGCCATGAAAGGGGGGGAAGCAAATGAATGAATGAATGAATGAATGAATGAATGAATGAATGAATAAAATCAGTTCTCTCTTAAAAATTTTGTTATTGGATTAAAAGATGAAACATCAACGCCATGAAAGGGGAGGGAAGCAAATAAATAAATAAATAAATAAATAAATAAATAAATAAATAAATAAATAAATAAATAAAATCAGTTCTCTCTTAAAATTTTTGTTATTGGATTAAAATATGATACTCCCAATTTAGTTAGTTAAGGTGATTTATTACACAGATGGAATTTTCTCCTCACCAATTCGAATGCTGCATCAGACCCATTTTTTTTCTCCCCCTGTTTAACAGAATTTTAACAGAATAACAAGAGTTGGAAGGGACTTTGGAGGTCTTCTAGTCCAACTCTCTGCTCAGGCAGGAAATCCTATACCATTTCAGACATATGGTTGCCCGATCTCTTCTTAAAAACTTGCAGTGTTGGAAGCATCCAGAACTTCTAGAGGCAAATTGTTCCACTGATTAATTGTTCTCATTGTCTGGAAATTTCTCCTTAGTTCTAGGTTGCTCCTTGTCCTGCCTTCAGGTGATTTGGAGAATAGTTTGACTCCCTCCTCTTTGTGGCAACATCTGAGATATTGGAAGACTGCTGTCATGTCTCCCCCAGTCCTTCTTTTCATTAAACTAGACATACCCAGTTCCTGCAACTGTTCTTCATACGTTTTAGTTTCCAGTCCCTTAATCCTCTTTGTTGCTCTTCTCTGCACTCTTTCCAGAGTCTCAGCATCTTTTTACATCGTGGCAACCAAAACTGGATGCTGGATTCCAAGTGTGGCCTTACCAAGGCCTTATAAAGTGGTATTAACACTTCACATGATTTTGATTTTATCCCTCTGTTAATGCAGCCTAGGACTGTTTAATAATGTTGGAATTATTTGGCCGGGTTTATAGGACAAGGAAGGATATTTTGAACATCAGAGTGGGTGGAGAAGGACATATATTACTGTTACATACCAATGGTATTTTTGTTCTTTATTGGTAATGACTAATTTGTACCGAAATGTGTGGATATTGTTTAATACTTTGATAGATTTTTCAGATTATTCCATTCGTCGGAATGTCAAATGTACATCATACTTGTTTTAAGGTTTCAGTGGATAATTCTAAAAGGGGTCATACATTTGACATAGATTCCTTTGTCGCATGATTGGCACAGGTTAACATTTCTAATTTTCTGATTCAGATTAATAGTATTATAATCATTTAAAATCCTGGTGAATCTCTGGGGTGTGTGTGAATGAATAAAAACTAAAGAGTAACACTCATTAAATCTCAGCTCTCTTTCAACTTTTGTTGAAAAACTGTTCCACAGTTTTATTTCTGAATTATTACTACCGTGATCATAAAGTACTTAACTCGTTTCCTTGCGGTAAGAAGCCTGAAACTAGCGGTGAAAATGCATATATGTTCATATTTTTTGAGGTAACTCCACAGGTGCTTTTTCAAAAGGCAACTGGACTTTTTTTTTCCCTTGAAGACTTTTCGCTTCTCATCCAAGAAGCTTCTTCAAGTTCTGAATGAATGGTGAGGAATGGAAGGATTTCTATTCCTTGCAGTCATCTGGTCATTAGTACTCTCTCTGAGAGTCATTGTGGCTCACATCATGGAAACGCATCATGGGTAGAAAATGGCCCTTCCCTCTTTTCCTCTCCTTCTCCCAACACTACACAGTGGATACAGAGAGATACGGCTATTCGATCCTAGTTGTGGCCCACAGGCGGCCAGCGGAGCTGGCAACAGAGTCGGAAAGTGAGGAGGTTGGGGAGGAACATGGGCGAGTCCTGAGGGCTGGGGAAAGCTCGGATGAGAGCTCTGCATCGGAGGCAGAGAGAGAGAGCTAGACAGCAGTGAGGGAGAGGAACAGCTGGAGCCTGTTCCCAGTGTGTGCATGCACAGAGCTGCCCGAAGACAAGAACAACTCAGAAAGCAGGGTCGACTTGGGAGTAAAGCCCACACATTGGAGACGATTGGCCCCTCCCATAGAAAACAAAAGAGTGAAAGGGGAGTGGGCTTTTTCAGGAAACAATTCGTTCATTTGGTTGTTTCAAGAGTGGAAAGATCTGTCTGTAACTCTAAGAGACTCTGTGCCAAGTCTTGCCTTGCACTGCGTTTGGCAACTAGTTACAGGGCAGCTTTCCAAGCGAGATAAGGTCTGTGTTGATAAATATTCCTCTGAAAGACTGCTTGGACAGGTCTTGCTGACTGTGAATGGAAGGAATTCACAGTCGTGTAAATAAAAGGGGTTTTGCCGGGACCAAGACTCTGCTTCCGGCTTTTTAAGGGAGCTGTTGTGGTCCGCCAGTAGCCTGCAGAGCTGGCAGCGGAGTTGGACAGTGAGGAGGCTGGGGAGGAGGCTGGGGAGTCCCGGGGTTTTGCCGGGACCAAGACTCTGCTTCGTGCTTTTTAGGGAAACCACTACCTGGAACTTTGTAGGTGAAGTAGCTTTTCCTCATCCTTTCTACCAGGAAAGGAGATCGGCATTTCCTAGGTTGGAGGGATGTTGCGCCATTTGATATGCCCGGACCATGATTTGGAGCCCTGGAAATTGAGGTCCTCTCTTTCTCCACAGGAGTGGCATAGCATGGGCGGTGGCAGCCATGCGAGCTTCCTTCCACTGCCATGCCAATGAATCTCCACCCCCTGCTGAAGAGAGCACTTCTGGAGGTGAGTGGGAAGGAGTCCAGCCGCTGGGCGGAGGGACCGCAGGAAAGAGAATTAGGGGGAACCGGAGGCTGAAACGTATCAAGAACGGTGGCTAGAATTGGGTATGTCCAGTTTCATGAAAAGAAGGACTAGGGGGGGTGACATGATAGCAGTCTTCCAATATCTCAGGTGTTGTTGCAGAGGTGGGTTTCAGCAGGTTCTAACCAATTCTGGAGAACCGGTAGCGGAAATTTTGAGTAGTTCGGAGAACCGGTAGTAAAAATTCTGACTGTCCTGCCCCCATCTATTCTTTGCCTCCCAAGTCCCAGCTGATCGGGAGGAAATGGGGATTTTACAGTATCCTTCCCCTGGAGTGGGTGGGAATGGAGATTTTACAGTAACTTTTCCCTGCCACACCCACCAAGCCACGCCCACAGAACCGGTAGTAAAAAATTTTGAAACCCACAATTGTGTTGTTGCCACAAAGAGGAGGGAGGATCAATCTATTCTCCAAAGTGCCTAAAGGCAGGTGCAGGAAGCAACGGACGGAAACTCATCAAGGAGAGAAGCAACCTAGAACGAAGGAGAAATTTCTTAACTTTGAGAATAATTAATCAGAGGAACTACTTCCCTCCAGAAGTTGTGAATGCTCCAACACTGGAGGTTTTTTTTTTTTGAAAAAGTTTTTTATTTTTATTTCTCATAAACATGTCTTAGATGTACAGTCTCTTATCCATTGTTAATCATACACATTCTTTTTAAACTTTCATAGTAGTTCATTCTTCATCCTAAAAAATTTAAGTATGCTCGGGATTGCTCTTCTACCATTCCATCTCCCTTATTTTACAACAATCCTTCTTCTCCTCCTCCTCTCTTTCCCTTCCCTCCCTTCTTCTATCCTCTTCTACTTTCTTCTTTCCTCCTCTCCTTCTCTTTCTCTCCCTCCTTTCCCCCACACCTCCCTTTCTAACCTTCTCTCCTACTCTTATTTCCCCTCCCTTTCTTCCTCTCCTTTCCCCTTTCTTCTGTCCTTCTCTCTCCTTCCTCTCTTCTCCCCTCCTTTCTATCCCTCTACTCCTCTTTCCATTCTCTCTCCATTGTTATATTCATTTTCAAGTCAATATTTTCCAAAGTGGTATCCGAGCAACCCCGATTTTCTATTTCTATTTACTTTCTTTTCAGTTTCTTTTCTATTTTACTGATTTCACACGTATCATCATAAATGTATTAACACTGCCTTGGTGGTACAGGGGTTTAAGGCACCCTGTTATTAAGCTTATTAAGACCAGCTGCCTGCAATTACTGCAGGGTTCGAATCTCGCCAAGGCTCAAGGTTGACTCAGCCTTCCATCCTTCCGAGGTAGGTGAAATGAGGACCCAGTTGTGGGGGCAATAAGCTGACTTTGTATAAATATACAAAAGGATGAAGGCTATTGCTGAGCACATTGTAAGCCGCCCTGAGTCTTCGGAGAAGGGCGGCATATAAATCAAATTAAAAAAAAAAACAACACTGGAGGTTTTTACGAAGAGACTGGACCACCATGTATCTGAAATAGTATAGGGTTTCCTGCCTGAACAGGGGGTTGGACTAGAAGACCTCCAAGATCCCTTCCAACTCTGTTATTCTAATCCAGGGGTCGGCAACCTTAAACAGTCAAAGAGCCACAAAGGTCCTAACCGGAAGCCCCCCCCCTTCAATTCTGGAGCCGACTGGAAGCCCAGTTCCCCCACCATAGAGTCTCCTCCTAGCACGGCGTCCTTTTTTGTCTGCCGATTGGAAGCCCGGTTCCCCCACCATAGAGTCTCCTCCTAGCACGGCAGCCTTTTCTCTCTGCCGATTGGAAGTCCGGTTCCCCCACCATAGAGTCTCCTCCTAGCACGGCGTCCTTTTCTCTCTACCTGTCCTAACTGAAAGCTCTATCAATTGTGGAGCCGACTAGTGACACGGAGCCGCAGCAGAGGGATGAAAGAGCCACATGCGGCTCCAGAGCCCCTGGTTGCTGACCCCTGTTCTAGTCTATCTGATTGTTGTCTCTCTCATGTCGAAGGGAGCCTGTTCTAGGACCCTCCCCTCCCCCATTCTCTTGAGGGCATGCCAGAGGTCATACAGTCCCATCCTCCCCTTGCTGAGCAACCAAGATGGAGAAAGCATAAATGGGCATTTGAGGAAGGCCAGACACATTTCTCAAGGGTTTCTAGGACAAATCGTCACAGCCAACTCATCACGGCCAACTCGCTGCGGAACAAGAGTTACGCTAATGTCGAAGAAATGGTGGAATAGAATTATTAAAAAAAAAGGATGCTAACGGAGGGACAAATGTGAATGGCACAAATTAAAATAAAAGTTTTAATGATTTTAAATAATGAAATCGAAGTGTTGAATTGTCCTCGGGCGACTTGTCGTATGGTTAGTTGGCCGTGGCAAGGTGTTTTGTGACAAGTTGCCCGTGGCAAATTGCCCACGGCGAATTAGCCGTGGTGAGATGGCCGTGGTAAGTTGTTTCTACAAATGTCCCTCACTTAATTCTGTTTTCAATTCCATAGATATGTATTTCTGCACTTCTGGACTTCAAAATACAATGCTGTTGTTTTCCAACGATAGCCCAGTTATATTTGTACCAAATGTCAAATTTGTCCTGAGGAGAATTTTCTCGGCATTAAAAGTCTTCTCATCCAGACTTAACGCAAGATTTTCCTCATAGTAGTTTATTAAGTGGGCTGGAATCTCATCATATCCCAGTTCTTTTATCTGTTGTAAGCCGCCCAGAGTCCCTTGGGAGTTGGGCGGCATAGAAATGCGACAAAATAAATAAATAAATAAATAAATAGATAGATAGATAGATAGATAGATAGATAAATAAATAAATAAATAAATAAATAAATAAATAAATAAATAAATAAATAAATAAATAAATAAATAAATAAATAAAGCAAGCCTAGAGCAGTGCTTATCTAATTTAGCAACTTTACAATGTGTGGATGGACTTCAACTCCCAAAATTCCCCAGCCAGCTTTGTAGCCATCTCCATGATGGCTGGGGAATTCTGGGAGTTGAAGTCCAACATCTTAAAATGGAGAAATACTGGTGTAGAGATAAAAATTTGGGAAAGCCTCAAAGGTAACGTGGAAATGCATTGAGAAACTGCACATTATCCTGGACTGTATTCTCACATGAACGTTTCTTACAATTTGGAAGGAAAATAGTTTAGTTTGAAACAAAATAAAAATAAAAATTGAATTTCCTTTCAAGCACTCAAATATTAAAAATGGTTGTGTTAGCTTAGACAAAATGGAAATTGCTTAGAACTATTAAGTTCTAAATTACTAACTATTAGCCAGGGGTGAAATCCAGCAGCTTCTGACAGGTTCTGGAGAACCGGTAGCAGAAATTTTGAGCAGTTCAAAGAACCGGTAGCGGAAATTTTGAGCAGTTCGGAGAGCCGGTAGCAGAAATTTTGAGTAATTCAGAGAACCGGCAAATACCACCTCTGGCTGGCCGCAGAATGGGGTGGGAATGGAGATTTTGCAATATCCTTCCCCCAGGAGTGGGGAAGGAATGGGGATTTTGCAGTATCCTTCCCCTGGAGTGGGGTGGGAATGGAGATTTTGCAGTATCCTTCCCCAGGAGTGGGGAAGGAATGGGGATTTTGCAGTATCCTTCCCCTGGAAGGAGGTGGGAATGGAGATTTTGCAGTATCCTTCCCCAGGAGTGGGGAGGGAATGGGGATTTTGCAGTATCCTTCCCCTGCCACCCCCACCAAACCACACCACGCCCACCAAGCCACGCCCACAGAATCGGTAGTAAAAAAATTTGGATTTCACCACTGCTATTAGTCCTATTGGGGAAGTTGTGTGTGTGAGGGATTACCTCTGATTTTGTTAGCAGTTCAGGAAAATGGTTATGAAAGCAGCTTAATATCTGTTATAATTATTCTCATTGAAACCTGGTGTTTTTGTTTTGCTTTGTTTTGTTAAAAAATCAGAAAATCAGAGAAAATTTTGCAATGCAAACATCGATTTAAACATCTGGTCACAATAGGCTTACTACTATTGCTTATTATTTAACAAGAGTAGTGAGTGATACAACGCATACTGTATTTTTCGGAGTATGAGACGCTCTGGACTATAAGACGTACCTACCTTTTGGCTCACACTTATGACGCAATGTCCTGAGGTCACCTAATCCCCTTTTGCGACCTTCTGACAAAGTCAAGGGAGAAGCCTGACTCACTTAGCGACCTTGTTACCAATTGAACGACTGCAGTGATTCACTTTGTCAGGTTTCGATGCTATCTCAAAATAAATGAATTTCCAAACTGCCGATCTTTAAGGAAATTTTCTCTTTATTCGAGCACAGCAACCTGATCCTGACTCTTTCGCGGTCACCTTTGACCTTTGCCCCCCCAATCCCTCCCTTTCCGATCCCCAATTCTCTGCTTCTCATTGGCTATCTTCCAAGTCACTTTCCTGATTCCTTCTTTGTCAGATCACAGGAATGTCTCCCCCGCCCCATCTCCGAGGAGACAGAATCTTCAAAGGGATTTAGTAGGCAAAAGTTCAGGCTTCTCCTCCCTTTTCTATGTCAGTGCTGGGACGCTGACACAGTTAACAAATGGGGCAAGAAAAATTGTAAAACGGGGCAAAATTCACACAACAACTGAAGTTTTGGGCTCAGTTGTGGTCGTAAATCGAGGACTACCTGTATAGCTCTTTTTAATATTTTTTTATTATTATTGAATTCATTCCAAGGGTGTGAAATTTCTACTGAAGAAAGCACCAGACTCCTCTACCCAAACATTTTGGGAAGAGGCGTATCCGTGAGGGATGCCCACCCTACATCGCTGGCGTTGGGACTAAATTCTTGTGGTTTAAGCCAGGGGCCAGCTAGTCTCAGTAGCCAAGCTACTCTCAGCTCCTGAACTCTCCCCAAGAAAGGTATTGGAGGTATCCAGGTGAGACACCCCTGGGGACTCCCATATACCTTCAAAATAAGCTTCACCTGCTCCCCTTCGTGGATTCTTTCATGTGGGACTTTCCCTCCTAGGCAGAGGTCAAACTCATCAAAGGGATGGATCAGGGGTGAAATGCTCCTGGTTCAGCCCGGTTTGACTGAACCGGTAGCGATGACGGCCAGTGGTTCGGAGAACTGGTAGCAATGGCAGCTCGAGGCTCCGCCCACCCGCCCGGTCCTGGTTAAAACCAGGAAGTAGCCTGTTTTTTTACCCTCTGTGCATGTGCAAAAGGATTTGCGCATACGCAGAGGGTCGGCGCGTGCACTTCCGAATGGTAGGGAAGGTAAGTAGATTTCACCTCTGGGATGGATGGAGTATCCGATGCAACCTGCGCTTGTTTTGAACACGTCCATCGCAATTTCTTATGGAGTGGAATCTCAAAGTCTCAGCTGGGTTTTGGACTGAACTGGCTGGCATCTACAACGCAACCACATTAGGAGCGCTGGAGTTCTGAGCCAGAGCTTTCAAAATGGTGGCCCTCTTGTGGTTCTTCCTCCTGGGAGAAGGCCCCACCGCGGTCCCTCCTTGCATTTACTCCAGAGAAGACGAGAAGAAGGAAAGTCAGTCACCTAATGTTCCGCTTCGTGGAGTATCTTGAGCCGTGGTGGCGCAGTGGTGGTTAGAATGTAGTACTGCAGGGTAATCCTGCTGACTGCCGACTGCTAAGCAGTTCAGCAGTTCGATCCTGACCGGCTCAAGGTTGACTCAGCCTTCCATCCTTCTGAGGCCGGTAAAACAAGGAGCCAGATTGTTGGGGGCAAGAGGCTGACTCGGTAAACCGCTTAGAGTAAAGCACAATGAAGCGGTATATAAGTCTAAGTGCTATTGCTAGTTCCTTCCTTCCTTCCTTCCTTCCTTCCTTCCTTCCTTCCTTCCTTCCTTCCTTCCTTCCTTCCTTCCTTCCATGGTGCACAGTGGTTAGAATGCAGTATTGCAGGCTGACTCTGCTGACTGCCAGCAGTTCGATTCTGACCAGCTCAAGGTTGACTCAGTCTTCCGTCCTTCCGAGGTCGGTAAAATGAGGACGTAGATTGTTGCAGGCAATATGCTGACTCTGTAAACAGCTTACAGTAAAGCACCGTGAAGCGGTATGTAAGTCTAAATGCTATTGCTAGTCCTCCCTCCCTCCCTCCCTCCCTCCCTCCCTCCTTCCTTCCTTCCTTCCTTCCTTCCCTACCATTATCCATCCTTCCTTCCTTCCTTCCTTCCTTCCTTCCTTCCTTCCTTCCTTCCTTCCTTCCTTCCTTCCTTCCTTCCTTCCTTCCTTCCTTGGTGTGCAGTGGTTAGAATGCATTATTGCAGGCTGTCTCTGCTGACTGCAGTTCAGTCCTGACCAGCTCAAGGTTGACTCAGCCTTCCGTCCTTCCAAAGTCGATAAAATGAGGACCCAGATTGTTGGGGGGCAAGAAGCTGACTCTGTAAAGCGCTTAGAGAGGGCTGCAAAGCCCTGTGAAGCGGTATATAAGTCTAAGTGCTATTGCTATATCTGACCATTGCCTTATCAAATGCGCAGAATATTTCTGATTGACACCGGCGGCATCAGTGTAATTTGCTCTCTCTCTCTCTCTCTTTTGTTTCCTTTCTTCCGTAGCTGATATTATTTCAACTATTGAATTCAACCAGACGGGGGAATTATTAGCCACAGGGGACAAAGGAGGCCGTGTTGTGATATTCCAGAGGGAGCCCGAGGTATGTCTTCCCCCGACACCCTTTAAATATCTCCAGATAATGTCAGAGGAACTCTTGTCTCTGGAAGCGTCGAACTACGAGTAGCTCTCCGTGCCCAAATTCTAGGTTACCCCAAAACCTTTCTCTGCGCCTTCTTCTCTCCCCAAGCGCTAAGAGTTTGTTTCCTTGTTCTCGGTGGGAGTTTTGTTTTTCACAGCGGATGACTTTTGTTGTGTTTGTTGCCGATCCTGTACAGGGAAAAAAATACGTCCCTTGACCGATTTCCTTTTGAAAAGCTCGCAAAGAATGGTTTGGCTGTGATTGTGCTGTGTGGCCCTTTTTCATCGAAGGAGAAGCGAGCTGGGGTGGGCAGGAATTGGCACGGATCCTGCAGTGAAAGGATCTTGCATTTGTAAGAAGAGCTTATGCAACGCTCCCGGAGTTCGAGGAACGGCTCCCCCACAGAAGGCAGGAGAAGAATGACTTACGCCAGGGACCGTTTGAATAACCTCTAGAAAGGCAGAGGCGGAGGGGGTGTCAGGTTTTCAGGCCGTCTTCAAATAAATTGCGTCTCAAACAAAGTCTTTTTTGAAACAAACTTCCATTTTATTTAGCACGGCAACTTTTACACTGACTCCATGCAGCCAGGACTGACGTGCTGACCCAAAATCCCTCCTCTTCCTTCCCCCACTCCTCTGCATTCATTGGCCATCTTCCCAATCATTCACCCCTAATCTACTGCTCCAATTCAAAGAATTTCCCCCCTCCCATCCATCTCCTTGGGGACATTATCTCCAGCTAAAATAAGTAGGTGAAAGGCAACCGTCCCATTGCAGACACTTGCGTTCTCTTTCTTATGTCAGCACTAGGATAAATGCATCTTGACACATCAAGTCCGAGGGGTGGGGTGGGGGAAGGGACCAGGTTCTGATTCATTAATGCGGATTTGAAGCCAAGATCTTGGCCAGAGGTCCTTAGTGCTCTCCGAGCTTGGTTGCTACTGATGACGTTCTTAATTTGGGTCATGAAACTTCTCCAAGAGAACTGCCAAGCTCAGACACCATCAAGGACCCCACAGTGGTCGTCACCCTCCTCTCCTCCTCCTCCCCCCACCTCCTCCACCCCCTTCTAGCACTGATAATGTTACCTAGTTGGGTCGTGAGACATCTGCAAGAGAACCACCAAACTGAGAGAGCACCAGGGACCCCTCATGTCAGCCAGAGCTACACATATTCTTCTTTAGAAGATCTTGGTGTTCTTGGAGCAACACATGAAAGCCAGTAGATTGGAGATACTTGGTGGCTTGCAGATAATGTTCAGTGTGACTGCTTCCTTCCATCTACAGAGAAGTCTGGAGGGACCCACTGAGCAGAGTTTTGGTCCCATCCAGGAGGGGCTCTTTATTCAACCCTCTGTTTGTTTTTTCAGCATGGATTTTATCTTACTCTATTGTGCAGAAGAACAGGGAGAGTGAGTCATGGTTTTCTGAAAGATAATAGAGTAGGGTAGGGTAGGGTAGGGTAGAGTAGGATAGAGTAAAGTAGAGTAGTGGAATGGAGAGTAGTGGAATAGAGAGGAGAGGAGAGGAGAAGAAGAGAAGAGAAGAGAAGAGAAGAGAAGAGAAGAGAAGGAAGGGAAGGAAGGGAAGGGAATGAATGGAGTGAGGAGAGGAGAGGAGAGGAGAGAAGAGAAGAGAAGAGGAGAGGAGAGGAAAGAAGAGAAGAGAAGAGAAGGAAGGGAATGAATGGAGTGAGAACAGAAGAGAGGAGAGGAGAGGAGAGGAAAGGAGAGGAGAGGAGAGGAGAGGAGAGGAGAGAACAGAGAAGAGAAGAGAAATCTCTATTGGCCAAGTGTTGATTGGACACACAAGGAATTTGTTTTCGGTGCATAAGCTCACAGTGTACACACAAACAACAAGGTGATAGGTGATAGATCATAAATCATAGCTGCAATCATTAATCATCAGATACAAGCAACAGGTGATAATTCATGAGATACTCACAGGAGAAGATAGTAGGAAAGATGACAAGACGAGAAGGATGAGAAGGATAAGAGCAATACAGCACTACTACATGGATAATTATCTTGAGGCCTAAGACAGTGCTGTCGGGAATTAGGTGTTTAGCAGAGGGATGGACACGGGGGAAAAAAGACATATATTTGTGTCTAGTTGTTTTGGCGTGCAATGCCTTGTAGCAGCGTCCAGAAGGGAGAAGTCGAAACGGTTGATGTCCAGGATGTGAGGGGTCTGTAGATATTTTCTCAACCTGCACAATATACAGATCCTCGATGGATGGAAGGCAAGCTGGTTGCCATTGTTTTTTCTGCCGTCCTAACTATCCGTTGAAGTCTGTACCTCTCCTGTTAGGTGGTTGTGCCAAACCAGACAATTCAAGAGGTACAAATGGACAGATTTGACTATCCCTCTAGAAAACTGTATCCTCGGCCTGATCTGAGTCTACATAAGGGAATTCCATTTCCGAATCAAAACATCCAGGCTGTCCTTGAGTGTGTTTATCAGCAAGACGACACCGCTTAGAGGGGAGGTAGAGGAAGGTGCACGATCGGCTGGGAGGGGGGGTGGGCAAGGTCAGGCAGGTAAGACGACTCGGTTTCTGTGCTCATGCCAACCGGAAGTTATGCGTTCGACGGAGCTGAAAAGCTGCATTGCAGTGCTTAGTGTGCGTTCACTGGGGGAACCTTCACGCTAGCAAGGTACACAATGGAAAGTCTCAAGGCGTGCGTGTCGGTTTGGACACTTTCTTCCACGCACAGTCATAAATAGAGATGCCATCTGTCGGCCTCCCATCCACCCCCGTCGCTGCCCCATTTCTCAGACTCGGCCTGAACAGATGAGTATCTGTCCCCTAATATTCTTCCTTGACAGGCTGCCTCTCGCGCCCCCCCCACCTCCCACCCCCTATCCAGAATATATCATGTCTTCCAATATCGGTGAAGCGAGACTTCTGTTTCTAACACATCTGCGGACCTAGAAATAAAGAAAAGCTCAAGCTGCCCAACGAGTTGCTGATCCAGTTCTACAGAGGAATTGTTGAATCTGTCATCTGCACCTCCATAACTGTCTGGTTTGGCTCTGAAACCCAACAACACAGACACGGACTTCAAAGGATCATTAGAACGGCAGAAAAAACAATGGCTACCAACCTGCCTTCCATTGAGGACCTGTCTACTGCACGAGTCAAAAAGAGGGCTGTGAAAATATCTACAGACCCCTCACATCCTGGACATAAACTGTTTCGACTCCTCCCCTCAAAACGACGCTATAGAGCACTGCACACCAGAACTACTAGACACAAGGACAGTTTTTCCCCGAACGCCATCACTCCGCTAAACAAATAATTCCCTCAACACTGTCAAACTAGTTACTAAGTCTGCATTACTATTAATCTTCTCATTGTTCCCACCACCCATTTCCTCCCACTTATGACTGTATTTAGCTAACCTAAGGTAAAAGTAAAGGGTTTCCTCTCGCACATATGTGCTAGTCGTTCCTGACACTAGGGGGCGGTGCTCATCTCCATTTCAAAGCCGAAGAGCCAGCGCTGTCCGAAGACGTCTCCGTGGTCATGTGGCCCGCATGACTCAATGCCAAAGGCGCAGGGAACGCTGTTCCCTTCCCACCAAAGGTGGTCCCTATTTTTCTACTTTCATTTTTTACGTGCTTTCGAACTGCTAAGTTGGCAGAAGCTGGGACAAGGAACGGGAGCTCCCCCCGTTACGCGGCACTAGGGATTCAAACCGCTGAACTGCCGACCTTTCGATCGACAAGCTCAGTGTCTTAGCCACTGAGCCACCGTGTCCCCTTACTAGAATTAAACTACACTTAAACTAGAATTAAACCCCATTAAATACCCTGTTTCCCCAAAAATAAGACCCAAGTGGAAAAGAAGGCCTAGCATGATTTTTTCAGGCGGCTCGTAATATAAGCCGCCGTTAAGCAATATAATATTGCTTAGCGCATTATAAGCCGCCCTGAGTCTCCGGAGAAGGGCGGCATATAAATCAAAATAAAAAAAAAATAAAAAAATCCCTACCCCAAAAATAAGCCCCAGTTAAGATCGTCAGCAGATGGAGGCGTTTAGTATTGTATTTCCCCCCAAAATAAGACCTAAGCTCACCCCATTACGTGGCACTAGGGTTTCGAACCGCTGAACTGCCGACTTTTCGATCAACAAGCTCAGCGTCTTAGCCACTGAGCCACCACGTCCCTTCACTTAGCTAACCTAGCAGGTGGTAAATGCCATCTATAAAACATTCTATATGCATTTTCTTTATAAGATGTTCTTCTTGATCCGAAATGCCAGCTGTCTGTCCCGGCAGTCGGTCCAGCTGGAAGGCAGAGATTTATTATTATTATTGGTTCAATTTATATGCCGCCCTTCTCCAGAGACTCAAGGCGGCTTACAATGCGTTAAGCAATAGCCGTCATACTTTTGTACATACCTGCTTAGTAGGGCTTTCGGCCGGGTCCTCATTTTACCTACCTCGGAAGGATGGAAGGCTGAGTCAACCTTGAGATAAACCCTGATTCTCGTATTTTCTTGTTTGCAGAGCAAAAATGCGCCTTACTGTCAAGGCGAGTACAATGTTTACAGCACCTTCCAGAGCCACGAACCTGAATTTGACTATCTGAAGAGCTTGGAAATAGAGGAAAAAATAAACAAGATAAAATGGTTGCCACAGCAGAATGCAGCCCACGCTCTACTGTCAACAAACGGTAAAAAACAACAACGTATGGTTAACCCTGATCAGAGTCTGGCAGCAGTGGTGAAATCCAAATTTTTTTTTACTACCGGTTCTTTGGGTGTGGCTTGGTGGGTGTGGTGTGTTGTGGATTGGTGGGCGTGGCTTGGTGGGTGTGGCAGGGGAAGGATACTGCAAAATCTCCATTCCCACCCCACTCCAGGGGAAGGATACTGGGTAACAGTAACAGTGAGTTGGAAGGGATCTTTGAGGTCATCTAGTCCAAACCCCTTCTCACGCAGGAGACCGTCGAACTGCTGACGGTCGAACTGCCGACCTTTCGATTCGAACCGTCGAACTGCCGACCTCTCTGATCGACAAGCTCAGCGTCTTAGCCACTAAGCCACCTGGTCAGGGGAAGGATACTGCAAAATCTCCATTCCCTCCCCGCTCCAGGGAAAGGAGATTGCAAAATCTCCATTCCCACCCCACTCTAAGGGAAGGATACTGCAAACTCCCCATTCCCTCCCCACTCCAAGGGAAGGATATTGCAAAATCTCCATTCCCACCCCACTCCAAGGGAAGGATACTGCAAACGAAGGGGGGGGGGCGTTCAAGCTATTCTCCAAAGCACCTGAAGGCAGGACAAGGAGCAATGGGTGGAAACTCATCAAGGAGAGAAGCAACTTAGAACTAAGGAGAAGTTAGAACAATTAACCAGTGGAATAACTTGCCTCCATAAGTTGTGAATGCTCCAACGCTGGAATGCGTTGGAAAGATGGAATGCTCCATCTTTTAAGAAGATGTTGGATAACCATTTGTCTGAAGTGGTGCAGGGTTTCCTGCCTAAGCAGAGGGTTGGACTAGAAGACCTCCAAGTTCCCTTCCAACTCTGTTATTCTATTCTATTCTATTCTATTCTATTCTATTCTATTCTATTCTATTCTATTCTATTCTATTCTATTCTATTCTATTCTATTCTATTCTATTCCATTCCATTCCATTCCATTCTATTCCATTCCATTCCTTCTCTAATTCTATTCTATTCTATTCTATTCTATTCTATTCTATTCCATTCCATTCCATTCTATTCTATTCTATTCTATTCCATTCCATTCCATTCCATTCCATTCCATTCCATTCCATTCCTTCTCTAATTCTATTCTATTCTATTCTATTCTATTCTATTCTATTCTATTCTATTTATTCCATTCCATTCCATTCCATTCCATTCCATTCCATTCCATTCCTTCTCTAATTCTATTCTATTCTATTCTATTCTATTCTATTCTATTCTATTCTATTCTATTCTATTCTATTCTATTCTATTCTATTCTATTCTATTCTTCTCTCTTCTCTTCTCTTCTAATCTATTCTATTGACATAGCAGGATATACATACTTGAGGATAAAAAATAAAATCAGAAGTGCTTTGAAAATGCAAAAAAACCCTCCAAAATCCTTCAGGTGTTCCCGTACATTTCCCATAGATTTATTTCTAGCCATGACTAATGAACGTCTGTTCTAGAAACATGGTTCTAATTTTTTTTTTAAAAAAAAAACCCTATTTAAAACAGGCGATAAATAAACAAGCCATATGTTTGTAAGATAAAAAAATAAGTTTCACAAGTACAGATGGTTTTCGGATTTCGACGGCAATTGGAAGTCAACATTTCCGTTGCTAAGCGAGACAGTTGTTAAGTGACCTTTCTCGCCACCGATGTTAAGTGGATCACTGCCGTTGTTATGTAAGCAACCCAGTCGTTAAGTGAATATGGCTTCCCCAAAGGTAAAGGTGATGACATAACCCCGGGACAATGCAATTGTCATACATATGAGTCAGTTGCCAAGCGTCCAAACTTTGATGACATGACCACGGGGATGGCTGAATCGGTTATTGGTGTGAAACACGGTCATAAAATGGAGCGCAAGTTGGCATTTCAACTTTTCCCAGTGCCGTTGTAACTTTTGGTCCATAAACGAACTTTCTCGTCAAGTCGAGAAATCCCTGTACGATGTTAAAAACGAAGTGATGACAAAGTGACTAAAAGATGAAACGTCTCCCTTTTTCATAACTCCGATGGCTTTTCGGTTTGTTTGAAGATAAAACGATTAAATTGTGGAAGATTACCGAGCGAGACAAGAAACCGGAGGGATATAATTTAAAAGATGAGGAAGGAAAACTCAAGGAATTATCTATGGTGACCTCACTTCAGGTAGGTGCTAGGAATAATTTTTCGTTTTTCCACCCCCCCCCCTTGTTTAGATTGTAATTCTTTCTCTTATTTAAAATATCTCTTGCATGGCTTGAATTCAGGGGCACAGGGGTCTGCAACCTTAAACACTCAAAGAGCCATTTGGACCCGTTTCCCACAGAAAAGAAAACACCGGGAGCCACAAAACCTGGGTGGGCGTGGCCAACTCGATGTCACTCACTTCCACCAGTCACATGACACTCCCGTAGCCACGCCTACCCAGCCGGTCATTAGGGCAGAGAACCAGTTGTTAAAAAACACCGGGAACCACAAAATCCTTTTGACATCTCTCTCTCCCCTCCCTCCCTCCCTCCCTCCCTCTCTGTATCTCTCTCTGTCCCTGTCTCTCCCCCTCTCTCTGTATCTCTCTATCTTTCTCTCTCCCCCTCTCTCTGTATCTCTCTCTATATATCTCTTTTCCTCTCTCTGTGTATCTCTCTATGTCTCTCTCTCTCCCCCTCTCTGTATCTCTCTCTATATCTCTCTCTCCCTCTCTCTGTATCTCTGTCTCTCTCTCTCTCTCCCTCTGTATCTCTCTATGTCTCTCTCTCTCCCCCTCTCTCTGTATCTCTCTATCTTTCTCTCTCCCCCTCTCTCTGTATCTCTCTCTATATATCTCTTTTCCTCTCTCTGTGTATCTCTCTATGTCTCTCTCTCTCCCCCTCTCTGTATCTCTCTCTATATCTCTCTCTCCCTCTCTCTGTATCTCTGTCTCTCTCTCTCTCTCCCTCTGTATCTCTCTATGTCTCTCTCTCTCTCCCTCTCTCTGTATCTCTCTCTATATATCTCTCTCTCTCCCTCTCTCTCTGTATCTCTCTATGTCTCTCTCTCTCTCCCCCTCTCTGTATCTCTCTATGTCTCTCTCTCTCCCCCACTCTCTGTATCTCGCTGTCTCTGCCCTGGCCACTTCTCCATCCTCCACCGTCACCCTTACCTTCTCAGGCCAGGCGAGGAGTGACTGGGAGGGGAAGGCGAGGGACGGGGCCAGACAGTGGTGGGATCACGTGACAGGGAGCCACAGCAGAGGGTCCAAAGAGCTGCATTTGGCTCCGGAGCTGCAGGTTGCTGACCCCTGCTCTAGCAGAAATGCCATAGCACCTGAGCAGGACTTCTGTGAATAAATATTCACATATTTATTCACATATTTTATTTGTTATTCTTATTGCATGGATGTATCTCTGTACCGGGACCTGGGAATCAGCCGGTTCGGACCAATTCACCCGAACTGGTAACAAAAATTGCGGATGGCCCAGCTCACCTGCCCCAACTCTATGCCATCCTGTTTAGGCATGTTTTTGAGGCTGGGTGCATGTGCGAAAGGTGTGCATGCCAGCAAAGCACATGCGTGGAAGGCCGGGTGCACGCATGGACATGCACGGGCTCTCATTTGCGAACCGGAAGGGAAAGTAAGTGAATGCCACTCCTGCCGGGAATGTGCGTGTTAGCGTCTCACCGCTGGCATAGAGAGGAGAGAGATAAGCCCTGAACTTTTGCCTGCTAAATCCCTTTGAAGCCTGGTCGTCGTGGAAATGAGGAGGAGGGAGACATTCCTGGGAAATGACGAGACAAGAAGTCAGTGGAGTGACTTGGAAGATAGCCAATGAGAAGCAGTTAATTGGGGATTGGAAAGGGAGGGATTGGGGGGCAAAAGGTCAGTCTTGTCCGCATCGAGTCATGATCCGGTTGCTGTGCTCAATTAAAGAGAAGATTTCCTTAAAAGATTGGCAGTTTGGAAATTCATCTTTTATGAGATAGCATCAAAGTCGGACAGTGCACTTAACTCCTCCTGCTGATCACTGATCCATTTAAAAGCAAACTGATAGCTTACTGCAAATTGTATTCCCTGGAAAAGTTGGTGGCACCAAATTTAGCAAAAATCTCTCCGTTATTCAACCCATTATTTATGGTGGGACGGGATGGCACTCCCACAAAATGGCCTCAGATTCAACGTATTTCACTCTTATCTATTTCTTTGGAACCATCAAAACATCGCACACCCTGACTTGTATTTTCACGCGCCTCTTAGAACGAAATTCTTCTTGTTTTCTCCGATTCGGTTTTCTTCACGGAGGAGAAAGATCTCAGCTTCTGCACAAAGACCCTGGGGATGCATCCAGGACAACTCGGTGACAATTCATGTCGTCCTTGACTTACAACAGTTCATTTAGTGACCGCTTAAAAATGACGACGTCACTGAAAAAAGTGACTTAGGATCGTTTTTCACACATACGACCACGTTTCTTTTTTCAGGAGTTAGAGGTAGGTTTTTGCAAAAACGTGGTACAGGAAGTCATCGACTTCACGACCATAACCGACCCCAGAATTTACGTTGGAGAGTGAGAAATCCATTCAATGGGTTTCGTCCCGTTTTACGACTTTCCTTACCACGTTTGTTAAGGGAATCACGGCGGTCGTTAAACGAGTCGCACGGTGGTTCAGCGAATCTGGCTTTTTCCCCCTCCCCCCCATTGACTTTGCTTCTCAGAAGGTCACATAAGGGGATCCCACCGTCCTAAATAGAGGAACTCAGGGGCCAAGCATCTGGATCACGTGTCCATGGGGATGCATGCAGCAATGGTTGCGAGGCCAAAAAACGGTCGTAAGTCAGGGTATTTTCCCAGTGACGTTGTAACTTCGAACGGTCACTAAGCGAATTATTGTTGAGTCGAGGGCTCCCTGTATGGTACGCTCCCTTCCAAAGGCCCCCTCAGAGAAGAAACCTGTTGTATTTATTTCTACAGGTGCCTGTGCTGAAGCCGACCGACTTGATGGTTGAGGTCAGTCCCAGAAAAATATTTGCAAATGGCCACACCTACCACGTGAATTCCATTTCGGTCAACAGTGATTGTGAGACGTATATGTCTGCAGACGATCTCAGGATTAACCTTTGGCACTTAGCCATTACCGACCGGAGCTTCAGTATCCTTTGGCGTCGCTTCCCTGATCGTGTGGGAGGTGGAATCGCCCGTAGAATTCGGGCACCTCAGATGCCAACAAACACCTGTGTCCCATGCAAAGCATTTTTCATTTCTCCGTTATGCGCATAAACAGTTCGACTACGAGCCGCGGTGGCGCAGTGGTGAGAGTGCAGTACTGCAGGCTGCTTCTGCTGACTGCCGGCTGCCTGCAATCTGGCAGTTCGGTCCTGACGGGCTCCAAGGTTGACTCAGCCTTCCGTCCTTCCTTCCGAGGTCGGTAAAATGAGGACCCAGATTGTTGGGGGCAAGAGGCTCTGACTCTGTAAACTGCTTAGAGAGGGCTGTAACGCACGATGAAGCGGTATATAAGTCTAAGTGCTACTGCTATTACTATTTGCCCTTCCTTCCTTCCTTCCTTCCTTCCTTCCTTCCTTCCTTCCTTCCTTCCTTCCTTCCTTCCTTCCTTCCTTCCTCCCTTGCTCCCTCCCTCCCAGTGGTTAGAATGTAGTATTGCAGGTTAATTCTGCCCAGTGCCAGCAGTTCGATCCTGACCGGCTCCAAGGTTGACTCAGCCTTCCATCCTTCCGAGGTCGGTAAAATGAGGACCCAGATTGTTGGGGGCAAGAGGCTGACTCTGTAAACTGCTTAGAGAGGGCTGGAAAGCACGATGAAGCGGTATATAAGGCTAAGCGCTATATTGTTACTCCCATAAAACATTACTGCCTCTTTTTTCTCACACACTCCAAAATTACAAAAAAACTTCCCTTGGCCTTTCCTTATTCATCTGCTCTTCTTTCAGACCCCTTTGTCTCTCTCATGGAGGGTATCCTTTTCCCTGGAACACTTGATTCCTCCTTCCATACGGACGAGCTACTCTATTTTCTCCCAGACACACCAAAAGAGAGATAAGGAAATGCCATACCTTTCCCCTCCGTGACCCACATACGACAACATTGCTAGAAAAATGAACGGTTGTAGACCAGGAGTGGGAAACGAGGGTCCTTTTATGACTTGTGGACTTCAACTCCCAGAATTCCTGAGCCATCAGGAGTGGGGAACTAGTCCCAGAATTCCTGAGTCAGCAGGGGTGGAGAACTAAGTATGGCCCATATGTAGAACTATGTATGGCCATATTAAAATAACCGGCTCGGGAATTCTGGGAGTTGAACCGGCTACTCCTGAGCCATCGGGGTGGGGAACAACTCCCAGAATTCCTGAGTCAGCAAGGGTGGAGAACTAAGTATGGCCCCTTTATGACTTGTGGACTTCAACTCCCAGAATTCCTGAGCCATCAGGAGTGGGGAACTAGTCCCAGAATTCCTGAGTCAACAGGAGTGGGGAACAAATCCCAGAATTCCTGAGTCAGCAAGGGTGGAGAACTACATATGGCCCCTTTATGACTTGTGGACTTCAACTCCCAGAATTCCTGAGTCAACAGGAGTGGGGAACTACATATGGCCCCTTTATGACTTGTGGACTTCAACTCCCAGAATTCCTGAATCAATGAGGTGGGGAACTATCACTCTTTTATGACTTGTGGACTTCAACTCCCAGAATTCCCGAGCCAGCATTACTGATCATGGCTGGCTCATGAATCCTGGGAGTTGAAGTTACAAAAGAGATCATAGTTCCCCACCTCTACCTTAGAACCTGAGTCTTATATATTAAGATAGCCGGCTCGGGAATTCTGGGAGTTGAAGTCCACAAATCATAAAGGGACCATATTTCCACAATTCTGTTCTAGGCAACGAAGCTCAATGATTGTGGTGGAATAGCCGGCTAGGCTGGAGAGAAGGCGTGAAAAAGCAGGCTGAGTTTGGAGTCCTTGCGTTGCGGGGAGTGGCATCCAGAATCCCCGAAGCCTTATCCGACTGTTCTCAAGAGGTTGCAATCAGTCTGGCAAGATTCTCGTAATACAGGCACCAAGCAATGAAGCTTCGGCTTGAGACTGGTCATGAGAAAGTCTTGGTTGCTGGTGTCGTGGCGCAGTGGTGGGTTGCCCTTGGTTCAGACCGGTTCGCAAGAACCAGTAGTAAAACCATCGGGAGGCTCTGCCCACCGACCCCGGTGTAATCAGAGAGCTTTTGCGCATGTGCGCGGCCCCGTTGTGAACCGGTAGTAAAGGTAAGTACAACCCAAACCCTGGTCTGGTGACGATTTTCCTTAACTGGCCTTCCCAACGCAGACATTGTGGACATCAAACCCGACAACATGGAGGACTTGACCGAAGTCATCACGGCCTCGGAGTTCCATCCCCACCACTGCAACCTCTTTGTCTACAGCAGCAGCAAGGGGTCCCTCCGACTGTGCGACATGAGGGCCTCGGCGCTCTGCGACAAGCATTTCAAGAGTAGGTTACGGAGCCGCCTTCTCCCCGAGCTTTCGGTGGGGCGGCAGGGCACGGCGAGACGTTTTGTTGGGGAGAGGACATCCAAAGGGTGTCTTCTCGGGTTAATTTTTTTCTTCCTGTGGCTTGAGAAGGACAAGGGTAGCCGAGTCTCTCTCATCTCAGCCGCAAGACGGGGGGACAGCCAGATTTGCAATAATTGCAAATGTCTTACCAGCAGGGTTGGGTTCCAGATCTTTTAGCAATGGGTTTGCTGCCCCATTGCTGGGCAGGCATGGCCATGGTGGGTTGGCCACCTGCACCACTAGGGGGTCATGGTGGTGTTTTTTGCCCTCCCCAGGCTCCGGAGGCTTTCCTCAAGCCTCCGGGAGGGCAAAAACTGCTTCTTCCGGAGGCTGGAAACAGGCCCGTTTCTGGACTTCCGGAGGGCCCATTTTTCACCCTCCCAGACCCTCTGCGTGCCCCTGCACTTACCTGGAATGATGAACGGGCCGCATGAAGACTCCTTGGAGGGGTGGGGTGGGGTAGGCAGGGTCAGCCACAGGTGGCATTTGGGGGTTTGCCGAATCCCGACGATCCTTGGCTAGAGATCACCTAAGACTCTGCCGAACCCCCAGGAGCTCACCCCGGCTCACCAGGTTTAGCTTTGTTTAGACAGGAGGCTTGCAACAGCCAGCTGTTGAGCAGAGATCCAGGTTTACATCCTCTCTTGTGGCCAAGAGACAGACATATTCTGTAGAACAGGGGCGTCAAACTCACGGCCTGGGGGCCGGATGTGTCATCTGCTGGCCACGCCCTCCCCCGTCACGATGCATCACGTGATGACGACGCGACAACACGAGTTTGACCCCCCCCCTGCTGTAGAATGATGGGAATTGGTTTGTCCGGTATGATAACGGGACTTTTGACAAGAGACGGACTCCACCTCACAAGGAAAGGATGAATTGGAAGAGAGGCTTCCTTTTACGTGCATTGCAAGCGGAAATATGCAAAAGACGTCACAAAATGAGAAATGTTAAATGTCACAGGAAAAGCAGCTGTGTAGAAATGTGACATACTTCTAAATTTCCTTTCCTTTCCTTCCTTCCTCCCTTTCTCTTCTCTCCTTCCTTCCTTCCTCCCTCCTTCCTTCCTTCCCTCCCTCTTCTCTCCTTCGTTCCTCCCTCCCTCCTTCCTTCCTTCCCTTCCTTTCTCCTCTCCTCCCTCCCTCCTTCCTTTCATTCCTTCCTTCCCTCCCTTTCTCTTCTCTCCTTCCTCCCTTCCCTCCCTCTCTCCTTCGTTCCTCCCTCCCTCCCTCCCTCCTTCCCTTCCTTCCCTTCCTTTCTCCTCTCCTCCCTCCCTCCTTCCTTTCATTCCTTCCTTCCCTCCCTTTCTCTTCTCTCCTTCCTCCCTTCCCTCCCTCTCTCCTTCGTTCCTCCCTCCCTCCCTCCCTCCTTCCCTTCCTTCCCTTCCTTTCTCCTCTCCTCCCTCCCTCCTTCCTTTCATTCCTTCCTTCCTTCCCTCCCTTTCTCTTCTCTCCTTCCTTCCTCCCTCCCTCCTCCCTTCCTTTCATTCCTTCCCCAGTTTATGAAGAACCAGAAGATCCCAACAGCCGTTCCTTTTTCTCCGAAATTATTTCTTCGGTGTCCGATGTGAAATTCAGCCACAGTGGGCGCTACCTGCTAGCGAGGGATTACCTCACTGTCAAAGTTTGGGATCTGAATATGGAAACAAAGCCTATAGAAATATATCAGGTATTTCCCCCCCCCCCCGTGTCTTTCTATGTACACATACCATGAAAGCGATGTGTGTTGCTGCGCCATTGGGCCACAGATCTGGCCACATAAGAAATGTTCTCTCCCAGAGGGGTTGGGAGGGGGGCTGCTATTTTTTTCACCAAAGCCCACCTACCCAGGAGACCGTCCGACTCATCAACCCTTGGCCGGACTCCACCTCTCTCTTCCTTCCTCTCCTTCACTCTTTCTCTCCCTCCCTTCTTCCCTCACTTTCCCCCTCCCTCCCTCCTTCCTTCCTTCCCATTCTCTCCCTCTCTCCTTCTCTCCCTCCTTCCCCCCTCTCCCTCCCCCCTCCCTTCCTTTCTCTCCCCCTCCCTTCCTCTCCCTCCCCCTCCCTTCCTGCCTATCTACCCCTCCCTTCCTCTCTCCCTCCCTCCTTTCTCTCTTCCTTCCTCTCCTTCACTTTCTCTCCCTCCCTTCTTCCCTTTCCCCCTCCCTCCCTTTCCTTCCTTCCCATTCTCCCTCCCTCTCCTTCTCTCCCTCCTTCCCCCCTCTCCCTCCCCCTCCCTTCCTTTCTCTCCCCCTCCCTTCCTGTCTCTCTCCCCCTCCCTTCCTGCCTATCTACCCCTCCCTTCCTCTCCCTCCCTTTCCCTCTCCCTGCCTTCCTTCCCTCTCCTTCCCTCTTTCTCTCCCTCCTTCTTTTTCCCTCCTTCTCTCCCTCCTTTTCCTGCTCTCTCTCTCTCTCTCTTTCTACCTCCCTCCCCCTCTCTATTTCTTATCTAGACATTTTTAAAAATTATGTACAGGGAGTCCTTCACTTACAACAGTTCGTTTAGTGACCATTCAAAGTTATAACGGCATGGGAAAAAGCGATTTATGACCGTTTTGCAAAGTTACAACCTTTGCAGCATTTCCATGATGCAGCAGGTGGAGCTCTTGCCTCACATTCAGGAGGCTGTGAGTTCGATCCTAGGTAGAGGCAGATATTTCTCTCTCTGGGCACGATGAGAATATATCTGCCGAACAAAACTCTGTACTGGCAACAGGAAGGGCATCCGGCCATTAAAACATTCAGCTCCATTCAGTTGCCCAGACTCCATCCTGCAAAGGATTATGGGGTCGTTAAAAGAAGATGATGTAATGCTGCAACGGCTACTGACAAATAGTCTGATCTTGAATAATGACATGCTTCTTTTCTGTACCAAACAGGTTCATGATTACCTTAGAAGCAAGTTGTGTTCACTCTATGAAAACGACTGCATTTTTGACAAATTTGAATGTGCGTGGAACGGGTCCGACAGGTAATAGCTATAGCACTTAGACTTATTTAATGTTTCATAGTGTTTTACAGCCTTCTCTAAGCGGTTTACAGAGTCAGCCTCTTTCCCCCAACAATCTGGGTCCTCGTTTTACCGACCTCGGAAGGAAGGATGGAAGGCTGAGTCAACCTTGAGCCTGTCAGGATTGAACTCCAGGCTGTGGGCAGGATTAGCCTGCAATACTGCATTCTAACCACTGGGAGGGAGGGAGGGAAAGAAGGAAGGAAGGAAGGAAAAGAAAGAAAGAAAGAAAGAAAGAAAGAAAGAAAGAAAGAAAGAAAGAAAGAGAAAAAAGAAAGGAAGGAAGGAAGGAAGGAAGGAAGGAAGGAAGGAAGGAAGGAAGGAAGGAAGGAAGGAAGGCAAAGGGACTTGTATACCACTTCACGGTCCTTTGCAGCCCTCTCTAAGCGGTTTACAGAGTCAGCCTTTTGCCCCCAACAATCCCGGTCCTCTTTTTACCAACCTCAGAAGGATGGAAGGCTGAGTCAACCTTGAACTGGCTAAGATTGAACTTCTGGCAGTTGGCAGAGTCAGCCTGCAATACAGGGTCCCGGGGGGGAGGGGCGCTGTACAACCTGCCCAGCTGAGTGCAGCTTCCGTGCTCATGCTGGGGAGGGGTCTTCCTCCTCCCCTCCCACAGTGGCTTCCCAGGAAGAACTTCTGTGTGCAGGAGAACTTCTTTAGATGGCGGTCCTAGCTCTTCTTCATGATGGCCTTACAGCAGGGGGTGTCAAACTCAATTTCATTGAGTGCTACATCAGGATGGTGCTTGACCTTGGAGGGCTGGGGAGGGAAGAAATGCCCAGGGGTGGGCGTGGCTGGGGTGGGCGTGGCCATGGCAGGCAGAGTGCTGCTGGAGGCCGGAGAGGCTGAAAACGGGCTATGTGGGGCCTCCTGGGACCTCTGTGTAGCCTGTTTTTAGCCAGCAGAGTGTGCTGGAGGCCGAGGAGGCTGAAAACGGGCCGCGCAGGCCCATTTTGGCTTGCAGAGGCACCACAGGCCGATCCTTTGATATTTACAGGCTGGTCTCCCGGGCCAGATTTAAGCAGGCCTTGACACCCCTGCCTTACAGCGTCAGCATTTTCTGCCTGCAGACTTCACCCATCGAAGCGTTATGCATAAATCACGCTGGCAGCTTTCCGATACGGGGTGAAGGCTGCAGCGCAGGGAATTTCCCCTCCTTCCTGGCCAGCTAACTAACCTCCCTGCTCTTCTTCTACCGCAGCGTCATCATGACCGGGGCCTACAACAACTTTTTCCGAATGTTCGACCGAAACACGAAGCGCGACGTGACTTTGGAGGCCTCCCGCGAGAACAGCAAGCCACGGGCGATCCTGAAGCCTCGCCGTGTGTGCGCCGGGGGCAAGAGGCGGAAAGACGATATCAGCGCCGACAGCCTGGACTTCACCCAAAAAATTTTGCACACCGCCTGGCACCCCACGGAAAACATCATTGCTATTGCGGCCACAAACAATCTGTATATCTTTCAAGACAAAATGAACACGGAAGTGCATTAGGTCCCACTGGAGAGAGAGAGAGAGAGAGAGAGACATGTCTTTGGACTGATACCGCTACTTGCTTGATGAAAGAAAAACCTTTATTGGGAAGTAAACACCCTGCAAATCGACGGAGCTTACTCCCCAATAAATGTCTGCAGCAATAAGATGTATGTGGATTAATTATTCCATGACCCACCACTGTCCTTTGGCGACCACTCTATATTTTAATTCATTGCAACCGCCATACAGTCATCTCAAAAATAAATTCTCCTTATGACCAGGTGGCTGACGTGTTCCGTTACTCATCATTTTATTCCGGTTTTATGTTCGACATGATCCTTGTGATCAGATGTCATAACCCCAGAGGTGGAATTCAGCCGGTTCGGACCAACCGGTAGTGCCAACGGCCAGTTGGTCCCACCCTCACGCCCCTGTTCTATCCTGTCCTTTATTTCCTGCTTTGTATCTCATCTCAATCGCGTGGCACAGCTGATTTCCCCCCCCCTCGCTGTTCTACTTACCGTTGCTGACTTGGAAGATAAGCAGGTAAGCAGCTGAGCTTCTAAATGCTCCATTTTGAGTGCTGCGCGCAAGTGCCTTAAGCACACGCTCACCGAACCAGTTGTTAAACTGGCAGCATTTCACCACTGCATAACCCCAACGTGATGCTGGGGTAAATATACATCACTCAGCTTCATCCTGCTGCCCCAACCAGCCTTGAGAAAAATCTTAAAAACAGGGAAACTAAACTCTTAAAATATAAGTGGCATTTAGGCTGTCGGTTTGAGCTCCGAGCTTGGCGATTTGGCTGCCAACGTTTTGTCACCATTCGAGGAGACGTCGTCGGTGCGTTTTGAATTGTGTTCGTCTGTACAGACGAGCACAATTCAAAGCTCACCGACGAGGTCTCCTCGAATGGCGACAAAACGTTGGCAGCCAAATCGCCGGGCTCGGGGCTCAAACCGACAGCCTAAATACCAACTCAAGCTACTAATAGCAGGGGGTTGTACTAGATGATCTCCAAGGTCCCTTCCGACTCTGTTACTATTATTATTACATTTCAGAATTGGTATCCTCAATTTCAAAGAGCAGAGGTTGCAGCTTGGGATGTTGGTGGGCTTTTGCAAATTTCTTCTATTTGCTGTTCTCCCAATCTCGGAGAAACCCTAATAATTAGGAATAAAGATGAATAATTGGGCAAGGCCCTCTTCATATTTAAACCAGGCTGATAAAAGATTCAGAAGGAGACGGGGAGGAGGATCCATTAGCCCAGAACTGAGGACAATTTACTTGACCTCAAAGTAAGGCGAGGCGTGCTACAAAATCTCCAGTGGCTATTCCATGCATGATGCGGAATCTGGTATGTAAACATACTATGTGCATATAAAGAGACAACAACAACAACAAAAGACGGCAAAGTGTTTGTCATATTTTTAAATCATTATTTTATGCTTGTGATCAGAAGGACAGATTCATCTCCGGATGGTTCATTACCATTTCCAGAGTTAAGCAATCATGTTTATTCGCTTAAACCATTTCCTCTCCGCCTTTTTTCTGGAGGAAAAGAAAAACGGGGACTGAATGAAGGCCCTTTCCTCTGGAAAAAAAAAATAATCACCCACTCGTACCGCTGAATTAGTTCAATTCTGTTCGCAGGATTTAATTATTGGCAGAGAATTTATTTCCTCCGGAATACGGTTCCTCTGCAGTCCATGGGGCTTAGGAGCAAAGGGAGAATGGAAGGTCATCTCCACACTAAAACCCTGTTCTCTTGGCGCCTGGCACAAGTCGTAAATTGGAGCATTTTTGCCCGGGCTTCATCACGCACCCTCATTTTGACATTTTTGTCAATGTTACAGCTGTCACCTGTGGAATACAGTCGATTATTGAGAATAAATAGAAGGCAAAGTTGTGTTTTTAGCATCTTTGGTTAGATAGATTAATCCAGCGTTGGCGAACCTTTTTGGCACCGAGTGCCTAAACCAGAACGTGCGTGCATGTGCTGGAGTGCCGGAAACCCAAAAACTAGCTAGCCGCCAGAGTGGGCTTTGCGTCCCACTTCTGGCACACCTGCCATAGGTTCGCCATCATGGCGTTAGTCCTTTAGAAAATCCTGCTTCTTATGCTTTCCATCAATACGCAGCTAGGCGTCCTTTTAGATGTAGAGATCATCGTGCAAGGCAGAAAAAGTATTAGGACCGTATGACGTACCGCGCTACATGCCGTTATATCTGACTGCGACCAACCAAGAGCAGGTGTTACCGTGTTTCCCCAAAAATAAGACCGTCTTATATTTTTTTTTGAAGCCTGAAATAAGCGCTTGTTTGCCTTATTGCCATGTGGCTCAAAAGCCCGATTGGGCTTATTATCAGGGGAGGTCTTATTTTTGGGGGAAACAGGGTAGCAAGCGGAGCTCAATAGGCAACGGACAGGAAAGGGGAGAACAGAAAATTGAAGGCAAATCTGAACGCTTCATGGACGGTGTTTCGCCAGTCGTGTTCTACTTTCACGTGCCGGCCTGCCGGGGAGAGTTTCGACAGGCAGTTCAAGCAGGAAAGGGCCTTCAACTCAAAGACCGGCCACTTGCTCCCCAGGCGGCCTTCCAGGATGGTGCTGAACTCAACCAGGCTGCCTTGCCTCAGGTTCAGCAGAACCTGCTTGAACTCATTGCTGGCCTTCAGCACAATGTCCTTGGTGACATCGTCTTCCTCGGGGGCCCGGTTGCCGTTCCCGCCACTGAGGGGCATGCCCACTGTTATTTCGAATTTATACCGGTCGAACCTCTTGATGTGACAGTTGTGCTTGGTCAAGTACTTCAAGCGACAGAGTTCCTCCTCTTCCAGGGTGGTGTTTTTGGGGTCACACGCGGGGTACGTTTCTCCGTACAAACATCTCAGCCAGTCCCCAAGGAAAAATGGAAGCATATTTATGGCGGACTCGGCGCTGTTCTCAATGCTGGTCACTCGGACGTACTTGAATCGCCCCGTCCAGGTGACCCGATGGCCTTCCAGATGACTGCATATAATTTGAGTTCGCGCCATGTTGGTTTCTTTCCAAGCCCGGGGCCCGCAGAGAAACCCGTACTGATTCCACGTCAACGTCGAATTGTACACCTTCATCCCTTCCGAGCGGTAGACGTAAAACCAGCAGAAGAGCACAATGGCAGAAAGCCAGACCAGAATAAGCTTCACAATGGAACTCTTGGTTAAGGACTTCACCATTTCGACTGCGGAGAGTCTGGCCCGCGTGCACAAGTGGAAGACCAGAGGGACTGCACAGAGGACGAGCGTGACCACGATCTTGGTCAGCTCCAACGTTACCAGCCATCTTAGGAAGTGGAAAAAGCCCATCAGGGCGATGCCCAACATTAAGATCGGAAGGGCGAACAGGAATAAAAAGTAGCCCACGGAAGCCCGAAGGAGACCAAGGCCGGTTGATTCCTGGAGAATCACGACCGAGAGTTCACACCACATGAAGCAGACCAAGTAAGGAACCAAGTAGCAATAGACGCCCTTCCATTTCTTCAGTCGTGCCATGCGATAGAAAAGGTAAAACAAGTACAGGAACAAGAGACAAGGGAGGCTGAGGTTCAGCACCAGGACGCTACCGAGAGGAAGGGTGTAAAATGTTTTACCCAGGAGCTTCACGTGACCCCAGTGGTCGGGGGCCCCTTGCAGCAGGCAGAGGGCCCCCGCAGTCACCTCGGTCAGCAGGGCCCTTCGCGTGTAAGGCTCCGCGCTGGTGCACAAGCTCATGTAACTTGTCACCATGAAGAAAACGGAAACGGTGGCCAGCTCGGAGCAGGGCATCCATTCCTTGCTGGCAATCGGGAAGGAGAAAAGGACGAAGAGGACCGAGAGCAGGAAGTGGAAATAGGGCTCCAGGTGATTCCAGCCAAAATTCCCTTCCGCTTCGTCAACATCCAGATCGGGCTCGAAACGAAGCAGGAGGTCCGTGAGGGTGCGGAAGTTCTCCCACGCTTTGCTGTCCTGGAAGACCTTCAGGGTGCAAATCACCATGGAAATGAAAGAGAGGTAGAAAATCACGAGGGGAATGAAGAAGGCGAAGAAGTCAATGGTCAGGTTGCTGAGGACGAAGAAGAAGAGCAGGGCGTTGATCTGGTGGGTCGGGACGATGGTGGACAACCAGTGCATGCCAGCTTTGGAGGCCACCTCGATCAGGTGCTCTTTGACTTCCATGATGGCATGGAGGGGATACTTGATGATCTGGAAAGAGAAGGCCATGCACAGGTCATCCCAAACAGAAGAGGGGACCAAATGAACCCCAAAAGTCCCTTTTGGAGAAGACTGGTGGGCTGACTAGGACAGGAAACAAACTTAAGTTTGTCAAGGCCCTGTTTTGTCCCTTCAGACAAATAAACGTGTTGGGAGTGACTGCAAAGTTATCTTCCCAAGAGACAGAGAGGCCCAACTGCACCTCTTTACTCCAGTGCAGGGGTCTCCAACCGTGGCCACTTGAAGACTTGTGGACTTCAACTCCCAGAATTCCTCAGCCAGCTTTTAAACCAGTCTTAAAGCTTTGCTGTCTGAGGAATTCTGGGAGTTGAAGTCCACAAGTCTTAAAGCTTTGCTGGCTGAGGAATTCTGGGAGTTGAAGTCCACAAGTCTTAAAGCTTTGCTGGCTGAGGAATTCTGGGAGTTGAAATCCACAAGTCTTAAAGCAAAGCTGGCCAAGGAATTCTGGGAGTTGAAGTCCACAAGTCTTCAAGTTGCCAAGGTTGGAGACCCCTGCTCCAGTGGCAAGCCACAAGAGATCAGAAAAAGCCTAGGTAGGTAAACCTGCAAAGGGGCTGCAGCCAAGGCCCACCCACTCTAATCTGTTGCCCAACCAAGGTTGGGAAGTGCATTTGAAGTGGTACACAGATCTCTGGAGGGTGCTGCCCAGGAGCTGAAGACCACACAACTACGTGACCAATGGGCTGAATCTCAACAAAGCAAGCTCTTCCCTTTTTCACTACAGTTGGGGAGTCTCGATAAGACCCACCTTTGGCTCCGCACCTGAGTCTGGGTGGTCCCAGTGGCCCCACTACCTAAGACCTGAAACTGGGCCTTCTGGAGACTCTCCAATGGAGGGGTTCTTTGGCCCACCTGGTCCATGCTTGCCATGCTCTCCCTCCTTTGTGGACTGCTCTCTGGGAACCCTTTCAGGGTCCTCTGTGTATCCTTCGCCCACCCCGAGCAAATGGGTGGGAGGAAAGTATGGCATCGAAGTCCTCCAGCCGTTCACCTTTTGTTGGAAGGGGAGTTCCTCGGGGCTCTTTCCTGTCAGCTCATCGTCCTCATCGTCTTCATCCTGAGGGATCATACTTGATGGGATGATACCCTTGGCGTACTTCTTGGTTATTTCAACGAAGTCATCAAAGGCGATGTAATTCTTAGCTAAAAAGCATTCAAGAGAAAAAAAATCTCTATGAGCAGAAGGTGGCAGAAGGGTCTAAAGAGGAGAGGGTCCCACCCAGGCAGCCCTCCCCTACCTTCGCTGCTGACCAATCTCTCCAGCATCCTTCTCTGCTTCTGGACGGTCTTTGGAAGAGGTCCCGGACGCTGGTCTCCCTGGCCTGTTCTCGGAAACACAGGTAGGTGTGAAGAGTTTTAAAGAGAAGCGGGACACAAAAGGGTTAAAACAAATGAATAGCCCCCTCCCACGAAGCCCCCCAAACACATAGAAAGCCCCCATGTCTTTCCCCATAGCCAGGAACCCCACTCATTGGCAGGCCCCGAGGTCATCTCAGCCAGGGTGTCTCAGCTTCAGCAAACTGAACTGAAGAAGAATTAAACTGAAGAAGCTTTTTGGATGAGGAGCGAAAGCAGAGGTGGAATTCAGTCAGTTCGGGCGAACCGGTAGTGCGGATGATCAGTTGTCCCCACCCACCTGTCCCCGCTCTATCATGTCCTTTATTTCCTGCTTTGTAGCTCCTCTCAATCGCGTGGCACAGCTGATTCCCCGCCCCCTCACTGTTCTACTTACTGACTTGGGAGGTAAGCAGCTGAGCTTCTAAACGCTCCATTTTTAGTGCTGTGTGCAAGCGCCTTAGGTGCACGCACATGCCCTCACCGAGCCGGTTGTTAAACTGGCAGCATCCCACCACTGAGCGAAACGTTTCCAAAGAAAAAGAAAATTAAAAAAAAGTCTTTTGGGAAAAAAGCCAGGGGTGAAATGATTCCGGTTCGAACCGGTTCGGCCAAATTGGTAGCGATGGCAGCCGGTGGTTCGGAGAACCGGTAGCAATGGCGGAGCAAGGCTCCGTCTACCCGCCCGGTTGCTGTTACTTCCTGGTTTTAACCAGGAAGTAACCTGTTTTTTACCCTCTGCACATGTGCAGAAGGGTTTCAAGTGCATGTGACATGCGTGCACTTCCGAACCGGTTGGGAAGGTAAGTAGATTTCACCCCTGGAAAAAGCACCTTTGAGACAACCAAGATCTGGAGGACTGAGAATCTCCACAGACATTCAATCTCAGCCACTTTTCGGATGGGTGGGCTTCAACCCTCTCCCCTCTCCCCAGAATTCCTCAGCCAGCATGGATGGAGTTGAAGCCTACCTGTCGAGACTGACTCAACTTTCAGCTATATTCCGCTTTGCTCACAGCTTGACGAAAAATAAGGGTGCTGGTGAATTGGGCTGCGAGGGGGCAGGGATGGCATCCAAGCATCGTGGTTCCCATGAGATACGGCTCCCCCTTTCAAGGACACCCGGGGCAAATGTTCCAGAGTGGCAGGCTGGTTCCCATAACAAAAGGAACAGAAGGGATTGGTGGACGCAGTGGAGTGTGGGTGGCCCGTGGGGAAAGGGATTGGAATGAAGTATGCGTGCTTTCGCGTGGGAAATCCAGAGCTGGTTTTGCTGCTTCTGTGCCAATTTATTCAGTAAAGTTGGTAAAGGAGTTTCTTTTTCAGGATTCGCCAACTGGACAGTTGACATGTTCAAGATGCTGAGATTGAGATCTGCCCAGGCAGAGCTGGGCCAACATGAACTCCTGAACTCATCCAGACAAGATAGCAGTCTTCCTCCAGGCTGGCCCACAGGCAATGGGGGTCAGGGAGCAGACCAGAATAACTACGCTATAGATAAGGTTAGACAACTCTGTTCAGAAACCCACACGAGTGTGCAATTAGCTGAAAATGACCGTGGATGGAGAGTTGGCCCAAGGACCTCTGCTGCCAAGAAATACTACAGCAGCAGGAGGAAGTCTTCAGGAAGGATGGAAACCGCCTTAATATAAATGAAGCTAAGATTGTGATTTCTACACACTTTTTTTGTGAAGCGCTTCCACACATCCTCGGCCATTCAGAAGCGTGTCTAGAAAGGGGAGAAGGTCGGCCTTCTACCCTGAAACGGAAGTACAGGTAGTCCTCGACGTACGACCACAACCGAGCCCAACCTTTCTCTTGTTCAGTGAGACGTTTGTTAAGTGAGTTTTGTCCCATCTTACAACCTTCCTTGCCGCCGTTGTTAAGTGAATCACTGCAGTGGATTAGTTAGTCACCCCGTTGTTCAGAGAATCTGGCTTTCCCCCTTGACTTTGGTTGTTGGAAGGTCGCCAATGAGCCCGGGAAACTACGACCGTCATAAATATGAATCTGTGGCCAAGTGTCTGAATTTTGACCACCTCATCGTGGGGAAATGATGAAAAACAGGTCATTAAGTCACTTGCTTCAGTCCCGTTGCAACTTTGAAGGGTCCCTAAAAACTGTTGTAAGTCGAGGAATACTTATAAGTTTTTTATTAAAGTTATAAACCACCCATCTCGGCTAACCCAATCCCCTCTGGTTAAGCACACAGATTTAACTTGCAAATAAACGATAACAAACCTTCTCTGTCCACTTCGCCAACGTTTTCTAATAGTTCTGAAACAGCCAGTTCCTTTTTCTTCTTCGGATTTAATTTCCAGTAGATGACCAAAGCAGCTTTTCTCACGGCTCTTTCCAAATTAGTCTCGGATGATAACCTCTTCACCTCTTCCACGTTTTCTGACGTGATGCCTCAAGGAGAAGAGAAGGGGAAATGGCCAAGGTTAGATCTGACTTCCTCCAGTTGCAAAACCCACCACTCTATGGAGGTTTTGTATCCTGCTTCTACAGAATGGAAAGTGGGTTTCTGACGGAAGAAGAGACTAGAAGCATTTTGGCCGTGTGATCACGCGGAATGCCGCAAAGGTTAAAAAAGGCCGCGAGTCCCCGTTTTCAACTTTGAACGGTTGCGGAGCAAACTGTTGTAAATCGAGGACCGCCCGTGTGTGAAAGCGCGGGATCCTACCTTTTCCTTCAGCCAAACAGGTTCGCAGGATCTGGAGGGCTTCCTTCTGCCCCTGTTTGGCCGCCAGGATCAACCACTCCAGGGCGCTGCAGCTGTTCAGCTCCTCATCCTGCTCTTCGGCCAGCTTCAGGTAGTGCTTCCCCACCTGTGAAAAACGGAAGGTTTTAGCCCACGTTTCGATCGGGAAAATGCGTTTCTCACTTAACGACTGCAGTGATTCACTTAACAACCAGGGTAAGAAAGGTCATAATATGGAGCAAAACACACTCAACAAATGTCTCGCTTAGTGACAGACATTTTGGGTTTAACTGTGGTCATAAACTGAAGGCTACCTGTAATATCTAGGAAGACTGTCATCTCCATGACCTTCTAGAACCCTTGTTATAATATAATATAATAAATATAATATAATATAATAAATATAATATAATATAGTATAATAAATATAATAAATAATATAATATAATATAATAAATATAATATAGTATAATATAATATAGTATAATAAATATAATATAATAAATATAATATAATATAATATATTATAATACATATAACAATAACATAACATAACATAACATAACATAACAAACATAACATAACATTACATAACATTACATAACATTACATTACATTACATTACATAATATAACATACTATACTATACTATACTATACTATACTATACTATACTATACTATACTATACTATACTATAATATAATATAATATAATATAATATCATCTTCTTTCAAAGACCCCGTAATTCCTTGAAGGGTGAAGTCTGGGCAACTGAATGCAGCTGAGTGTTTACTGCCCGGATGCCCTTCCTGTTGCCAATGTGGAGTTTTATATATAATATATAAAATAATAACAGTTATTATTTTACTCTTGTACAGGTAGTCCTCGACTTACAAACAGTTCCTTTAGCGACTTTTCAAAGTTACAATGGCACTGAAAAAAGTAACTTAGGACCATTTTTCACACTTCCGTGATCAAAATTCAGACGCTCGGCAACTGGTTCATACTTATGACCGTTGCAGCGTCCCAAGGTCACATGATCCCCTTTTTGCGACCTTCAAAATCAACAGGGGAAGCCAGATTCACTTAACAACCGTGTTACTAATTTAACATCTGTGGCAATTCTCTTAGCTCCCCGGGCGAGAAAGGTCATAAAGCAGGGGAAAACTCACTTAACAAATGTCTCGCTTAACGACAGACGTTTGGGGCTCAATTGTGGTGGTAAGTGGAGAATTGTGGAGAAGTACCTGTAATACGATGGGGTAAACTGATGGGGTAGTATATTTTAAATTTTTTTTAAAAAAAAAACTTTGATTTTTTTTATGTATATTCGTTGTTTTTAACAGTCGCTTGGTCGACTGTTGCTATGAGCCGCCCTGAGTCCTTGGAGATAGGGTGGCATGCAAATTTTATAAAATAGATAAATAAATACATAAATATCTAGGAAAAATGTACTCCCCACAGCCTTCTCTAGAGCCCTTGTTTACTTACTTTTTATTTTGTATTTCTTTTTCAATGCCTCCTTGTCTATATTATTTCCTTAAAACGTTTAACGAAAAAAAAAGAGGTAAGGACAGTAGGAAAACATGCACAATAACCTCTGTTTGCGACTTCGGCTCTCCAGCTTTTGCTCTGGCCAACAGTTCTTCAAAATTGGGGGCATCCATCGCGATTTCTAGAAAAGCCAGGAGAGAGAGAGAGAGAGAGAGGGAGGGAGAGAGAGAGACGGGTGGAGGGAAAGAGAGAGAGATTTTCCAGCTTTACTCCCAGCCCGGTGATCTCCCCACCGCAAGGACAGGAGACTTCTCGAATCCAGTGTCACCAAGAGGGCAAAACAGACAGCTGGCCCGGGTGTCAATCTATTCAGCCCGGGGTGCCAGTCTTTGGGCAGGGCTTAGCAACTTGTGACAGTTCTCCTTGGGTGACACGCTCCTTGGAAAAGACGTCTTTTAAGCAAAATATTTTCCTTGAGTAGCGAGGCAACTTGAGTGCACACCGAAAAGTAGACTTGGTTTAGGATCCTAAGATACGGCCAACACCCTTAAAGGGAGAAAAATCTAGTCGTTTGTTGTCCTTGAAACAACTTGGCACGTTAATTCCAGGACAGAAATTCCAATATAGACAATAATTTAGGGAGTTTAGCTGCTACCGTCTCTCTAGACCACGGGGTCAGCAACCTGCAGCTCTGGAGCCGCATGTGGCTCTTTCCACCCCTTCGCTGTGGCTCCCTGTCACTCAAAATATGCGGCACGACTGCCGATGTGCGCCACACAATTTATTGAGATTTTCAACCCCCGGTAGGCCAACCATGGATAAATCCATGAAAAGTTTCAGAAGAAAACAGAACATTTAATTCAACTAGATAGGCTAGTTTTGTGGCCGCTTAAGAAATAGTCAGGCTCGGGAAGGGTTTTTGTGGCTCCCGGTGTTTTCTTTTCTGTGGGAAACGGGTCCAAATGGCTCTTTGAGTGTTTTAAGGTTGCCGACCCCTCGTCTAGACCAACTTGTGAAATTTAGAAATGCAATATCCTGCCATTTCACGACGTTAAGCAATCTCCATTTCTTTTGTGACGAGGTCAATCGTTTAAATATTTGACCCGCAATATGTAACTTGATCTAAAGTGTTTAACGATCTCCGCTTCTCTCACTTCAAACCATCTCCAAAAGGACAGGATTATGGAACGACCTTGGAAGTTTAGGTTAAATGAGGACCCGGATTGTGGGGGCAATAAGCTGACTTTGTATTTAAAAAAAAGAACACCGCTTAGGGGGACCCGAAAACCCTACTAAGCAGGTATATACAAAAGTATGAAGGCTATTTTAAAATTGGGCCAAAGTATATAATTCTTTTAAATAATTTTAAATTTTGTATTGTTATGTGTTTTAGTTTTGGCTGTGCACCGCCCTGAGTCCACTAGGAGAAGGGCGGTATACAAATTGAATAAAATAAATAAATGAATACAAATAAATATTGCTTAACGCATTGTAAACCACCCTGAGTCTCCGGAGAAGGGGCGGCATATAAATCGAACCAATAAATAAATAAATAAATAAATTAAAGGAGGGGTTACAACGCAGATAGAAACGGAGCTCTTTTCAGCCGAGGTGCAAGGGGCTCTTCCTTGGGGGACCCCCCCACCCCAAAAAATAGCATCTGAGCTGCTCTTAAGAAACCGCATTATGTCCTAAGATTGGGATGCCAAGCTTCAGCCAATGGCTGCAGCCATCCAAAAAGAGCATCCTTCGAACCCACCTTTAAGCAGTTGGCTAGGCATCAAGCCATGGTTTTCAACTGCTCGGCTGAAATGAAGCTACCTTGGTTATAAAACAGTAGCTAAAATAAAATAATAAGAAGCGGAAGGGCCATGAAATGTAGAAATATTTAGGTTAGTAATTGGGGAAAACAAACGAAGGGAAGGGGAGGAAGCATCACTAAAAGTTGTTAGGAGGTGTTTAAAAAAAATAAATAAATTCCTGGGATGGGTGTGTCGATTTTTTCTGGCGATGGCCTTCAGCTTCTGCTATCTTTTCATCCTTGACCTTCCCAGCCGGGCGCAAGGGGAGGGGCTGAAAAGGGCTCTGGCCCCGGGTCTAAGAGTGGCGGAAGGGCCCAGCCAGAGAGTGGGGGAGAAGGCACCCCAGGGTCATTTACACAAGGTCTGGCTGCAAGAGATCCCTTCAACAAATAGGGCCAGAAATATTTTCCTTCCTTCCTTCCTTCTTTCTTCCTTCCTTCCTTCCTTCCTTCCCCCTCTCCTTCTTCCATCCTTTCTTTCCTTCCTCCCTCTCCTCTCCTTCCCTTCCCTTTCCTTCCTTCCTTTTCCCTCCTTTCCTCCCTCTTTATTTCTTTCCTTCCTCTCTCCTTTCCTCCCTCCCTCTCTACTTTCCCTCCTTCTCCTTCCTGTCCCTCCCTCCCTTCTCCCTTCCCTTTCCTCCCTTCCTCTCTCTCTTCGTCCCTCCCTCTTTCTTCTCCTTCTTTCTTTCCTTCCTCTCTTCTTTCCTCCCTCCCTACCCTCCCTCCTTCTCCTTCCTCTCCCTCCCTCCCTCTTCCTTCCCCCCTTCTTTCCCTTTCCTCCCTCCCTCCTCTTTTCTTCCCTTTCCTTCCTCTCTCCTTTCCTCCCTTCCTCTCTACCCTCCTTCTCCTTCCTCTCTCCCTCCCTCTCTCCCTCTTCCTTCCCCTCTCTCTTTCCTCCTTCCCTTTCCTCCCTCCCTCCCTCCTCCTTCCTTCTTTCTTTCCTCCCTCTCTCCTTTCCTCCCTCCTTCTCTACCCTCCCTCCTTCTCCTTCCTGTCCCTCCCTCCCTCTTCCTTCCCCTCTCTTCCCTCCTTCCCTCCTCCTTCCTTCTTTCCTCCCTCTCTCCTTTCCTCCCTCCTTCTCTACCCTCCTTCTCCTTCCTGTCCCTCCCTCCCTCTTCCTTCCCCTCTCTCTTCCCTCCTTCCCTTTCAACCCTCCCTCCTCCTTCCTTCTTTCTTTCCTTCCTCTCTCCTTTCCTCCCTCCCTCCTCCTTCCTTCTTTCTTTCCTTCCTCTCTCCTTTCCTCCCTCCCTACCCTCCCTCCTTCTCCTTTCTCTCTGTCCCACCCTCCCTCATCTTCCTCCCTCCCTCTTCCTCCCCCTCTCTCTTCCTCCTCCCCTCTTTCTCTCCCTCCCTCCCTCTTTTGCGCACCACCTCTCTTCCTGTTTAGAGATTTTCTAGTGTCAGCGGGTGCCAGGAAATCCCAACCAGGATCCAAAACATCTCAGTCTTGGCCAAATATCTCCAGGAGGTTTACTTTGAGTGTGTAACTCTCTCTCTCTCTGGCCCTTTTAAGGGTGTGCTGGGACAGGCTGTTTATCCAGCCCAGCAAAGACCCCCCCTCCACCCCCCTCCTTCTCCCTAAGTGGAGCTGGGCGTCATCCTCCCTCCCTCCCTCCCTCCTCTGCAGCTGCCCGGTCCAGTCACAAGGCCGGAAGGATGGGCTCAAGATGCCCACTCATCATCATCTTTTATTAAAAAAAAAACTCCTTTTTTCTCTCCAGCCCCCCAATATTCAGCCCTGCGTCCATCCCAGGGGGAGGGGGCTTGTGTCACCCCTGATTTTGCAAACATGGGAATTGTTTCTTGGGACTTGGGGGGGGGTGTCGTTGCTTCGGGCCCCCTTCCCCCCCCCCCCCCGCCACTCCGCTTGGTTGCAAAGAGGTCTGCAACTTTTTGCCAGATGCCAGCTGAGCAATGCAAGGAAGAGATGGAGGGGAGGGGCGGGGATGATGGGGAGGGGGCTTTCTCTGCCTTTCTAGGGAAGGGGGGGGGAATTAAAGTACCTGCAGCTTCGCATCCCCTCCCCCCCCACTCCATCCCACCCGGCCAGCCCAAGCCCCCCTTAACTCGGCTTGGAGTTTCCCCCCACAAGGGATGGGGGGAACCCAAAGCCTCGCGGGGGTCTCTCGCGACCCCCGCCCCTCCAAGACGCCCAACCCAACCCTGTAGGGACCCCCACCCCCCACACTCCACCCAGCCAGCCCCCCCTTAACCCCGCTTGGAGCTTCCCCCGCAAAGGGGGACAAACCCCCCACCACCAAAGCCCAACGGAGGGAGGGTCTCTCGCGACCCCTCCCCAAACTCCGCCACCCACCGTTCCCGGACACGAAGGCAGTAAAAGACTCGGGATCCCGCAAGCGCGTGCCCGAGCTCGGCGGGGACGCGCATCCAAGGAAGAGAAGCCGGGGGGAAGCGGAGAGAGAGAGAGAGAGACCCCCGCCCGCCCACCGACCCACTCTGCCTGCCTGCTTGTTTCCCGGCTGCAGGGCGGCCGCGATCCTGGCCCTCCTCGGCTGCCCCTGCGCGGACGGGAAGGAGGCGAGCGGGATCCCCGGGGAGGAGGAGCCGCCGCCGCTGGGTAGCTCTGCCTTCCCCGTCTGGGGCGGCCCTCGGCGGGCGGGCGGGCGGGACGGAAGGCGGGCAGGCGGCGGAGCCTCCAAGGCCGGCTGGGGAGGGCTGAGTGGATGGGGGGGTCCGAGCCTTCTCTCCTCTTCTCAGGCTTCCCTGGCACATTCATTCATTCATTGAGTTATTGAGTTGTTATTTAGTTATTTAGTTGCTTCCCTGGAACATTGATTGATTGAGTTATTGAGTTATTTATTTAGTTATTTAGTTGCTTCCCTGGAACAATTGATTGATTGAGTTACTGAGTTATTTATTTAGTTATTTAGTTGCTTCCCTGGAACAATTGATTGATTGAGTTATTGAGTTATTTATTTAGTTATTTAGTTGCTTCCCTGGAACATTGATTGATTGAGTTATTGAGTTATTTATTTAGTTATTTAGTTGCTTCCCTGGAACAATTGATTGATTGAGTTACTGAGTTATTTATTTAGTTATTTAGTTGCTTCCCTGGAACAATTGATTGATTGAGTTACTGAGTTATTTATTTAGTTATTTAGTTGCTTCCCTGGAACATTGATTGATTGAGTTATTGAGTTATTTATTTAGTTATTTAGTTGCTTCCCTGGAACAATTGATTGATTGAGTTACTGAGTTATTTATTTAGTTATTTAGTTGCTTCCCTGGAACAATTGATTGATTGAGTTATTGAGTTGTTATTTAGTTATTTATTTAGTTATTTAGTTGCTTCCCTGGAACAATTGATTGATTGAGTTACTGAGTTATTTATTTAGTTATTTATTTAGTTATTTAGTTGCTTCCCTGGAACAATTGATTGATTGAGTTACTGAGTTATTTATTTAGTTATTTATTTAGTTATTTAGTTGCTTCCCTGGAACATTGATTGATTGATTGAGTTATTGAGTTATTATTTAGTTATTTAGTTAGTTAGTTAGTTGCTTCCCTGGAATATTGATTGATTGATTGAGTTATTGAGTTGTTATTTAGTTATTTAGTTAGTTATTTAGTTGCTTCCCTGGAACATTGATTGATTGATTGAGTTATTGAGTTGTTATTTAGTTATTTATTTAGTTATTTAGTTGCTTCCCTGGAACATTGATTGATTGATTGAGTTATTGAGTTGTTATTTAGTTATTTAGTTATTTAGTTGCTTCCCTGGAATATTGATTGATTGATTGAGTTATTGAGTTATTATTTAGTTACTTAGTTAGTTAGTTAGTTGCTTCCCTGGAATATTGATTGATTGATTGAGTTATTGAGTTATTATTTAGTTATTTAGTTAGTTAGTTAGTTGCTTCCCTGGAATATTGATTGATTGATTGAGTTATTGAGTTATTATTTAGTTATTTAGTTAGTTAGTTGCTTCCCTGGAATATTGATTGATTGATTGAGTTATTGAGTTATTATTTAGTTATTTAGTTAGTTAGTTAGTTCCTTCCCTGGAATATTGATTGATTGATTGAGTTATTGAGTTATTATTTAGTTATTTAGTTAGTTAGTTAGTTGCTTCCCTGGAATATTGATTGATTGATTGAGTTATTGAGTTATTATTTAGTTATTTAGTTAGTTAGTTAGTTGCTTCCCTGGAATATTGATTGATTGATTGAGTTATTATTGAGTTATTTATTTAGTTATTTAGTTGCTTCCCTGGAACATTGATTGAGTTATTGAGTTATTATTTAGCTATTTATTTAGTTATTTAGTTGCTTCCCTGGAACATTGATTGATTGATTGAGTTATTATTGAGTTATTTATTTAGTTATTTAGTTGCTTCCCTGGAACGTTGATTGATTGAGTTATTGAGTTATTATTGAGTTATTTAGTTAGTTATTTAGTTGCTTCCCTGGAACATTGATTGATTGATTGAGTTATTGAGTTATTATTTAGTTATTTATTTAGTTATTTAGTTGCTTCCCTGGAACAATTGATTGATTGAGTTATTGAGTTGTTATTTAGTTATTTATTTAGTTATTTAGTTGCTTCCCTGGAACAATTGATTGATTGAGTTATTGAGTTGTTATTTAGTTATTTATTTAGTTAGTTAGTTATTTTTACAGAGCGGTGAATTCTCCAACACTGGGAAAAATCTCATCTTCTCATGCTTCCCTGGAACATTCATTGATTGATTGATTGATTGATTGACTGACTGATTGATTTTTTTTAAAATTTGATTTATATGCCGCCCTTCTCCGGAGACTCAGGGCGGCTTACAATATGCTAAGCAATATTTAGTTAGTTAGTTAGTTTGTTAGTTAGTTATTTTTACAGAGCGGTGAATTCTCCAACACTGGGAAAAATCTCATCTTCTCATGCTTCCCTGGAACATTGATTGATTGATTGATTGATTGACTGACTGACTGATTGATTTTTTTTTTATTTGATTTATATGCCGCCCTTCTCCGGAGACTCAGGGCAGCTTACAATATGCTAAGCAATATTTAGTTAGTTAGTTAGTTTGTTAGTTAGTTATTTTTACAGAGCGGTGAATTCTCCAACACTGGGAAAAATCTCATCTTCTCATGCTTCCCTGGAACATTGATTGATTGATTGATTGACTGACTGATTCATTGATTGATTGATTTAGTTATTTAGTTAGTTATTTTTACAGAGCGGTGAATTCTCCAACACTGGGAAACATCTCATCTTCTCATGCTTCCCTGGAACATTGATTGATTGATTGATTGACTGACTGATTGATTGACTGATTTAGTTAGTTAGTTATTTTTACAGAGGGGTGAATTCTCCAACACTGGGAAACATCTCATCTTCTCATGCTTCCCTGGAACATTGATTGATTGATTGATTGATTGATTGACTGACTGATTGATTGACTGATTTAGTTAGTTAGTTAGTTTTACAGAGCGGTGAATTCTCCAACACTGGGAAACATCTCATCTTCTCATGCTTCCCTGGAACATTGATTGATTGATTGATTGATTGATTGATTGACTGATTGATTGACTGATTTAGTTAATTAGTTATTTTTACAGAGCGGTGAATTCTCCAACACTGGGAAACATCTCATCTTCTCATGCTTCCCTGGAACATTGATTGATTGATTGATTGACTGACTGATTGATTGACTGATTTAGTTAGTTAGTTATTTTTACAGAGGGGTGAATTCTCCAACACTGGGAAACATCTCATCTTCTCATGCTTCCCTGGAACATTGATTGATTGATTGATTGATTGACTGACTGACTGATTGATTGACTGATTTAGTTAGTTAGTTAGTTTTACAGAGCGGTGAATTCTCCAACACTGGGAAACATCTCATCTTCTCATGCTTCCCTGGAACATTGATTGATTGATTGATTGATTGATTGATTGACTGACTGATTGATTGACTGATTTAGTTAGTTAGTTATTTTTACAGAGCGGTGAATTCTCCAACACTGGGAAACATCTCATCTTCTCATGCTTTGCTGGAACAATGATTGATTGATTGATTGCAAACGGGCGTGCATAAGTGCACCAGCGTGCCTACCGTCCCTGTCCTAATATTCCTTTTTTATTTACTCTTTTCATGTATTCAAATTATGTTGATATTTTTACCTGTTATCTTATATATGCTTGACAAAATAAATAAATTGATTGAGTGAGGGAGTGAGGGAGTGAGTTATTTAGTTATTTAGCTATTTAGTTATTTATTTAGCTATTTAGTTATTTATTTAATTACTTATTTAGTTACTTATTTATTTTTTTAGCTTTTTAGTTATTTAGTTACTTATTTATTTAGTTATTTAGCTATTTAGTTATTTATTTAATTACTTATTTATTTATTTAGCTTTTTATTTATTTATTTATTTATTTATTTATTGCGATTTATATGCCACCTTTCTCCCTAGGGACTCAAGGCGGCTTACAAAATGACAACTTCAATACAAATCACAATACAATACCAAATTAAAATCAGTAACCCAATTAAAAACGATTTAAAATTATATCAGTGTACCCCCAAACGGATCAGTTTAATTGGCGGAAGAGCCACGTCTTCAGCTCGCGACGGAAGGAAAGAAGGTCGGGGGCCTTTAGTTATTTAGTTACTTAGTTATTTATTTAGTTATTTAGCTATTTATTTATTTATTTATTTATTTATTTATTTATTTATTTATTTAGCTATTTAGCTATTTATTTAGTTACTTAGTTACTTAGTTAGTTATTTAGTTATTTACTTAGTTGCTTAGTTACTTAGTTATTTAGTTATTTAGTTTTACAGGGCGGGGAATCCTCCAACACTGGGAAAAATGGTCTTTGCCCCTCTTTTTTTGGGGGGGGAAAAGTGAATGAAATGAAAAGTGGTTTTCATGCTGGCCTAAATAAATTCTCTCTTGAGATTTAGCCATAGCAATAGCACTTAGACTTATCTACCGCTTCACAGTGCTTTTACAGCCCTCACTAAGCGGTTTACAGAGTCAGCCTCTTGCCCTCCAACAACCTGGGTCCTCATTTTACCCACCTCGGAAGGACGGAAGGCTGAGTCAACCTTGAGCCTGGTGAGATTCGAACTGCCAAATTGCAGTCAGCCGGCAGTCAGCAGAAGTAGCCTGCAGTACTGCACTCTAACCACTGCGCCACCTCGGCTCAATTTATTGTACAAATGGCCATGCTTGATGCCAGAGGCTCCAGATACCGGTAGTGCTTTTCTCCAGCCGTAACTCGCTAAAGCAGTGGTTTTCAACCTTCCTAATGCCGTGACCCTTTAATACAGTTCCTCATGTTGTGGTGACCCCCCAACCATAAAATTATTTTCGTTGCTACTTCATAACTGTAATTTATGCTACTGTTATGAATCGTAATGCAAATATCTGATATGCCGGATGTATTTTCATTGTTACAAATCGAACATAATTAAAGCATAGTGATTAATCACAAAAACAATATGTAATTATATATTGTGAAATATTTATTTCTAATTACAAATAAATGAAACCCCCAGAGTTTCTTTTTTTTTTTTTTTAGAAAACTTTATTGAGTTTAAAAAGACATAAATATATTGACATTTCCATTAAAATCAGATGTGCAGTGGTTTTAACTATATACAGAATATATTTCTGGTGACATTTTAAATTACTTTTTACTTTTATTTAACACACCTTTTTCTCTTCCTTTCATTTTATCATACAGCCATTCATACCACCTTCCCCACACAGTATAGTATTCTGAATTCTCATCATCATTTATTTCATGAGTTAGTTTAATCATCTCTGCGCACTCCAGTATTTTCCTAATTATAAGCTCGTCTGGTGGCTGGGTTTTCTCTTTCCAATATTGTGCATAAACTAATCTGGCAGCTGTAATTATGTGTATCATTAAATGAATCCTTTCCTTTCCATATGGCTTCTTTACTATTCCCAGGAGAAATATTTCCGGTGTTAATTCAATATCTTCCCCAATTATTTCTTGTAACCATCTCCTGATCTTACTCCAATATCCTTTCGCTTCCGGGCACGTCCACCACATGTGAAAGAAGGTGCCTTCACCATGGCCACATTTCCAACAATTGGGGTGCATATTGGGATATATCTTTGCTAGCCTAGCCGGGACGAAACCCCCAGAGTTTCATAGAGGATGATCACTGTTCAGAGGCCTAACCCTTCCCAAATTCCTGCCCAGGAGATGCTACAAAATCCGAGTTGTCGGCAGAGAGCTGAGGCATCAAAGAAAAAGAAAAAGAAAAAAAGCACACCGATGCCTTGCTGAACTTGGTAGCATGCAATGCAGCAGCTTCATTGGCTGGATCAGGAGAAGGGCTCCTCCGAGAGCTTCTAGTCCACCCCGACCCCACCCGACTGGTACCACTGACTGAGATGGAGAGTAAGATTAATGGTATTGGGGTACTGGACAAAAATGCCCATATTCAGTCTATAAGACACATCAAAATTTTCACCCACTTTTAGGCGTGGGAAGTGCATCTTATACTCCGAAAGATACCGTATTTTGTGGTAATATAAGAGTTAGCACATTATATTATTAGTAATATTAAATAGCAATATTTAATTAAAAATACAGGTTGGGATGGAAATTCATCGTTCAGAAATTGTTTAAATGATTTTCCAAAATCCTTTAGTTTTACAGCATTGCCCCCAAATAAGGGAGTCCTTGACTTACAACCCTTCATTTAATGACAGTTTAAATTTTAACCGTTTCAGAAAGAGTGCTTTACAGACCCTAAAGTATGTACGGCTGTCCCAAAAAGTTGCACTGTCACCCTTGCCTTCCCATGACCCACAATCTGAGTGCGCTCATTCACACTTACATCTGGTTGCCCAGGGCCCTGGATCGTGGGATCACCACTAAAGAGCCCTGGTAACGCAGCAGACTAAAGCACTGTTATTATCAGCTGCTTGCAATTACTGCAAGTTCAAATCTCACCAGGCTCAAGGTTGACTCAGCTTTCCATCCTTTCTAAGGTAGGTAAATTGAGGACCCAGTTTGTGGGGGCAATAAGCTGACTTTGTATAAAATATACAAAAGTATGAAGGCTATTGCTTAACGCATTGTAAGCCGCCCTGAGTCTCCGGAGAAGGGCAGCATATAAATCAAATTAAAAAAAAAAACTGTTGTGACCCAGGCCCAAGTAGGTAGTAATCGATGCAAACAGTTCAAAACACACAGACTTTATTAGAACAGCTGAGAATTAACTCATTCTCAGCGTAGTCCAAACTAAATCAAAGCAAATTCTTCATAACACAAATTTTCAGTCTAATCACCAACCTTGGTATAATTAGGCAAACTGCCAAAGGCTTCTCTTGGCAAAAGTTCAGAAGCAGAAGACGCCGACGAGATAAGTGCAGCAAGACTATCAACGTTGTTTTCCAACAAAGAGCCCAAGAGCCATTGCTGGTCTTTTAAGCCTTCTGGGAGGGGCCAATCATCTCTTGGCCTTACTCCTGAGTCGTCCTTTTTGTTTCAGCTGCTCTTGCCTTCTGGCAGATCTTCGCATGCGTGCACTAGGAACAGGCTCCTCCTGTTCCTCGGCCTCTCTGCTGTCAGCCTCTTGAGGCTCCAGAGTCCGCACATCACTCCAGATGACCTTGGCCCCGTCTCTGCCTCTGACGCAGAGCCCTCATCCAGGCCTTCCCCAGACTCCAGGACTGGCCCATTGTCCTCCCCAGCCTCCTCACTGTCCGACTCCACTGCCAGCTCCACAGGCTGCTGGCGGACCACAACAGCTCTCTTAAAAAGCCGGAAGCAGAGTCTTGGTCCCAGCAAAACCCCTTTTATTTACACGACTATGAATTCCTTTCATACACAGTCAGCAAGGCCTGTCCGAACAGTTTTTCAAAGGAATATTTATCAACACAGACCTTATCTCGCTTGGAAGGCTGCCAGCCTTCCAACTGCAGTACAAGGCAAAACTTGGCACAGAGTCTCTCAGAGTCACGGAACGAACAAACAAATTGTTTCCTGCAAAAGCCCATTCCCCATTCGCTCCTCTTTTGTTTCCTATGGGAGGGGCCAAATCACCTCCAAGGTGTGGCTTTACTCCCAAGTCGACCCTGCTTTCTTAGTTGTTCTTGTCGTCTGGCAGCTCTGCACATGCGCACATTGGGAACAGGCTCCAGCTGTTTCTCTGCCTCACTGCTGTCTAGCTCCCTCTTTGCCTCCGACGCAGAGCCCTCGTCCGAGCTTTCCCCAGCCCCCAGGACTGGCCCAAGTTCCTCCCCAACATCCTCACTGTCCGACTCTGCTGCCAGCTCCATTGGCCGCTGGTGGGTCGCAACAGGTCTGTGCCAGAGGAGAGACTACAAGAAGCTATGATTGCTAAGTAACTGTTGCTATGTTATCTTTCATTAGGCAGCTTGTTCGTTCTCGTGGGACGCTCCAAAGAAATGTTTTCTTCTTTAGCCCAGAAGCCGTGCCCTGGGGCACGAAGGAGAAGAAGCCTTGAGTGACAACGGAACAGAATAACAGTTGGAAGGGACCCGATAGGTCATCTAGTCCAACCCCTCGCCCAAGCAGGAGACCCTACCTACACCATTACTGTCCAGTCTCTTCTCGAAAGCTTCCAAGGATGAAGCTCCCACCACTTCATCGTAAGAAGAAGCACCTGACACGGTTTTTACATTCTTCACCTTAAGAACTTCGCGGAACGTTAAACCTCAATGAGATTCGATTTAAACGGGAATAACAATCCCTGGTAACGTGCCTCTAACTACTAACTCTGGAATTGGGTTGCATCCGATGACCTTGTGGGGATTTGTCATTTAGGAAAGAAATTATACTGATTATAAACAGGGCGTGATCAACAGCTGCTCCTTCGATATGGAATTCCTGTTTCTCACCTTGTATTTCTCTTTCTTCGTCTCGCTCTGCGCCCTGGTGTGCCTTTATTTTTCTGGATGCCAAGAAATGACTTACAAGCACGAAGGTAAGCAGCTCTTAATTCTTCCTGGTTCCTATTGTTTTAATGGAAGATTTGCCCTTCTTGGTCTCTCTTCGGCTTATTACCCCGTTTCCCCGAAAATAAGACCTACCTAACCTTAAAATAAGCCCTAGCATGACTGTATTGGCTTTTTTGGCTGCTGTTGCACTTGGCCGGCTCATGTTTAAGTAATCGTCCATTAGGACTCCAAGGTCCCTCTGACAGTTACTGTTGTTGAGCCAGCTTTCGCCTAATCTGTACTTGTACCTTTGGTATAATACATATATACCAAACGTATATATGGTAGCTAGGAGTTGAAAACAATTTGATATACATAATCCATTTCTCAATCATAACAGAATCTTGAAAGTTTGATTGTGCTGTATGCTTTCCTTTGTCTTATAGTCCAGGGTATCAGGGAATTGTCCGTTTTGGATGCTTTCAAATATTATCTGTCCACTATGGACTCAAGAGAAGAGAAGAGAAGAGAAGAGAAGAGAAGAGAAGAGAAGAGAAGAGAAGAGAAGAGAAGAGAAGAGGAGAAGAGATAATGAATAGAATAGAATAGAACAGAATAGATAATAATGGTACATGTATAGACATAATTTTGCGACTATAAGTTGGCCAGAGTTACCCTATGGTAAGATGGGTGACCAATGAAATAGATAGATAGATAGATAGATAGATAGATAGATAGATAATAAATAGGATAGGATAGGATAGAATAGAATAGAATAGAATAGAATAGAATAGAATAGCATAGAATAAGATAGAATAGAATAGAATAGAATAGAATAGAATAGAATAGAATAGAATAGAATAGAATAGAATAGAATAGAATAGAATAGAATAGATTGGCCAAGTGTGATTGGACACACAAGGAATTTGTCTTGGTGCATACTCTCTCAGTGTACATAAAAGAAAAGATACGTTCATCAAGAATCATAAGGTACAACACTTAATGATAGTCATAGGGAACAAATAAGCAATCGAATCATATTAGGAAACAGTCAATATAAATCGGAAGGATACCAGCAAGAAGGTTACAGTCATACAGTCATAAGTGGGAGGAGATGGGTGGTGGGAACGATGAGAAGATTAATAGTAGTGCAGATTTAATAAATAGTTTGACAGTGTTGAGGGAATTATTTTTTTAGCAGAGTGATGGTGTTCGGGAAAAAACTGTCCTTGTGTCTAGTTGTTCTGGTGTGCAGTGCTCTATAGCGTCGTTTTGAGGGTAGGAGTTGAAACGGTTTATGTCCAGGATGCGAGGGGTCTGTAGATATTTTCCCAGCCCTCTTTTTGACTCGTGCAGTATACAAGTCCTCCATGGAAGGCAGGTTGGTAGCCATTGTTTTTCCTGCAGTTCTAACTATCCTCTGAAGTCCGTGTCTGTCTTGTTGGGTTGCAGAACCAAACCAGACAGTTATGGAGGTGCAGATGACAGACTCCATAATTCCTCTGTGGAACTGGATCAGAAGCTCCATGGGCAGTTTGAGCTTCCTGAGTTGGCGCAGAAAGAACATTCTTTGTTGTGCTTTTTTGATGGGTGATTCTGGGTGGCTCTACCTCCCTCTTGCTTTGAACGGAAGTGGCTTCGTAGTGGGAAGAAGAGCAATCCATTCCGATCTTTCTAACCAGCAAATTTGATCTTATTTCAGATGCATGTTGTGGGGATATATTTTGGATCTGAAACGAACTTTCTTGGCTCGGAAGTTTACTCAACCATGGATAAAATGAACAAAATTCCAGCAACCCCTGGAGAAATCTTGCCGAGGTCAGTGCTACTACCTTAGAGGAAATCCGCGAAATGTACGGCCACAACTGAGCCCCAGATTTCTGTTGTTAAGCGAGACATTGGCTAAGTCAGCTTTGCCCCATTTAAAGACCTTTCTTGCCACAGTTGTGAAGTGAATTACCCCAATGGACAACTTGCTACGTAGCTTCAATAGAAAGTTTTTTTAGTCTTTTGGATAATGATTGGTGCTGTTTTGTTAAGGATACGGTTAATGCATCAATCTCTTGTAAAGATAATTCATTCAGGTTCAAGGATTCCATGTTAGGAAAAATCGTTCTATGATTTTAAAGTTTACAAAAAAATTCATAGACCTGAGCAATAATTTTTCATCCTCTGCTACCATTTGTCAGATATATATTGATGGTCATGCTCATTTGGTTCTATGAGGAAGTTATTTGGTCAATACAGCTTCAGGTTCAAAAAGTTGTTTTATTATTTACAAAATATTTACATGCATACAATAATGAACAGGGTGTCCTGTTGCACCTTTTACCCTAACTGTATGACTCAGATGTTGAGAGGAGAGATAAGTTCACATGTTGTCTTGCTGAGAGATAGATGAGAGAGAGAGAGACAAAACAGGGAAGATGTCCAAGTGGTTTCTGGGTAAGAGTCCAATAAAAGAGTTCATTGGCTGATATAGTCACATGTGATGTCTGTAAAGTCTCTGGTGCATCATAAGCAAGCAATATTCTGACATTCCCGTTGATTTTGCTCGTCAAAAGGTTGCAAAAGGATCCTTGAAAGGAACCGCGATGGTCATAAGTAGGAGTCAGTTGCCAAGCATCTGACTTTTGATCACATAATCGGGATTCTGCAAAGGTCGTAAGGGTGAAAAACCGTCATAAGTCACTCTTTTCAGTGCTGTTTAACTTTGAACGGTCACTAAATCATCCTCTTTTAACGACCCCATAATCCCTTGCGGGGTGAAGTCTGGGCAACTGAATGGAGCGGAGTATTTACTGGCCGGATGCCCTTCCCTGTTGCCAATACGGAGTTTTTTTCCCCCCAGCAGATATATTCTCATCGTGCCCAGAGAGAGAGAAATATCTGCCTCTACCTAGGATTGAACTCACAGCCTGCTGATTGTGAGGCGAGAGCTCTACCTCTAGGCCACTGCATCAAGGGCTACCTGTATTATATACAGAGTTTTAGGGGCTTTTAATTTTCATTTATTCATTTCAGAATTATGCTTATAGGTTAATTAAGTATAACAATTGTCTCAGCCCAGCTTTTTGATTAATTCCTCTGCTAGCTGAATAAATAAATGGATTTATGCTTAATCCATGTTTCTGAAACATTTTTCTAAGCAGGTGCTCAACAAATCGTTGTGATTTGCTTTTATTCCCGAATTTCCAAATGGATCTATCTTGCTTTGTTTTCATTCCTGCCTACATATCCTGGGGCAGATTTTTCCTCCCTGCAAAATAGTGCACCATTTTACAAAATATTTAAAAATAGCAACGTTAAAAATACGACTGACTTAAAGACAGAAAATGCAGGGGTAAATGTAATGCTCCGAGCACACCACTAGATGGCACTGGTCTGATACAAGCTTTTCATCCCTCAGAATATTACAGATCTTCAGAATATTCCATAGAAAACTTCAATTCTAAAGATTTTAAAATAAAAAAAAAATTAGGAGCACAATCTTAAATGTACAAACCTTTATAGACAATTCAACAACTCAGGAAATTTAAAAACTATTTATTTATTTATTTATTTATTTATTTATTTATTTATTTATTTATTTATTTTTAAATTTGTATACTGCCCTTCTCCCTGAGGACTCAGGGCGGTGAACAGCCAAATAAAAACATAAACTACAAACATTAAAATACAATTAAAAAGATTATATATAAATATTGACCTAGCTTAGCATAATACAGGGGAGGAAAGAATCAATTGAATATTCCTTCTGGAATATTCCTTCTGGAATATTCCTTCTGGAATATTCTGGAATATTCCTTCTGGAATATGCATTTAATTCAACAGCAATAGCTATTTTCCTTGAAGCAAAGGCCCTCTGCTTCCTTTTATTAGGACTTCCTTTTTCTCTGGAAATATCGTCTGTGGTTGGTTGGGGACAGCATTAGGCCCTGGGCCTTCCAGAACCTTCCTTTGCAGCTTCCTTTAAATTTGCTTCTTCTTTTAAAAAGATCAATTTTTTGTCCCATTTTCCAACAGATGAAGAGCTGCGTCATCTGACTTTCAGTAATGGAGCGCCTATTCTTGGCAACTTTAAGACACATGGACTTCAATTCCCAGAATTCCCCAGCCAGCTATGCCGGAAGTTGAAGTCTATAGGTTTTACAGTTGCCAAAGTTGGATATTTTTGATTTATAACTGAAGACACCTGTCTTCTACCTGTCTGGCATGGAAGCCGCAGGCACAATAGTACAGTAGTGGCCAAAATTGTGGAAATCTTTTGGGAAAAGTATAATTTTTGAAGTTTGATGGCTAATAACACCCCTTTTTTTTGGAGTTTCAAGATAATCCTATTCCACTGCTGGAATGGCCTGGGAATAGCCCAGACATTAACCCAGTGGAAAATCTATGCAGCCGACTAAAGAAACTTGTTAGTCAGAAGCGACTCAGCAATAAAACCCAGTTAATAGAAGCCATCATTCCATCTTGGTTTCACATGATAACAGCTGCAGAACTTAAAGGCTTGGTTCACTCCATGGGAAGACGTTGTAAGGCCATCATGCTAAAAGTTACCCAACGAAGGATTCACTGACTATCAATTTTTGTATATCTCATTTTTTCTATGGTGATCATTTTTGTATATCTCGTTTTTTCTACATGTTTCACTTTTCTTCTTTATACTGTAACTGCTATTCTAATAGCAAATTCTTCCTAAAAATTATTGCATGACATTCTTGATGAAATCATCTTGCCATGGATATATAATTTTATGGTACTACTCCAAAAAAAAAAAAGAAGAAGAAGAAAGAAGAAGAAGAAGAAGAAGAAGAAGAAGAAGAAGAAGAAGAAGAAGAAGAAGAAGAAGAAGAAGAAGAAGAAGAAGAAGAGGTCTTATTAGCTAGTTTAAAAAATACACTTTTCCCAAAAGGTTTCCACAATTTTGGCCGCTACTGTATCTTTCTCGCTAAAGTCTCTAAAATATTCCTTCCAGCATTGCTTCTCTTCAGTTTCATATCCAATAATTTCATCACTTTTATATAACGTCATTCCTGTTGTTGGAGCTTCGTTGTCCATCCCCTTTCCTGAGGTTTTTCATTTTGCTGGAGTCTTTGCGCATTAAATATCCTTCTTTTACCCTGTTGAAAAACTGAGTGGCATTTATTTTCTCTGACTTCAATTTGTAGACTAGAACGAGAAGAAAACCAGCTGAAGAACAAAATGCACAGTGATCAAGAAAATGGAAGATGCTCGAATTCCAACTCTTAGAACTCTGGATTTAAAGGATTATCTAAACATGTCGATGGAGATTCTCAGTCATCCAGGTCATAGTTGTCCCAAAGGGGCTTTTTCAAAAGGCAACTGGACTTTCTGGTTTTTCTCGGAAGACATTTCGCTTCTCATCCAAGAAGCTTCTTCAGCTCTGAGTGGATGGCGGGGAATGGAAGGATTTATATTCCTTGCAGACAGCTGGTCATTTGCATCCTTTTAGAGAGTCGTTGAGGCCACTTGGAGGTTTGTCTGTGTTGAAAGCATCATCTGAATAGTGCAAATGGGTGTGGAGTCTTCTTGGAACTGCTGAAAGGACTATGTTGTAGACTGGAGATAGATGATGTCATATCCCTCCCCCTCTTTTGACAGACGGCTGTTCAATTTTGACATAGATGGCCTCTTTGACCCTTCTTTGAAACCAGCGGTCCTCCCTGTCCAAAATGTGGACTTTGCTGTCTTCAAAAGAGCAGTCTTCGTCTTTGAAACACAGGTGGACTGCTCAATCTTGTCCTGGTGGGTTTGTTCTCCTCTGCTCTGCCATGCGTTTGTGAAGTGGTTGTTTTGTTTCCCCTCTCCAAGAGAAAGCAAATGGCCAGCTGTCTGCAAGGAACATAAATCCTCCCATTCCCCACCATCCAGTCAGAGCTGAAGAAGCTTCTGGGATGAGAAGCGAAACGTCTTCAAAGAAAAACCAAGGAAGTCCAGTTGCCTCTTGGAAAAAAAAAAATCACTTTTGGGATGATTATCTGAAGAGTAAACTCAGATGGATCTTAAGTGGTTTTTGAACTCAGCCCAGCTTTTTGATCATCATTCCGTGTGTGGTATCCTGGTTTTAAAATGGATTTGCCTGCAGAAGTGGCATCAAGGCAGACATCTGGTCTGCTTTTCACCTCTGAAGCCCAACCAGAACTGAGATTGTTGGTTTACAATCATGGCATTCGCTTAACCACGGACGCAGAAATGTTATAAAAATTGATCCGGTCACATGATACCCTGTGTTACGACTGTCATGCCTTATGATCATAATGGGTTAGTTCAATTATGGACATTAGTTGAGGATTAGCTGTACGGCAGCAACCCTTGCAACATTGCGGTGGCACAAAGGTTAGAGTGCAGTACTGCAGGCTACTTCTGCTGACTGCCGGCTGCCTGCAATTTGGCAGTTCGAATCTCACCAGGCTCAAGGTTGACTCAGCCTTCCATCCTTCTGAGGTCGGTAAAATGAGGACCCAGATTCTTGGGGGGAAAATATGCTGATATTGTAAACTGCTTAGAGAGAGCTGTAAAACACTGTGAAGCGGTATATAAGTCTAAGTGCTATTGCTAGTCCTTTCCTTCCTTCCTTCCTTCCTTCCTTCCTTCCTTCCTTCCTTCCTTCCTTCCTTCCTTCCTTCCTTCCTTCCTTCCTTCCTTCCTTCCTTCCTCCTTTCCATGGTGGCACAGTGGTTAGAATTCAGGATTACAGTCTTAATCCTGCCCACAGCCTGGAATTCAATCCTGACCGGCTCAAGGTTGACTCAGCCTTCCACCCTTCTGAGGTTGGTAAAATGAGGACCCAGATTGTTGGGTGGCAATTTGCTGATACTATAAACCTACTGTATACTTAAACAAGCATTATCAGTACCACATTTTCAACAAAATGCTGTCTTTGATTGTCTTTTTCTATATAAGTGTACTGGAATTCAATAAACTCTAAATATTACTTTTTTGAGGCCCATTAACACTCTTGATATAGTAATTTGAGTAATTTGACTCTTGATAAGGAAGTTAAGATACTCTCGGAAAATGTAGGAGCCCTGAATCAACTTATGGATGACTTGGGTGAATTTTTAACACACACTGTTGTTAAAAGAGAAATATTATCTATCGGATATAACACATCTTGGCACACCAATTCTGTTTGATTGAATATTTTAATGCACGGACAAAAGAATTCTATACAGGGAAGAATAGTCATTTTGGGAAATAGTAATTTGTTGTTAGTTGCGAAGTCGTGTCCGACCCATCGTGACCCCATGGACCACGTTCCTCCAGGCCTTCCTGTCCTCTACCATCCTCTGGAGTCCATTGAAGCTTCCGCCGACTGCTTCAGTGACTCCATCCAGCCACCTCCTTCTCTGTTGTCCGCTTCTTCTTTTGCCCTCCATCGTTCCCAGCATTGGGCTCTTCTCCAGTGAGTCCTTCCTTCTCCTTAGGTGGCCAAAGGATTTGAGTTTCATCTTCAGGATCTGGCCTTCTAAAGAGCAGTCAGGGTTGATCTCCTCTAGGACTGACCGGTTGGATGGCCTTGCAGCCCAAGGGACTCGCAGGAGTCTTCTCCAGCACCAGAGTTCAAAGGTCTCAATTCTTTGGCCTTCTCAGCCTTTCTTACGGTCCAACTTTCACAGCCAGACATTGCAACTGGGAAAACCATCAACTATACACACTTTTGTTGGCAGGGTGATGTCTCTGCTTTTTAGTATGCTATCTAGATTTGCCATAGCTTTCCTCCCTAGGAGCAAGCGTCTTTTAATTTCTTATAGTAATAGCGTGTGCCAAAAATTGCTTTCTGGCTGTTTGTGCTGATTCTTTTATCTGTAAACATTGTTGCAAGGCCATGTTCCTTCAAGAAATAAAAAAGACGCTTTCTTTAGTATTCAAGCACCCGCGAACAGTTTAGTTCTTAAAATATATAGGACAAGTTGAGATTGAAGGAGGCTATTGAAAGGTTTCTAGCCACTTTTAAATTCAAGCCATAGTTTGTGTTGATAATATCATTGGAAATTATTTAGATAAACAGTATATTTTTCTTCGTGGTTAGAGGAGTCCTTTACATGGAGTGCTCAAAAAAGAAAGTAAGAAAGAAAGAAGAAAGAAAGAAAAGAAGAAAGAGAAAGAGAAAGAAAAAAGAAAGAGAAAGAAGAAAGAAAGAAAGAAAGAAAAAGAAGGAAGGAAGGAAGGAAAAGAAAGAGCCTTGGTAGTACAGTGGTCTAAGGCACCCTGTTATTAAGCTGTTATTAACACCAGCTGCCTGCAATTACTGCAGGTTCGAATCTCGCCAAGGCTCAAGGTCGACTCAGCCTTCCATCCTTTCTAAGGTAGGTGAAATGAGGACCCGGTTTGTGGGGGCAATAAGCTGACTTCGTATAAATATACAAAAGTATGAAGGCTATTGCTTAACGCATTGTAAGCCGCTCTGAGTCTCCGAAGAAGGGCGGCATATAAATCTAAATAAAATAAAATAAAAAAAAAAAAGAAAGGAAGGAAGGAAGGAAGGAAAGGAAAGGAAATAGTTAAAATTTGTCTTTAGTTGATGAATGTATAATACACTTATAATGTATGACTGACAAATATGTTGTGTATGCCATAGGTTCATATCGGTTAGCAGATTGGCAGGGGATAAAATACAGTCTTCAGGTTTGAAGACGGAGGAATCGCATGACCACATGGATGCTACAATGATCCTAAGTGACCCCTGGGGACACTGCAACCGTCATAAATGTGAAACCAGTTGCCAAGCGTCTGAATTTGAATCACAACGAGTGTGTGTGGATGCTACAAAGGTCGTAACTGTGAAACACAGGTCCTAAATTCCTTTTTTCAGTGCCGTCGCAACTTTGGTCACTAAATGAACTGTTGTAAATTGAGGACTACCCGTACGTCGTCCGAGCCAGGGCAGGGGGCTCTCCCTCCCTCTCTCCCCCCTCCCCCTATTCCAGAGGGTTTTTTTTTTAAAAAAAAATTGGTTTTATAATTGGGGTGTTTTAAATCTGGCCAAAGCATTTAATGTATTTTAAATGGTTTTTAACGTTTGTATTATGTATATTTTACTTTCCGGCTGTTCACCGCCCTGAGTCCTTTGGGAGTAGGGCGGTATATACATTTAATTATCAATAAATAAAATAAATAAAAATGACAAGTTCTGGAGAACCGGGAGCAGAAATTTTGAGCAGTTTGGGAGAACCGGCAAATACCACCCTCTGGCTGGCCTCGGAGTGGGGTGGGAATGGGGATTTTGCAATATCCTTTCCCTGCCACGCCCACCAAGCAGCACCACGCCCACCAAGCCACGCCCACAGAACCGGTAGTAAAAAAAAAATTGGATTTCCCCACTGCCCTATCCCCCAGGTGACCAAAGCAGGGTCTCGAACGGAGCTGAGCTCCAGCGTTCTCCGCCCGTGGTGCTGAAGGACAGCTCCCTTCGCCAGGGAACGGCGCGCTAAGCAGACGAGTCTCGTTTTGGGCTGCCCCGGGCCTGGGCCGCTTCCCCCTTGCTCGGCTGGATTTGAACCCAGCACCAAAGGGCAAGCTGGGGATGTGCCGGATGAAACAATAGAAGCCACGCGTCCTTTTTCCACGCCTTCAAGCAGCAGCAAAGAGAAGGAAGCACAGCCGGGAAGCCAGCGCGCACAACCGCAGAAGCAGCTAAACGCCTCTCCTTGGGTACCCTGGATCGGGGTGACAACAAGCCAGGATACCCCGGGCATTCCACGGCCGCCTCCTCGGTCCCCGAAGCCGCCCCTCGGTCCCCCCCCCAAAAAGCCACGGGGCTTTTTCTACGGCAAGAAGCTACCGGAGCTGGGCAAGGGGCGTTTGCCCACCTCCTGAGATCAGGCAAGGCCATCCAGACGTGTTTAAGCCCCTCCACTGCGGGGGATTGTCCCCCGCGAGGGTCTGACCGGGGAGGGGGGGGAGACTGGTCTTCCCAGGCCGCCCCTCCCATCTGCCACTTTCCTCGCCCACCCACCCCCTCCCAACAGCATCTGGACCCCTCCCCCCAGCTGCAAGAGTTAAAGTTGGGGGCGGGAGGGGCTGAGCGCGGTGGGAGGGGGCCCTGCTCTTTCCCGGCCTCCGAAGCCCCCCCCCGACCCTTCCCCAGCCTTAAATCGCGGCGCCGGCTCGGATGGGCTGCCCTGCGGGCGTTTCAGCTGGAGGGGCCTGCCGCTCGGCCGAGCCCGGAGCTCCAGAGCAGGGACTCGCCCGTTCCGCTTGGCCCGAGAAAGGGCCGGTCTCCGCTCGGCCGCCCAAGCCGGCAGGCGCCGCTTCTTGAAGACAGACAGGCCGGAGGGCCGCCGTCTCTCCAGCGCCACGAACCGGGCTTCCCAGCTCAAGGCTGCCCGGAGAGGCTTTCCTGCTTTCGGCCTCGCTGGTTTCTGACTCGCCCGGCTCCATCCTCCCGAGGAGGCGGCTGGAAACGCCCCGGAGCCAGCCAGCCCCCCAATCCCCCCAGCCCCCCAGTCAGCCCCCCAGCCTCCCAATCTCCCAGCCCCCAGCCAGACCCCCAGTTCCCTAGTCAGGCCCCAGCCCCCAATCTCCCAGCCCCCCAGCCCCCCATTAAGCCCCCCAGTTCTCTAATCAGCCCCCAACCCCCCAATCTCCCAGCCCCCCAGCCCCCAGCCAGACCCCCAGTTCCCTAGCCAGGCCCCCAGCCCCCAATCTCCCAGCCCCTCAATCTCCCAGCCCCCCAATTCCCTAGCCAGGCCCCCAGCCCCCCAATCTCCCAGCCCCTCAATCTCCCAGCCCCCCAGTTCCCTAGCCAGGCCCCCAGCCCCCAATCTCCCAGCCCCCCAGCCAGCCCCCCAGTTCCCTAGCCAGGCCCCTAGCCCCCCAATCTCCCAGCCCCCAGTAAACCCCCAATTCTCTAACCAGTCCCCCAACCCCCCAATCTCCCAGCCCCCCAGCCCCCAGCCAGCCCCCCAGTTCCCTAGCCAGGCCCCCAGCCCCCAATCTCCCAGCCCCCCAGCCAGCCCCCAGTTCCCTAGCCAGGCCCCCAGACCCCCAATCTCCCAGCCCCCAGTCAGCCCCCAGTCAGCTCCCCAGCCCCTCAATCTCCCAGCCCCCCAGTCATCCCCCCAGTTCCCCGACCCCCCAGTCTCCCAGCCCCCAGCCAGTCAGCCCCCCAGCCCCCAGTCAGCCAGGCTTCCAGGCCCCCAGCCAGTCTGCCCCCCAACCCCGAGTCCCCGGCCAGCCAGGCTCCAGCCAGCCAGCCCCCTTTGCCCACCCACCCCCTCCAGTCCCCTAGCCAGGCTCCCAGCCCCCCCAGCAGCCCCCGCCGCGGCTGCGCTCGTCATCTCTTCCCTCCCTCCCCCTCCCCCTCCCTCCCCCCCCCGCGGGCGCATTTGCATGGTCCCGGTGCCCGGAGCGGCCGGGTGGGCGGAGGGCGAGGCATGGCCGGGCGGCAGCGGCAGGGCGGTCGGAGCGGCGAGGACGAGGACCTGCCGGTTTACCTGGCTCGGCCGGGCACTGCGGCTCAGACGCCTCGGCAGAAGTACGGCGGGATGTTCGCGGCCGTGGAGGGCGCCTTCGAGAACAAGACCATCGACTTCGAGGCCTACAGCGTGGGCCAGAAGGGAGCCCGCACCCCGCGCAGCGGCAGCCGCTCCGAGCTCCTCGACCGAGCCGGCGAGAGCGACGGAGCCGAAGGGTGCGGCTCCGGAGTCGGCTCCCCAGGCGGGGAGACCGACCGCGGGCGGCCCCTCTGCCTCGAGCTCCGCACCCCGCTGGCCCACGAGCTCTGGCGGGGCCCCGAGGGACGCAAGGTAAAGGCCTGGGGGTGGGGAGGGGGCTTCGGGAGACCTGGGGAGGGGGAGGGGGGAGGGAGGGTCTCTGGGCCTGGGGTTTTGGGTGGCCCCCCCCCCGGAGGAAGGGCCTTTGGGCAGAGCTGGGCGGCCGGCTCCCCCTTCTTAGCCCGGGGTCGCCTTCCCCACGGACCCCTCCCCCAGCTCTTCCCTTCCCCCCCTCCCTTCCTTTCCACCCACCTCCCCCATCTCCCGTGTGGGGTCTCGAACACAGTGTAATCCTGGGGGTCTTCTGGCCAGATGGCGATGTGATGGGCAAATCCCGCCCTGGTTTTTGCGGGTGGTTGGGCAGAAAGTCTCCCAATTCTTCCTCTTCTTCTTCATCATCGCCTTCCTCCTCCTCCCTCTATCTTCTTCTTTCTTTCTTCTTCTTCTTCTTCCACCTCCTTCCTCTTCTTCCTCTATCTTCTTTTTCCTTTCTTCTTCTTCCTCCTCCTCCCTCCTCCTCCTCCTTCCTCTTTCTCTTCCTTCTCCTCCTCCTTCCTCTATCTTCTTCCTTTCTTCCTCCTCCTCCTCCTTCCTCTTCTTCCTCTATCATCATCTTCTTCTTCTTCTTCTTCTTCCTCTAAACTCTTTTCTTTTTTCTTCTTCTTCCTCCTCTATCTTCTTCCTTTCTTCTTCTCCTCCCTTCTCCTCCTCCTTCCTCTTTCTCCTCCTCCTCCTTCCTCTATCTTCTTCCTTTCTTCTTCCTCCTCCTCCCTCCTCCCTCTTTCTCCTCCTCCATCTCCTCCCTCTATCTTCTTCTTTTCTTCTTCCTCCTCCTCCTCCCTTTCATCTTCTTCCTCCTCCTCCTCCTTCCATTTCTTCTTCCTTTCTTCTTCTTCTTCTTCCTCCTCCTCCTTCTTCCTCCTCCTTCTTCCTTTGTCTTCTTCTTCCTTTCTTTCTCCTCCCCCTCCTCCTCCTTCCTTCTCCTCCTCCTCCTTCTTCTGGTTTAACACTTTTATTGATTTATAAGATAAGATACAAAATACCAAAGAAGGGTGGGGAGGAAGAGGGGGGAAGAGAAGTGAGGAAAGATAAGAAAAAAGAAAGAAAGAAAGAAAGAAAGAAAGAGAAAAAAAGAAAGAGTAACATTGACTTCTGACTCTCTCTGTGGCAGTAAAATAAGGCATTAACATCAAATCACAACTTTTTGGTTTTTTCATAATAATATGAACAAGTCATTTCTATAAAGATCTATCGATCGGCTCGGTAAAACCCAAAATCCAAGTTTCATTCTTGTCCACATCAAGCACAAAATTCAGAAGCGGTTTCCGTGTGAGAACAAAAGTACTTATGTTCTTTTCTTCAATCAAAATGGTCAATTTTGCCCTTTCGGCCAACTCTCATCAGCTTCTGCAACCGTTCTTCCATGGTAGGGACTGAAGTGTCCTTCCATTTTTCTGCGTACAATATTGTCAACATATATACTGTCAAATTTTTTCTGCAGGTCTTTTTCCATGAGGCCCCAAAGGAAAAATTCTAGTTTCATCTTTATCTCCGTTTTCAAAATTATCTATATTAAAATAGGAATAATACTCCAACTTTTTTTGGGCTTTATCCCATGTCCACCATGGGGGAGGGGCTTCGCTTCTTCTGACATACCCCCTCCCGTTTTTCTCCTCCTCCGTGCAGAAAAATGTGTGATCCACGAGTTGTGTGGCTTGGTTTCTTCCATGGGGGGGCAAATGCATCCTTTGGGTGGAAATGGGGGAATCTGGGTTTGGACCCCTGCCCCTCCCCCCCCAGTCAAGCCCACTCCTAAATTTGGGGCCTCCGTTCCAAATTTCGAAGGACAAGAAGTAATTTGGGTCTTACTAATTGTAGCAATCACCTCCAAGATCACCGTAGATGCGGACTGCAGCCAAGAAATTAAAAGACGCTTGCTCCTGGGGAGGAAAGCTATGGCAAATCTAGAGAGCATACTAAAAAGCAGAGACATCAACCTGCCAACAAAAGAGCGTATAGTCAAGGCGATGGTTTTCCCGGTTGCAGTGTCTGGCTGTGAAAGATGGATCATATGAAAGGTTGAACGCCAAAGATTTGAGGCCTTTGAACTCTGGTGCTGGAGAAGACTCCTGCGAGTCCCTTGGACTGCAAGGCCATCCAACCGGTCGGTCCTAGAGGAGATCAACCCTGACTGCTCTTTAGAAGGCCAGATCCTGAAGAGGAAACTCAAATCCTTTGGCCACCTAATGAGAAGGAAGGACTCCCTGGAGAAGAGCCGAATGCTGGGAACGATGGAGGGCAAAAGAAGAAGAAGGGGACGGCAGAGAAGGAGGTGGCTGGATGGAGTCACTGAAGCAGTCGGCGTGAGCTTAAATGGACTCCAGAGGATGGTGGAGGACAGGAAGGCCTGGAGGAACGTTGTCCATGGGATCACGATGGGTTGGACACAACTTCACAACAACAACAACTTTACTAATCTGAGCAGATTGGAATCACTGAGAAAACATAGGGATGGGGAATTAGCTGACACCTAATACAGGTAGTTCTCCACTTACGACCATAACTGAGCCCAAAATGTATGTTAAGTCAGGCATTTATAAAGCTTCCCCATGGACTCTGCTTCTCGGAAAGTCGCAAAAGGAGAATCACGTGACAAACCTCCCCCCCCCACCGGGAGTCTGCAACCGCCATAAATGCGAGTCGCTTGTCAAGCATCCGAATGTAAATCCCATGGCCATGGGGGATGCTGCAATGGTCATAAGGGTGAAACACGGATATAAGTCCCTCGTTTTGGTGCCGTTCGAATGGTCGCGACATGAGCGGTCGTAAGTCGAGGACTGCCTGTAATAAAGCACGAAGAGGGCGGTTCCTTGGCATTTGCCTGGAAAGGTTCTTGCAACTTCCTTGGCAAGGTTTTTCAGGAGTGGTTGGCCATTGCTTCCTTCCTAGGGCTGAAAGAGAGTGACTGGCCCAAGGTCATCCCATTGGTTTTGTGCCTAAGGCGGGACCAGAACTCCTTGTCTCCTGGTTCTAACTCAGGGCCTTTAACTGCAGCCCCAGACAGTCTCTGGCGGTGATCTAACCTTTTTTTCTCCATGACTGGGCACACATAGTTGAAGATACCACTTGCACTGATGATGTTCCCTAGCTGGGTCATGAAACGTCTCCAAGAAAACCCCCAAGCTCACAGAGCACCAAGGACCCTCCAGTCGTCCTCCTCCTCCTCCTCCTCCTCCTCCTCCTCCTCCTCCTCCTCCTCCTCCTCCTCCTCCTCTCTGCAAATCTCACTCCCTTCTAGCACTGATGATGCTACTAGTTGGGTCATGAAACATCTGCAAGAAAACCTCCAAGCTTAGAGAGCACCAAGGATCCTCTAGTTGTCGTCGTCCTCCTCCTCCTCCTCCTCCTCCTCCTCCTCCTCCTCCTCCTCCTCCTCCTCCTCCTCCTCCTCCTCCTCTCTGCCAACCACACTCCCTTCTAGCACTGATGACATTCCCTAGCTGGGTCATGAAACATCTGCAGGAAAACCACCAAGCTCAGAGAGCACCAAGGACCCCACAGATCAACTCTGAGCTACAAATATTCTCCTTTATTGAAAGCACCTATTCAAGCACAGTTGTGTTACTCTCCGGCTGAAGGCACGAATGCTTTAAAACCGTTTAAACCAACGCTCAACATTCAGTCATACCTGCGCGTTTTCCACGCAAGTCCCAGAAGCGAAGAGTGCAAGAAATCTTAGCAGTCTGTCTTTCCTTCCTTCCTTCCTTCCTTCCTTCCTTCCTTCCTTCCTTCCTTCCTTCCTTCCTTCCTTCCTTCCTTCCTTCCTTCCTTCCTTCCTTCCTTCCTTCCTTCCTTCCTTCCTTCCTTCCTTCCTTCCTTCCTTCTTTCTTTCTTTCTTTCTTTCTTTCTTTCTTTCTTTCTTTCTTTCTTTCTTTCTTTCTTTCTTTCTTTCTTTCTTCGATTTATATGCCGCCCTTCTCCGGAAAACTGTTTTAATTTTAGGAATGAGTTTGATTTGCAAATCGTTTTGATGACGGAGGGCTCTGCGTGGAAAGGCCACTCCTGTTCCACTTTTAATTCCTTTGGAAATCTTTGCTTCCCACGTTTTTCTGTGCTTGGCACAAATCTTAACTTTACCCAGGAGCGGGGAAAATGCTGTGATGGGAGGTTATTATTGGATTATTTTATTCTTTTTATTCTTTTTCTTTCTTTTAAGTGATGTTTTTAGATCCTTGTCGGCCGCCTTGAGTCGCCACGGGCGAGTAAGTGGCAATATACATTTTTCTAAATGATTTACTTATTTATTTATTTATTTATTGGTTCGATTTATATGCTGCCCCTTCTCCGGAGACTCAGGGCGGCTTACAATGCGTTAAGCAATAGCCTTCATACTTTTGTATATACCTGCTTAGTAGGGCTTTCGCCCCCTCCCCCCAAGCGGTGTTCTTTTTTATACAAAGTCAGCTTATTGCCCCCACAATCCGGGTCCTCATTTGACCTACCTCGGAAGGATGGAAGGCTGAGTCAGCCTTGAGCCTGGTGAGATTCGAACTTGCAGTAATTGCAGGCAGCTGGTGCTACTTAACAGCGCTTTAGTCTGCTGCGCCACCAAGGCTCTTGGTCCCTGATCATCCCTGATATTACAAAACTTACTGGAGAAGGGCCTGGGATTGTTCTTTGCAGTCTTGAGACAAGATTGTCCAGTACTCTTATTGACTTGGGAATGTGAGCTTTTGTTGTTGTTTGTTCTCCCCTTTGACCGTGAAAACTGTTTTAATTTTAGGAATGAGTTTGATTTGCAAATCGTTTTGATGACGGAGGGCTCTGCGTGGAAAGGCCACTCCTGTTCCACTTTTAATTCCTTTGGAAATCTTTGCTTCCCACGTTTTCCTGTGCTTGGCACAAATCTTAACTTACCCAGGAGGGGGGAAAATGCTGTGATGGGAGGTTATTATTGGATTATTTTATTCTTTTTATTCTTTTTCTTTCTTTTAAGTGGTGTTTTTAGATCCTTGAGTCGTCACAGGCGAGTAAGTGGCAATATACATTGTTCTAAATTATTTATTTATTTATTCATTCATTCATTCATTCATTCATTCATTCATTCATTCATTCATTCATTCATTCATTTATTTATTTATTTATTGGTTCGATTTATATGCCGCCCTTCTCCGGAGACTCAGGGTGGCTTACAATGCGTTAAGCAATAGCCTTCATACTTTTTGTATACACCTGCTTAGTAGGGCTTTCGGCCCCCCCAAGTGGTGTTCTTTTTTTTAATACAAAGTCAGTTTATTGCCCCCACAATCTGGGTCCTCATTTTACCTACCTCAGAAGAATGGAACGCTGAGTCAACCTTGAGCCTTGGAGAGATTTGAACTCGCAGTAATTGCAGGCAGCTGGTGCTAGTTAACAGCACTTTAGTCTGCTGCGCCACCAAGGCTCTTGATGTTCCCTCGCTGGGTCATTAATTGATTAAATGATTGCATACATATCTAGGTAGCAATAAAGGAGAATATTTGTAGCTCAGGGTTGACATATGAGGGGGGTCCTTGGTGCTTTCTGAGCTTGGCTGTTTTCCTCCAGACGTTTCATAACCCAACTAGGGAATATCATTGATGCGAGGAGGAGGAGGAGGAGGAGGAGGAGGAGGAGGAGGAGGAGGAGGAGGAGGAGGAGGAGGAGGAGGAGAACTGTGGGGTCCTTGGTGCTCTCTGAGCTTGGCTGTTTTCCTGCAGAAGTTTCATTACCCATCTAGGGAACATCAGTGCTAGAAGGGAGGAGGAGGAGGAGGAGGAGGAGGAGGAGGAGGAGGAGGAGGAGGAGGAGGAGGAGGAGGAGGAGGAGGAGGAGGAGGAGGAGGAGGAGGAGGAGGTGGTAGAGAAGGAAGTAGAGGAGGAGGACAAGGACTGTGGGGTCCTTGGTGCTCTCTGAGCTTGGCTGTTTTCCTGCAGACATTCCATGACCAAACTAGGTAACAGCATCAGTGCTAGTACGAAGTGATGTTTACTGTCAGTTTATTTTCTGGTGACTTGCTTGTCTGTGTGGTTGGTTTGTGTGTGTCTGTGTGTGTCTTAAGAGATTCATCCCAACCAAACAATTTCTAAAACCACCCCGACCCCCACAGACAGGCAAGACAACAGAATATAAACTGACAGCAAACATCACTCCTTACTAGCTGTTGATGCCGTTACCGAGTTGGGTCGTGAAACGTCTTGCAAGAAAGCCACCGAGCTCAGAGGGCACCAAGGACCCCGCAGTCCTCGCTCCTCCTCTCCCCCTTCCCCTCCCTGAAAAATCCCACCCCGCTCTAGCACTGATGCTGTTACCTAGCTGGGTCGTGAACCGTCTTCAAGAAAGCCACCAAACTCAGAGAGCACCAAGGACCGCCTTGTATCTAGGTAGAAATACAAATATCTATGTTGGACCCCCAGAAAGGCAGTTCAGATTAAGGTGGCTTCCCCACAACCAGAATGGCCAAGACCGTGGGGGGGAGGGGCCTCGGGGGGGGGCTCTGTGTGTGTCGAAGAGACCGAGGGCTGAGTGTAATGGAGGCAGTGGGAAGATGGGGGGCTGGTGGTGGAGGAGAATCTCCCCACCCCCATTGCTTCTGGGCAGAAGAAAGCCAGAGGAGGGAGAGATGGGGTGGGGCGAAAGCAGAGGTTAGAGGGGGTTGGGGTCAGTGGTGAAATCCAAATTTTTTTACTACCGGTTTTGTGGACGTGGCTTGGTATGCATGGCAGGGGAAGGATACTGCAAAATCCCCATTCCCTCCCCACTCCTGGGGGAAGGATACTGCAAAATCCCCATTCCCTCCCCACTCCTGGGGGAAGGATACTGCAAAATCCCCATTCCCTCCCCACTCCTGGGGGAAGGATACTGCAAAATCCCCATTCCCTCCCCACTCCGGGGGAAGGATACTGCAAAATCCCCATTCCCACCCCACTCCTGGGGGAAGGATACTGCAAAATCTCCATTCCCTCCCCACTCCTGGGGGAAGGATACTGCAAAATCCCCATTCCCTCCCCACTCCTGGGGGAAGGATACTGCAAAATCCCCATTCCCACCCCACTCCTGGGGGAAGGATACTGCAAAATGCCCATTCCCTCCCCACTCCTGGGGGAAGGATACTGCAAAAATCCCCATTCCCACCCCACTCTGGGGCCAGCCAGAGGTGGTATTTGCCGGTTCTCCCAACCGCTCAAAATTTCCGCTACCGGTTCTCCAGAACCGGTCAGAACCTGCTGGATTTCACCCCTGGTTGGGGTCCCGTTCTTGTTCGCAAGGAAGCCGAGCAGGTGTCAACCTCTTCTCGGTCTTTTGGCTGCTGGAGACCCCCTCCCCGAAACTTTTCTCTGTCCAAGAGTCGGGGGTCTCAGCTAACGCTTTGCATTCCCCACCCACCCACCATCCCAAATCACGGGAGCCCTTTGCGGGAAGGCTAAGAGAGCGTGGGAAGAGGCTCCTTGAGTTACGGGGGTCCAGGGGGTGGGATAGGGTGGGGGTCCCGGCGAGACCCAGGTGATATTTGGGGATGGGGGGTGGAAAGGGGGTCTCTGGGCAAGCCCCTTGCGGGAGAGAGGGGGGGGTCCTTCCTTCTGCATAGAGGCAGGTGCACCGTCCGGGGAAGGGTCGGAAGGCGAGGGACCCATCTGGTGCCAGGGGGGGGGGGCTTTTTGGGTGGGTGGGTGGGCAGGCAGACCTATACCGGAGAACGTGCCGGTGCGGGTAGGGAAGGAGATTGGGGGGGGGGGGCTCAGCCTTTTCCGCTTCCTGGGCTGCGCAGGGCGGGGTCGCCAGTTCCCCCCCCACCCCAGCCAGCCAGCCCCTCGCTTCGTCGTGGGGAAGGGGCGCCCGCCGCCTCTCTCAACCCCACCTCCCCGCCCCGAGAGACCCCCTTCCTCGGCATGGCTCGCGCCCCGGACCCCGAGGGGCTTCCCCGGCAGGTGAGCGGGGTTGGAAGGAGTGGGGGGGGGAGAGGGTGGGCTGGGAGAGACGGGAGGATGTGGGATTGGGGGTGGGGGTCTCTCTGGCAGAGGCGGCTTTGTCTGGCTGCTTGCTTGCTTGCTTGGCTCGGCTCCGCCGTGGGAAGGGGAAGCGGGCGCGGCCGGGAGAACCGGTGGGAAGGGAAGGCTCGGTCCAACGGCACGGAGGGAAGGCTGGCAGCTCCGGGCAGAAAGGAAGGAAGGAAGGAAGGAAGGAAGGAAGGACAGACAAGCAATAGCATGTAGACTTATATAATGTTTCATAGTGGGAGGGAGGGAGGGAAGGAAGGAAGGAGAAAAGAAGGAAGGAAGGAGGGATGGAGGGAGGGAAGGAGGGAGGGAGGGAAGGAAGGAAGGAAGGAAGGAAGGAAGGAAGGAAGGAAGGAAGGAAGGACAAGCAATAGACTTATATAAGGTTTCATAGTGGGAGGGAGGGAAGGAAGGAAGGAAGGAGAAAGGAAGGAAGGAAGGAGGGATGGAGGGAGGGAAGGAGGGAGGGAGGGAGGGAGGGAAGGAAGGAAGGACAAGCAATAGACTTATATAAGGTTTCATAGTGGGAGGGAGGGAGGGAAGGAAGGAAGGAAGGAGAAAGGAAGGAAGGAGGGATGGAGGGAGGGAAGGAGGGAGGGAAGGAAGGAAGGAAGGAAGGAAGGAAGGAAGGAAGGAAGGAAGGAAGGAAGGACAAGCAATAGCATGTAGACTTATATAATGTTTCATAGTGGGAGGGAGGGAGGGAAGGAAGGAAGGAGAAAAGAAGGAAGGAAGGAGGGAGGGAGGGAGGGAGGGAGGGAAGGAAGGAAGGAAGGAAGGAAGGAAGGAAGGAAGGAAGGAAAGAAGGAAGGAAGGAAGGAAGGAAGGAAGGAAGGAAGGAAGGAAGGAAGGAAGGCTGGATCCGAGCTCCTCGCTTTCTTCCCGGGTCAGGAGGGGAATGGGGGGGGGGGAGAGACTACTGATGCTCTTCCCTATTTTGGGTCAGGAAACGTCTTGCAAGAAACCTCCCCCTCCCACTCCAAGCACTGAGAGCATCAAGGACCCACAAATATTCTGCTTTATTGAACCCCCCCTCTGGTAGAAGGCATTGAATTGGGCTCCATCGGTTTCTATTGCTCAAAATGTAGAAAGATGCCCAGCGTTTTGGGGGGTTTGAAGCGTGTTTCGAACCCGCCTTGATTGGAGGGCCAGAAAAGAGGGTTTCACTGTTTTTTTTGCAAACCGCTATGATTTGTTGAGCGAAGAGCTTAGAAGGATGGATGGAAGGAAGGGAGGGAGGGAGGGAGGAGGGGGTCTTTTTGACAAGATAGAGCGAGGGGCAAAAAAATTGGTTATTTTACAGTAGTGGGATGTGTGTGTGTGAATGAGAGAGAGAGAAAGAGAGAGAAAAAGAGAAAGAGGGAGAGAGAGAGAGAAAGAGAGAGAGGGAAAGGGAGAGAGGGGGAGGGAGGGGGAGAGGGGGAGAGAAAAAGAAAGGGAGAGGGAGGGGGAGAGAGGGGGGAGAGAGGGGGAGGAAGGGAGAGAAAGAGAAATAGAAAGGGAGAGAAAAAAGAGAGAAAGAGAAAGAGGGAGAGAGAAAGAGAAAGAGAGGGAGAGAGAGAAAGCAAAAGAGGGAGAGAGAGAAAGAGGGGGAAAGAGAGAGAGGGGGAGAGAGGGAGGGGGAGAGAGAGGGGGAGGGAGAGAAAGAGAGAAAGAGAAAGGGAGAAAGAGAAAAAGAAAGAAAGAGAGAGGGAGAGAGAGAAAGAGAGAAAGAGAAAGGGAGAGAGAAAGAGAGAGAGAGAAAGTGAAAGAAAGAGAGAGGGAGAGAGAAAGAGAGAGAGAGAGAAAGAAAGAGAGGGAGAGAGGGAGAGGGAGAGAAAGGGAGAAAGAGAGAGAAAGAGAAAGAAAGAGAGGGAGAGAGAAAGAGGGAGAGAGAGAAAGAGAAAGAAAGGGAGAGAGAGAGAGAGAGAAAGTGAAAGAAAGAGAGAGGGAGAAAGAAAGAGAGAGAGAGAAAGAAAGAGGGAGAGAGGGAGAGGGAGAGAAAGGGAGAGAGAGAAAGCAAAAGAGGGAGAGAGAGAAAGAGGGGGAAAGGGAGAGAGAGGGGGAGAGAGGGAGGGGAAGAGAGGGGGAGGGAGAGAGAGAGAAAGAGAAAGGGAGAGAGAAAGAAAGAGAGAGAGAAAGAGGGAGAGGGAGAAAGAGAAAAAGAGGGAAAGAGAAAGAGAGAAAGAGAAGAGAAAGAAAGAGAGGGAGAGAGAGGGGAGATAGATAGATAGATAGATAGATAGATAGATAGATAGATAGATAGATAGATAGATAGATAGATAGATAGATATGGGATCAGTCACTAGATGCAATCTGGAAAAAAGCAGTCCTAAATTGCATTCCCAAAACGAGACCAGAACAAGCCATGGCTTCTTTTCATTAGGCATCGTTCAGATCATAACCCAAAATAATTGTTGAGAGCGAGGGACTTGGAAGGGAGTGCCTGGCCATCCAGAGTCACACAAAATGGTGCGATGAGCAGCACATAAATTTTAATAATAATAACAACAACAATAACAATAATTTCGAATCCAAACAGACCGCTATCTGGCCTCATACCACGCCTGGCATCGCTATTGTGGTTAAGAAGAAAAAACAAAAAACTCTGGTTGATTGATATTGCAATACCAGGGGATGCACGAATTGAAGAGAAACAGCTGGGAAAAAAAATAATTCAGGGGTCAGCAACCTGCAGCTCTAGAGCCACATGTGGCTCTTTGGGCCCTCTGCTGTGGCTCCCTGTCAGGTGATCCTACCACTGGCTGGCCCCGCCCCTTGCCCTCCCCTCCCACTCACTCCTCGCCTGGCCTGAGAAGGTAAGGGCGACGGTGGGGGATGGAGAAGCAGCCAGGGCAGAGACAGAGAGATACAGAGAGAGAGGGAGAGAGAGAGACATAAAGAGATACAGAGAGAGGGGAGAGAGAGAGACATAGATACAGAGAGAGAGGGAGAGAGAGAGACATAGAGAGATACAGAGAGAGAGGGAGAGATACAGAGAGATACAGAGAGAGGGATATATAGAAAGATACAGAGGGGGGGAGAGAGAGAGAGACATAGAGAGGTACAGGGGGGAGAGAGGGAGACATAGATACAGAGAGAGGGGGGAGAGAGAGACATAGAGAGATACAGAGAGGGGGAGAGAGGGAGAGAGGGAGACATAGAGAGATACAGAGAGAGAGGGAGAGAGAGAGACATAGAGAGATACAGAGAGAGGGGGAGAGAGACAGACATAGAGAGATACAGAGAGAGGGGGAGAGAGAGACATAGAGAGATACAGAGAGAGAGGGAGAGGGGAGGGAGAGAAGAGGGAGGGGAGAGAGAGACATAGAGAGATACAGAGAGGGGGGAGAGAGAGACAGAGATACAGAGAGAGGGGGCGAGAGAGAGAGACATAGATACAGAGAGAGAGGGAGAGAGAGACAGATACAGAGAGAGGGGGAGGGAGAGACAGAGACAGAGAGAGATACAGAGAGAGGGAGAGAGAGAGACAGAGAGAGATACAGAGGGAGAGGGAGAGGGGAGGAAGAGAAGAGGGAGGGGAGAGAGAGAGATGTCAAAAGGATTTGTGGTTCCCGGTGTTTTTTAACAACTGGGAACTGGGTAGGCGTGGCTAGGGGGGATCATGTGACTGGTGGAAGTGAGTGACATCGAGTTGGCCACGCCCACCCAGGTTTTGTGGCTCCCGGTGTTTTCTTTTCCGTGGGAAACGGGTCTAAACGGGTCTTTGAATATTTAAGGTCGCAGATCCCTGATCTAATTATTTGAACATTGTCCTCACTATTTCTGTGTTTTTTTTGTCCACTCAGGGTGATGGTTTATTCATTAAGAACGGACGAATTATCAACGATGACCACTCCTTCTACGCCGATGTCTACGTGGAAGACGGACTTATAAAGTTAGTGTGTTGAAACCCTGAAACTTATTTGCTCATTTGGTCGATACGACGGATGGGGCTTCTTTTAGATGCTTTGACTAACTTGGTTCTGTAATTGCTCGAATTAAACAGATGACGCACAGAGAGGCAAAAAGCAGACAGCGATAAGGTTAAACGGTTATACAGGTAGTCCTCGAATTGCAACAGTTCTTATAGTGACTGTTCAGAGTTATAACGGTATTGAAAAAAGCGACTTACGACTGATTTTCACCCTTGCGGCTCCTGTGCTGAACCTAGCACAGGTGCAGGTGACACAGGGGTGTCAAACTCAAGGCCTGGGGGCCAGATCCAGGCCGCGGGGTGCTTAGATCTTAGAAACAGCGAAGGACCGGCCCGCGGTGCCTCCGCCAGCAAAAACGGAGCTCAGGAAGGTTTGGGTTTTCATTGGCAGAGGGTTTTGCAAGAGGTGGTTGCAGCCGAAAACGGAGCTCGGGAGCCCGTTTTCGCTGGCAGAGCGCACAAGCCACTACAGGCGCCCCCGACACAAGTGACATCGAGCTGGTCACGACCACCCTGGCCCTCCAAGGCCCACACAACCCTGATGAGGCTGTTCTGATCCAGCCTTAGCAAGAAACAGACTCCTTGTCGTGAAAAAAACCCCTCTTTATTTACCTCTTGTGAATGAATGGCATTCGCTCACCGAAAAGTCCAAGCAAGAGTCCTGCAAGGAGTTAACTGCAGTAACGAGACCTTATCAGTTCCTTGCGAAAGGCTGCAAATTAAGTTCTGGCAAGCAGTGTTTGTGGCATGAAACGCAATGAGCAAAATCTTCAGAAATACGAACGGTTGTCTCCTACGACCACCGTTCCCCTTTCCTTCTATTTATTCCCCAGCCAGGGAAGGGCCATTCAGCATCCACGTGTGCCTTCCTTCCTGAATCGACTCCTTGTCCTCCGTTGTTCCCCTCTCCTAACTGTTCTGTGCATACATGCATCTGGAACAGGCCCAAGCTGTTCTTCCTCCTCACTCATATCAGCCTCCAAAGGCAGCTGCTTCTCCGGTGGCTGGGAAATGCTGGACGGCCCTGGCTCTATCTCTGCATCCGACGCAGAGCATCCATCAGAGCCTTCCCCAGACTTCAGAACTGGCCCAAGTTCATCCCCAACCTCCTCATCGTCTGACTCTGCCGCCATCTCTGCTGGCAGCTGACGGGCCATAACAGAAGCCCTCAATGAAATCAAGTTTGACACCCCTGCTTTAAAGGGGGGAGGAATGTACATTTGAAGTGTTTGAGGGCCTCCCTCGATAAAAGAGTAAACAGTCCTACTTTCTTCCTGTTAGACAAATTGGAGAGAATCTGATTATTCCTGGAAATCCGAAAACCATCGAGGCAACCGGCTTTATGATCCTTCCAGGCGGTATCGACAGCAACACTTCTTTGCAGAAATCCGTTCAAGGCTTAACGGTAGCTGATGATTTTTATCAAGGAACGAAGGCTGCGTTGTCCGGAGGCACAACCACTATCAGTAAGTGTTGGAGCAGTTGAACTTCAACTTCTCCACAGGGATGGCTGCAGAAATTTTCTATCACCCAGGCCCTGGTTCAGTGGTGGGTTGCCCCTGGTTTGGACCGGTTCGCAAGAACCGGTAGTAAAACTGGTTGGAGGCTCTACCCACTGACCCAGACGTCTCCAAAGTTGATCTGTGGGCGCAATGCAAATCGGTAGTAAAGGTAAGTAGAACCCTGCCCTGGTTCTCCCAAAAGTGCTTTTCCAAAAGACTTTCTGGGTTTTTTTTTTTGTTTTCATTGAAAACATTTCACTTCTCATCCCAGGAGCTTCTTCAGTTCTTTCCCTTTCTGGGAAAGAATCTATAAATTGATGATGGCAACCACTTATAAAGAAGATTTGTATAAAATGTTTTATAGATTGGACTTGCCACCAGTGAGATTAGCAAAAATGTTTAAAAATATGTCCACCAAATGCTGGAAATGTAATTGAAAACCAGGCACATACAATCACCTGTGGTGGACATGCTCAAAAGCAAAAAAAAAAAAAGGGGGGGGGCAAAAATGCATATGTGGTTAGAAAAAATGTTAAAACAGCATATAGATTTTAAAACAGGATTATTTTTGTTAGGCATAGTACCAGAAAAATATGGTAAAGGGAATGTATATTTGATATTACATGTTTTAACAGCGTCAAGAATTGTATTTGCACAACATTGGAAAAGCGAGGAAACACCCACGGAAGAAGATATCATTAAAAAAATATTGGACTGTGCAGAAATGGACAGATTAACACTGAAGATAAAAGAAAAAGATGACACAGAATATTTTCAAACTTGGGACTTGTTTTATCAATGGTTGGACAATAGGGGTAGAAATTAGGAATTTAAGAAGTATTACTATGTAAACGAATTGACTCTGATTAAGCACATGTTAGAAAACTAATAAATATATATATATATGTTTGTGTCTCTTTCTTTCTTTCTCTCCCTCTCTCTATTTCTCTTTTTTCTCTTTCTCTCTCTGTCTCTTTCTCTCTCTATTTGTTTCTCTCTCTCTCTCTCTCTTTCTTTCTCCCTCTCTGTCTCTTTCTCTCTCCCTTTCTCTCTCTCTCTCTCTCTCTCTCTCTCTTTCTGTTTCTCTTTCTCTCTGTGTGTGTCTCTATCTCCCTTTCTCTTTCTATCTCTCTCTCTCTCTTTCTCTGTCTCTTTCTTTCTCTATTCATGTTTCTCTCTCTCTCTTTCTCCCTCACTCTCTCTTTCTCTCTCTCTCTCTTTCTCTTTCTCTTTCTCTTTCTCTTTCTTTCTCTCTCTCTTTCTCTTTCTCTTTCTCTTTCTCTCTCTTTCTCTTTCTCTTTCTCTTTCTCTCTCTCTCTCTCTCTCTCTCTCTTTCTTTCTTTCTTTCTTTCTTTCTTTCTTTCTTTCTTTCTTTCTTTCTTTCTTTCTTTCTTTCTCTCTCTCTCTCTCTTTCTCTTTCTCTTGCAGTTGATCACGTCCTTCCAGAGCCCGGCTCTAGTTTATTAACGGCGTTTGCAAAATGGAAAGAGGCAGCGGAGAGCAAATCCTGTTGTGATTATTCTCTGCACGTGGACATCACCGACTGGTATGATGGGATCCAGGAAGATCTCGAAAGTCTGGTGCAAGACAAAGGTTTGTACTAAGAGCTTTTCAGGGAGAGCAGTTTGTGAGTGTGTTCACTACATGCTTCAGCGTTTGGACATATCATCCTCCTCTTTTAACGACCCCATAATCCCTTGCGGGGTGGAGTCTGGGCAACTGAATGGAGCTGAGTGTTTACTGGCCGGATGCCCTCCCTGTTGCCAGTACGGAGTTTTGTTCGGCAGATGTATTCTCATCGTGCCCAGAGAGAGAAATATCTGCCTCTACCTAGGCTTGAACTCACAGCCTCCTGATTGTGAGGCGAGAGCTCCACCCTCTAGGCCACTGCACCACTCTAGCATATAACATATGCTAGTTTAAAAAAATATTAGCTTATCCCTGTTACGTACGTAGGAAGTGGATTTATAGTTTATCAATCCCAAAATAAAACAGTCTCTCCGGGTATCGTTGGTTGCAATCTGTGCTTATGGCACCAGGTAGTACTAATACCCTTATACAGCTGGTCCTTGACTTACAACAGTTCGTTTAGTGACCGTTCAAAGTTACAACGGTGCTGAAAAAAAAAGGGATTTACAGCCGTTTTTCACACTTACGACATTGCGCCTTCCTGTAGTCACGTGATCAAAATTCAGACGCTTGGCAACTGATTCATATTTACGACGGTTGCAGTGTCCCAGGGTCACGCTTGTCACGACCTCCTGACAAGCAAAGTCAAGGGGGAAAGCCAGATTCACTTAACAACCATGTTACTTACTTAACAACTGCAGTGGTTCACTTAACAGCCGTGGCAAGAAAGGTTGTAAAAGTGAGTTTGCAAAACTCACATTTACAAATCTTTCACTTAGCAACCGAAATTTGGGGCTCTCTTGCGGTCATAAATTGAGGATTACCTGTATTGTGTGTGAATTAATTCATTTCATTTCTATTTCAATAGGTATCAATTCTTTCCAACTCTACATGGGCTACAAAGATCTCTACCAAATGACCGATTCCCAAGTATGTACCATTTTTTCGCCCCTTACGAAATCTGATTTTTAATTAAGATGGAGGGGATGGAATTGGCCAGCCGTGTTTTATTTTTTGTTCCACCACCGTCTCTTTTTAGTTCGTGGGTTGAATTTGGACACCTCCCCGTTTTGTCCTGAATTAGGATTCTGCTCTCTTTAGGATCCTGTTGTAGGATCAGGGCAATTTTAACGGAGAATACAGACCTAAATCGAATGCTTGGACTTTTAATTTCAAGCATGAGAGCTGTCTTTCAAACGAGCCAGGAACTTGATGCATTTTGCCAGTGAGGAGATAATGAATATACATGATGAAGTTAGCCTTTTAAAAAAAATCTCATGTTATCTTAAACTGAGAGAATAATAAGAATGTAAAATCTCTTCTTCTTCTTCTTCTTCTTCTTCTTCTTCTTCTTCTTCTTCTTCTTCTTCTTCTTCTTCTTCTTCTTCTTCTTCTTCTTCTTCTTCTTCTTCTTCTTCTTCTTCCTCTTCTTCTCCTCCTCCTCCTCCTCTTCTCCCCCTCCCCCTCTTCTTCTTCTCCCCATCCTCCTCCTCCTCTTCTTCTTCCTCTTCCTCTTCTCCTTCTTCTCTTCCTCCTCCTCCTCCCCCCTCCTCCTCCTCCCCTCTTCTTCTTCTCCTTCTCCTTCTCCTCCCCCCTCCTGCCCCTCCTCCGTCCCTCCCCCCTCCTCTTCTTCCTCTTCCTCCTCTTCCTCTCCTCCTCCTCCTCCCCTCTTCCTTCTCCTCCCCCTCTTCTTCCTCTTCCTCTTCTCCTTCTTCTCCTCTTCCTCCTCCTCCTCCCCTTCTCCTCCCCCTCCTGCTCCCTCCCCCTCTCCCTCCTCTTCTTCCTCTTCCTCTTCTTCTCTTCCTCCTTCTCCTTCTCCTCCTCTTTGTCAATTGCACACAGCTCTACGAAGCATTTACATTCCTGAAAAGTCTCGGAGCTGTTATCATGGTGCACGCAGAAAATGGGGATTTGATAGCTCAGGTGAGAAACATTCATCCATAAATGAGAACGGTAGGTTCTGATTTCCCCAGGAAGCCTCCACCTGCTCCCTGTGATTTGGGGATCTCTACACCCCCACCACCCTCCGCCCCCAAGGCATGACCGTGGCCTCTTCTGTTTCAGGAGCAAAAGAGGGTGCTGGCATTGGGAATAACAGGACCAGAAGGTCATGCTTTGAGCCGGCCTGAAGAGGTGAGGATTCCTGCATTGCCTTCCAAAGGATTTCTTCCAGAAATACCTGGAACATAAAAGGAACCCAAAAGTGTTATTTTTTTCAAGAGGCAACTGGACTTTCTGGTTTTTCTTTGAAGACATTTCGCTTCTCAGTTCTGATTGGATGGTGGGGAATGGAAGGATTGATATTCCTTGCAGACAGCTGGTCATTTGCATCCTTTTAGAGAGTCATTGAGGCCACCTGGAGGTTAGTCTGTGTCCTCAGGCTCACCTGAGTGGTGCAAATGGGTGTGGAGAGCCTTCTTCTTGGAACTGTTGAAAGGACTGTGTTGTAGACTGGAGAAAAATTATATGGTATCCCTTCCCGTCTGTTGAGAGAAGGCTGTTCAGTTTTGACATAGATGGCCTCTTTGTCCTTTCCTCCAAACCAGAGGTCCTCTCTGTCCAAAATGTGGACTTTGCTATCTTCAAATGAGTGGCTATTGCTTAGCGCATTGTAAGCCGCCCTGAGTCTCCGGAGAAGGGCGGCATATAAATCAAATTAAAAAAAAGAAAGAAACAATGGATGGAAACTAATCAAGGAGAGAAGGAACCTAGAACTAAATACAAATTTCATAACGTTGAGAACAAATTATCACTGAAATGTTTTGCCTTCAGATGTTGGGTGCTCCATCACTGGAGGCTTTTCAGAAGAGACTGGACAGTCGCTTGCCTGAAATGGTAGAAGGTCTACTGTTTGAGTGGTGGGTTGGACTAGAAAACAGAAATAACTCTATTATTTCTATGAAAAACTACAGAGTCAAACATTGAAAATAAAAGTCTTGCCAGTGGCAAAAAGGCCTCGTTTTAGAGATCTGGAAGGAAAGATTCTGTGAAACCCAGAGTCATTATCTTGAGATGGATCACCATAGAAATGTAACAAGTAAACAATGATAATTAAACAATGTGAAAGTTCTTTGTGATAATGACACTTGGTCTTCCTTTCTATTTGCCGTTCAGCTGGAAGCAGAAGCCGTATTCCGGGCTATTACTATAGCTAGTCGAATCAACTGTCCCGTCTACATCACTAAAGTGATGAGTAAGAGCGCAGCCGACGTCATCTCGCTGGCTAGGAAAAAAGGTACGGGATTCAGGGTTTTCTTGACGAATGCGTATATTTCTCTTTCACACACCTGGTCTCGGGTTAAAATGACATGACGGGAGTTAAGAAAACTTTAACGGAGCCTGGCAGTCCATATGCAATTCTGTCAACAGACACATTGGCCTACAACCAGCCTACAAACCAGGGGTGAAATGCTCCCGGTTCAGACCGGATCGCCCGATCCGGTAGCGATGGAGGCGGGTGGTTCGGAGAACCGGTAGCAAAAATCCCTGCCCCCCCCCATGCCCAGCTAAGCCACACAATCATCAGAGGCTTTTTTTTTAAATTTTTAAAAGCATTTTTTCTACAACCTCTTTGGCCGAAAAAATGCTTTTAAAAGTAACAACAAAAAAAAAACCCTCTGATGATCGCGCGGCTCAGCTGGGATCGTCAGATGCTTTTAAAAGCAATTTTTTTTCAGCGGAAGAGGTTGTAAAAAAAATGCTTTTAAAAGGCTCTGACGATCCCAGCTGAGTTGCCTGATTGTCAGAGGCTTTTAAAAGAATATCTTTTTACAACCTCTTCTGCCGAAGAGGTTGTAGAAAAAATGTTTTTAAAAGAAAAAAAAGCCTCTGACAATCACGTTTTAAATCATGATTTAAATCACTAGTAAAAAGGCTTGATTTAAATCAACGGGATTTAAATCATGATTTAAATCACTAGTAAAAAGGCTTGATTTAAATCAACCGGATTTAAATCATGATTTAAATCACTAGTAAAAAGGCTTGATTTAAATCAACCGGATTTAAATCACGATTTAAATCATTAGTAAAAAGGCTTGATTTAAATCAACTCAATTTAAATCATAATCTTTAAAGAGCAAACGGTCGTCTCCTCTGACCCGCCGTTGACTCACCGATAGTCCCAATATTGCAGAATATACAGCCTCATATGCTACGTAACTAAGCTCTGTTTCATGCTGAATAAATTAAATTATTAATGCATCTTAAATAGAAAACTATCGTTAGATAGATTTTTACTCCAAAAGCATTTTATTAAAATGAATTTGATAAAAATATAAAAAAAATCCAATTATTTTTTTTTTAAATCTGATTTTTTTTTATTAAAAAAAAAACTCATCGATTTTTATCCATCCTGGTCTGTCTTTTCTCCACTCAAGGTGCTCTGGTATTGGGGGAACCGATCACAGCCAGTCTGGGGACCGATGGCACTCATTACTGGAATAAGAACTGGGCGAAGGCCGCAGCGTTTGTGACCTCACCACCTCTGAGTTTGGATCCTACTACGCCTGATCATCTGACCTCACTTTTAGCCTGGTAGGAAAAGACAAATGCTGGCAAACTATGGGTATCAACCATCATGGTCGAGACATTATGGAGATATTAAAAGAGCAGTTGGGAATCAGGTTTACCATTGCAAAGTGGCTGTCAGGGTTCCGACGGATGCCCTCATTAAATCATGAGTCTCGAACCAAGCTTCAAAAGAAGTCCAGTTATTTATTAGGAGCTCCATGTCGGCACGTTCCCAAGTGAAGCCACCTCTGACCCTATGTAATTTACGCTCCAATTATGACCATTTCCCCCCTCCCCCCAGGGTGTGTCATCAATCACATTTTCCAAAGGAGCAATTTTGCGGGTTGTAGAGATCACTCCCCTCCGGCCACAGTGGGTAACCCCGGGAGACAGTCTTGACAGAGATATGTCTGGAACGTGCATCTGTCTTTGGCTGCTGTGCCATTTTGCCGGTTTCCTATCCCCCCCCCCGGCCTATGGCAACTGGAGAGCAGACCTGGAATGCTTTGCGAGTTGACATTGATGTGTTCATCAAGGGACCCCATCATTCTAAGAGGGTGATTCGGGCAGTCCGGTGGCTGTCATGACTCCAGGGCTACATGGGTAGTTAGGGTTAGGGTTAGGGTTAGATAGATAGATAGATAATGATAAAGAAGATAGATAGAGACAGAATAGATAGATAGAGAATATAGATTAGATACACAGATAGAGAATAGAGGCAGATAGATATAGAGAATATAGCTAGATAGATTAGATAGATAGAGAATAGAGAATATAGCTAGATAGATTAGATAGATAGAGGATAGATAGAGAATAGATGGATAGAGAGAATATAGATAGATTAGATAGATAGAGAATAGAGGATAGAGAATAGATGGATAGAGAGATAGAGAGAGAGAATATAGATAGATTAGATAGAGAATTTATTTATTTATTTATTTATTTTATTAAATTTCTATACTGCCCTTCTCCCGAAGGACTCAGGGCGGTGAACAGCCACAAGATAAAACACATAAATACAAAAATTTAAAATGATGGTCGCCGTGTCTGGGGGGGGTGGGGTGTGTCACTTGATCCCCTTTTGCGTCCTTCTTGCAGTGATTCACTTAACAGACACAGCAAGGAAAGTCGTAAAATGGAGCAAAGCTCCCTTAACGAATGTCTCACTTAACAACACACATTTTGGGCTCAATGGTGTTTGTAAGTCGAGAACTAATTCTATATATCAGGGGTCAGCAACCTGCAGCTCTGGAGCCGCATGTGGCTCTTTCACTCCTTTGCTGCGGCTCCGTCACTCAAAATATGCATCACAACGCCAATTTGCAACATCCGCCAGCACACAATTTATTGAGCTTTTCAACCCCCGGTAGGCCAACCATGGATAAATCCAAAAAAAGAGAAAGGTTTCAGAAGAAAACAGAACATTTAATTCAACTACATATGCTAGTTTTGCAGCCGCTCAAGAAATAGTCAGACACGGGAAGGGTTTTGTGGCTCCCGGTGTTTTCTTTTCTGTGGGAAACGGGTCCAAATGGCTCTTTGAGTGCTTAAGGTTGCAGACCTTAAGATCACAATTAACATGCAACTTCAATTGTGAGAAACGAAAAGTGAAAGTGATTCCTCCATGGATCCGGAATGTCTATTCACTGCTGTTATGTGTATTTCCTTTCTTTCAGTGGAGACCTGCAAGTGACCGGAAGCGGCCACTGTACTTACAACACAGCCCAAAAGGCTCTGGGCAAGGAAAACTTCACTCTCATCCCAGAAGGGGTTAATGGAATTGAAGAAAGAATGACGTTGGTCTGGAATAAATGTGTTGTGAGTGGAATATATAAGGAAAGATAAAAGGGGAAGGAGGGGGAAAAACAAAAGGTGGAGCAAAATAAAGATGCACAGTGTCAGTCCTGTCCCAGCTTGGGCATTTAGGAAAGGAACACCCTCGATTCCATTTGCATTGAAAGGTATACTTTTACTAAAACGAAGCAGTTACAATGTAGATATGAAAATTACCACATAAAGTTGGTATTTTCCCCTTCTCCCGAGCCTTCTTGCTGGTGTCCAATAAAGTTCAAATTAGTTGTTTTGGTAACAGTTCTAAAATTTGACACCTCTTTGGTGGGCATTCACATTCTGTTCCCACGCCGGTGTCCTTGGGATCGCCCGACAGGGAGCCACAGCAGAGGGCCCAAAGAGCCGCACGTGGCTCCAGAGCCGCAGATTGCTGACCCCTGAGCTAGAAGCATTTTAGTACCGTATTTCCCTAAAAATAAGACCTATTGCATTTTTTGGAGCTAAGATTAATATAAGACTCCGTCTTATTTTCAGGGAAACATGGTATGCACTGTCTAATCTGTTGAAAAATGCATTTATGCCTGTTACTATAGGTTTAATTTCTGATTAGTCTACAGGTAAAATGGATGAAAACCAGTTTGTTGCCATTACTAGCTCTAACGCTGCCAAAATCTTCAATCTGTATCCACGAAAAGGCAGGATAGAAGTTGGTTCCGATGCTGACCTTGTTATCTGGGATCCCGACAAAGAGAAGACAATCACAGCAAAAAGTCATAAATCGGTAAGACAGAACATCTCAATTAATAGAATGCAGAAGAAGAGAGTTGGAAGGGACCTCGGAGGTCTTCTAGTCCAACTTCCTGCTCAGGCAGGAAGCCCTATACCGTTCCAGACAAATTGTTGTCTAATCTCATCTTAAAAACTTCCAGTGTTGGAGCATTCACACACAATTTCTGGAGGAAAGTTTAAAAGTTTCAGCTTTTAAAATTTTGATTCTTGACGAAATCTTATATTTTTTTCCCCCCCAATAAAATGTTCAACAAGAATTACGGAAGTGGAATATTATAGAAGATTTATTGAACTTACAAAGGGTTGTTTTGTCCCTTCCAGTCTGTGATTTTTGTTTAAACATACGTGTTCCATGATTAGAAAGGAGTGAAATACACACTTATCCACAAAATTAAGTGTTAAATCTCCGTTTTCTATGCTGTGAAGAATATGAAAAATTAAAATCTTTATTGGACTTAAACTGAAATCATCCTCTTTTAAACACCCCATAATCTCTTGCGGGGTGGAGTCTGGGCAACTGAATGGAGCTGAGTATTTACTGGCCGGATGCCCTTCCTGTCGCCAATGCGGAGTTTTGTCCAGGAGATATATTCTCATTGCTCCCAGAGAGAGAAATATCTGCCTCTACCTAGGATCGAACTCACAGCCTCCTGATTGTGAGGCGAGAGCTCCATCTCTAGGCCACCGCACCACTCGGAGTTCAACTGAAATAAACCTGAAAAAATAATAAGTGTGACTTTAACTGTTTGCAAGAATATAAGAGAGAGATTTTGTGAAGCAAGTTGATTGAAAATCCATTCAAAAAGTGAGTTGGGAAAAACGTGATTGCTTTTTATATCATGTCAGAAACAGATTTGAGTCTATGATGGAAGAGAAGTGCACAAGGGAATCATCCAAGACTGGCTGGATAGAATAAAAAGCAAGTAAAGAATTATTGCTTTTTAAAATATACAGTGCCTAGCTGTTAAAAACCAAACGGTTGCCAACCTTAGTAGCATTTTTACTGTATTTTATTAGACATTGTCTGCCATTCTTGAGGAGATAAACAGATGGAAAATAGACAGACAGGAGAGAGTTCTTTCTGTAGATTAAATTACCCAATCAAAATACAATCATGTAGGATTAATTAATGAAAGGAAGTAAAGCCCTTTTAAAAGAATACAGACAATAAAGAGGAGCATAAATCAAGCCAGCGTTTAGAAGTGTTCAATGGAAAGAGAAACAGGAATCAAAACATTTGGCAGTTTGACCCCAGTGGTTATTAAAACCCCACACAGGCACATGAATTAATGCAATCAAAAGCATGCCTAGATGTTCATTAATCTATATATATAAAAGCGAAAACCGCTCACGCCATAAACACAAAATCTCCAGAACCGCAAACCCTACAAACTTGAAATTTGGCACGTATGTTCCTCTTGGCTTTTAGGTGCTCGCTAAGAAAGGATTTTTCGAAATGACCATCAGATCAGTATTATATTCACACGCTCTGATGCTAAGGAGCTAGACATTCTGCTCCCCCTCCCCATCTGAAAAAAACTCTGTTCCAACTGCCATTTGCCTTATATTAACATGCTCTGATGCTACTCCTTCGCTAAACCGGGCATGGGTGTGGCCAGCATGTGACTCAGCTGGTCTGTGGGCTGGGACATTCTACTCCCCCTCCCCTTCTGTTCCAAGTGTCGGTTGCCTTATATTAATTAACAAGCTCTGATGCTATGGAGTTACACATTCTACATTAAGTTTCAGACTTTAAGTGTCAATTTATCAAGCCCGAGCATATAGTTTCATAGTGAAGCATGGGTGTCCAGCTAGCAACGATATATTGTTGTCATTGTTTAGGTTGTTGAATATAACATTTTTGAAGGCATGGAATGCCGTGGGGCTCCCTACATAGTTATTAGCCGAGGGAAGATTGTGTTCGAAGATGGGAATCTCTCGGTGAAGAAAGGAATGGGGTCGTTCATTGTACGAAACTCCTTTCCAGAGTATCTTTATCAAAGGATCAAAACTAGGAATAAGGTAAGTTTACTCACTTCCTCGTCATCTTTCAATATTATACTTTAGTACACAACCTGCTTTCATTAATTAGAAGCAGTCCTCAACGTACGACCTCAGTTTAACGTAACATTTTATGTTGCCAAGTGGGAAGTTCGTTAAGTGAGTTTTGCCCCATTTTACAACTTTTCTTGCCAGGTTCGTGAAGTGAATCACTGCAGTTGTTAAGTTAGGGACACGGTTGTTAAGTGAATCTAGTTTTCCCCCCACTGATTTTGCTTGTCAGAAGGTCGCAAAAAGGGATCACGTAACCCTGGGACACTGCAACTGTCATAAATGTGAGTCAGTGGTCGAGCATCTGAATGTAAATCATTATCTTTTAATGACCCCATAATCCCTTGCGGGATGGAGTCTGGGCAATTGAATGGAACTGAGTGTTTACTGGCCGGATGCCCTTCCTATTGCCAATGCGGAGTTATATTCAGCAGATAAATTCTCATCACACCCAGAGAGAGAAATATCTGCCTCTACTTAGGATCGAACTCGCAGCTTCCTGATTGTGAGGCGAGAGCTCCACCTCTAGGTCACCGCACCACTCATGTAAATCACTGGTATATCCCAAGACATATAAAGAATTAAGCTTACTGAGCACAGGCGGCAGCCTTTGTGAAGGTTTACCTTGCGATGAGAAGAGTGGCTAAGAGGTGCTCTGCTGTTATTGTTTTGAGGATAGGCAGGATGGCCAGATCCCTTCTGGGCAAGGAAGGCCTGGGGGAATCCTTGGTGGGCCACTGTGAGAAATTTTCCCGGTATCTGTTGGAGAAAGTTGGTGGACAGTGGCTGGGCAATGTCTATGGAAATAGGATATCGGTTACCTGGAAAAAGTTGGAGCTGGTTACTCATGAGGAAGCCCACTTGGGGCTTTGAGTTCTGCCACCTGTGTACTGGATCCATGCCCCTTGGGGTTGGTTAAGTCTTCTTGGGGTATCAACTTGCAGCGAGTCCGGCTGATTGATTACAGGAGGGAATAGAATGCTCCCTTCTTAAGAGATTATCCTTGGATGCAATCCTGATAACACTAAGTCAGCATTGGTCTTGCTTGTGGAGTGGCCTTACGGCCAGAACACTGTTTCCCACTTACTTAGGATCACCTATAGGAGAGTAAGAAGCCAAAACGGTTGTGTTGTTGGAGAGACACAAGTAAACACCTGTCCACTGAGAATGAATACAGGTTTGTCTATGGAGATTCTCCGACAGCCAGGTCATGGTTGTCCCCAAAGGTGCTTTTTTTCAAGAGGCAACTGGACTTTCTGGTTTTTCTTTGAAGACATTTCACTTCTCATCCAAGAAGCTTCATCAGCTCTGACTGGATGGTGGGGAATAGGAAGATTTATACTCTTTGTAGACAGCTGGTCATTTGTATTCTTTTAGCAAGTTGTTAAGGCCACCTGGAGATTCATCTGTGTCAGCAGGGTCACCTGAGTGGTGCAAATGGATGTGGAGCCTTCTTGGAACTGCTGAAAGGACTATGTTGTAGACTGGAGATAGAGGATGTCGTATCCCTCCCCTTCTGTTGAGAGAGGGCTGTTCAATTTTGACATAGATGGCCTCTATGACCCCCTCTTTGAAACCAGCAATCCTCTCTGTCCAAAATGTGGACTTTGCTGTCTTCAAGAGTCAAATGTGTCTTTTAAATGCAGATGGACCACTGAATCTTGTCCTGATGGGTTTGTTCTCCTATGTTGGGCCATGCGTTTGTGAAGTGGTTGTTTTGTTTCCCCAAGATACAGATTGACACATGGCTCACTGCATTGTACTACATATACATGTGTTTCTTTCTGTGCCCTGCAGGTAACAGAATTACAGGGTGTTTCCCGAGGAATGTATGATGGGCCGGTCTATGAAGTTTTAGCAACTCCTGCAAAATATGCAACTCCTGCCCCTTCAACTAAAACATCGCCTGCCAAAAACCAGCCTCCACCAATCAGAAACCTCCATCAATCTAATTTCAGTTTATCAGGTGATTCTGAAATCTTTTGGAAACAGAATGCTTGTGGGAAAGATTGGCCCTGGCATGAGATATTTAGGATGGAGTTGCCACCCCATTTGGAGCAAGAAAGCATACTTTAGAGAGGTGGGGTCTTTCCACAGATGTTCTAGGACTGAGGATGGCTGGCTGCCACTCTCTGGGGGTGCCAGTTTGGCAGGAAGGGGAGCTAGGCTGCAGCCATTTAGACAGCCAGAGTGACCTTGGGGTGCTTGGTAGTTCGGACTTGCTTGGGGAACTTTTCCTAAAGTTCATTTGAAGTTTCCACCCCGACCAGTGGCCCGAGATTCTCGTTTTTGCTGGATTCCCCTTTTTTGCATTGAGCCAGACCCGGGGGTGGGGGCGGCGGGGCGAAAGTCTCCTTCCCCAAAGGGGAGGCAAAAACCAGCTTCCAGCATAGAGGCGATAGCAGGAGGCCAATTGGATGGTCACCATTGAACCCTGGCATAGGGACCGCAGACCAAAGCGGCTTGAGAGGAGGGCTGGATCCATGCCATTTCTCTCATTACACTCCCATATGACCTGGCATTAAGGGATGCGGTGGCTCAGTAGCTAAGACGCTGAGCTTGTCGATCGAAAGGTCAGCGGTTCGAATCCCTGGTGCTGCATAACAGGGTGAGCTCCCGTTACTTGTCCCAGCTTCTGCCAACCTAGCAATTTGAAAGCACGTAAAAAATGCAAGTAGAAAAATAGGGATCACCTTTGGTGGGAAGGTAACAGCGTTCCGTGCGCCTTTGGCATTTAGTCATCTGGCCACATGACCACAGACACGTCTTCAGACAGCGCTGGCTCTTTGGCTTTGAAACGGAGATGAGTACCAACCCCTAGAGTCAGGAACGACTAGCACATATGCGCGAGGGGAACCGAGAGAGAGAGACAGAAAGAGAGACAGAGCCTGAGCTGTCCGTCAGCCCTCAGATGGAGAGTCAACAGCCCCCAGGTCTGGAGGTGGCAGATGAGGAAGAGGAGGAACAGCTGGGTCCAGTGCCCTGACGTGCAGTTGCGCAGAAGGCAGAGGAGAACAGTGGAAATCTGTGGGCTGATCCTGGGGAAGGAAGAGCCACCGCTGCTAGTGAGGCCCCACCCTAGCTCTGGAGATAAAAGGCAGGGAGCAGATGTGAATAGATGTGGCAGACTATTCATCTTCTGGCCGGACAGACTTGTTCGCCTGGGGTGAGAGAGAAACTTTTTGCCGGCACTCACAATTAAAGGAATCTTTTGAGTTCACATCAGAGGGTTTGTTATGTTTGGGGAGCTGGGTCAGAACACTAATGCTTCTGAAATGTTCTCTTGCAGGGGCTCAGGTAGATGACCACAATCCTCGCCGCACTGGACACCGTATTGTGGCACCACCAGGGGGCCGTTCCAACATCACTAGTCTCGGATAAGCGTAAACAGAAGTCGGAAATGAAGAATGAACGCTCTTAGTCCTCCTCTACATTCCCGTGCTCCTTAGCTCACGTTTCATTCATTGCTATGCGAGAAAAAAAATTGTTTGTCTTAAGGAAATAAGTGTCATAGTGTGATGTGTTTGCTTGGAATGAATCACCTTGGTTGTGTTTGCCATCTTAAAAGCATGATCCTTCCCCGTGCTCAGTGAGCAGCGGTGCTGTTTGTAGCTTTGCTTGCAGTAGAGGTTTTCCTTTGCACCTACCCACCCCTTTCCTCCCTTAGCTGTGCTAGATTAGGCAATGCATGTTACTCAAGCAAGTTGTGGTTTGTGCGTCTACTTTAGAGCAAGGGCCGCCTGCCACTTTGGATTAGACCAGGGGTCAGCAACCTTAAACACTCAAAGAACCACAAAGGTCCTAACCGGAAGCCTCCGTTCAACTCTGGAGCTGACTGGAAGTCTGGTTCCCCCACCACAGAGTGTCCTCCTTGCAAGGTGTCCTTTTTCCTCTGCTGACTGGAAGTCGGTTCCCCTACCATAGAGTCTCCTCCTAGCGCGGCATCCTTTTTCCTCTACCTGTCCTAACCGAAAGCCCTATCAATTGTGGAGCTGATCAGCAACAGGGAGCCGCAGCAGAGGGATGAAAGAGCCACATGCGGTTCTAGAACCGCGGGTTGCTAACCCCTGGATTAGACACAAGGTCAAGGCGCAATGTTCCGTTAAGACACCTATGGACGTCTTACAAATATGCAGTAGAATTTTTTTGTTGGTGTACATTTTTATTCATTACCGACCCAATGAGGGGGGCCAATAGGCTGTGATCTTCTCAGTCGAGTCAAACTCTCGTCCGACTTTAGGAAAAGCCATTATTATTAATTCATGTGGTGACCGTAGAGGATTTCCAGAGACGGTTCATCTTTGCAGACCAATTTTGGTACTTGTAAACATTTCCAAGGTTTGTTGGGTTTTTAAACCTTTTTGTATGGAGAGGGTTTTTTTTTTTCCTCCTTATAAGTAGTGGTCATTTATTAGAATGTGTCAGATTTAGTAGTTGTGGCTCATTTTTTAAAACACTCGTGAAATAAAAGAACATGAAGTAGTTTGACTCCTTTTTTTTAATTGTAGTGCATTATCAAAACAATTGCCATTCGGTATCTTGTGCATCCTTGAGAAAACTCCAACCCGACAGGAATTAAACAGCAACTGAATAACTGGCTGGGGATCATGGACCATTACACTGCAGTAGTCTTTGTTTACAGGTTCACAGTTCAACAGAATAATAGGAGATTTGGAAGGGACCTTGGAAGTCTTCTAGTCCAACCCCTGCACAAACAGGAGACCTTATATGATTTCAGACAAACGATTGTCCAATCTCTTCTTAAAAACTTCCAGTGTTGGAACATCCACAGCTTCTGGAGGCAAGTTGTTCCACTGATTAATCAGGAAATTTCTCCTTAGTTCTAGGTTGCTTCTCTCCTTGATTAGTTTCCATCCATTGCTTCTTGTTCTGTTTTCCCAGCGCTTTGGAGAATGATTGATCCCCTTCTTTGCGGCAGGTCCTCAAATAGTGGAACTCTGCTATGGCGGCAGCTCTAGTCTTACGACAGTGATGAAGATGTAGCTTATGACCAATGCATGTATGGACTATCCTGGAAGCTCCTCTCTCAGTCATAAGAGTCGCTCAGCAGTGGTTCTGACCCATTCCCTCCCTTGCCCACAAGGACAAGTGAATTTGGAGAGGAAGGGATCACAAGAGAGTAAAAAAAACAAAAACAAACACCACCACTCAAAGCTGTGGGAAACCCTATCGCGCCCACTGCTCTTTTGCGATCCCTTTCTCTCCAAACCACGTTGAAGGCCAGCGTCTGTCCCTTCTCAGCCTCCGTCCGGCCTGGCCAGGAACCGCGCGAGGCGCCAGTCAGGCGGCCGGCCAGCGCGCATGCGTGGTCACTCACGCCTTTCCCCCCCCCCCTTGCAAGCGCTCCAGAAGCTTCGCGAGTCCTTCGGATCGGCCATCCGCCAGGGGACGCTCGGGGAGGCGCCTCGCTTCCCGGGCCGCTCTCTCTCTCTCTCTCCTTCTCCCCTCTTGCCTCGCTTTCTCCCTCCTTGCTGCGCGCGCAGCTTTTGCTTGCTCCCCTTTTACCCCGCCCTCGTTTCCCGAGGGCCGTTCTCTCTCTCTCTCTCTCTCTCCTCTTTTCTCGCTCTCCCTGCTGCGCGCGCAGCTTTTGTCCTCTGCCGCCTCCTCCTCCCTCGCTCGAGAGGCGCCTCTCTTCCCAGGGGGCCGCTCTCCCTCCTGCGCGCGCAGCTTTTGTTCTATTGCCTTCTCCTCCTCATTCCTCCTCCTCCGCTCGGGAGGCGCCTCTCTTCCCAGGGGCCGCTCTGTCCTCTTTCTCGCTCTCCCTCCTGCGCGCGCAGCTTTTGTTCTATTGCCGCCTCCTCCTTCTCTTCCTCCTCCGCTCGGGAGGCGCCTCGCTTCCCGGAGGCCGCTCTCCCTCCCTGCTGCGCGCGCAGCTTTTGTTCTCTTGCCGCCTCCTCCCGGCCTCGCTTCCCGGGGGCCGCTCTCTCTCTCCTTCCTCTCTCTGTCTCGCTCTCCCTGCTGCGCGCGCAGCTTTCTCTCTGTTTCTCCCCTCCCCCCCTGGACGCGCCGCCTGCTGGTCCCGCGCGCGCGACCGACCGAGCACCGAGCTTCCCTCAGAGCGGCGGCGACATGACGGCGGAGGAGCGCGGGGACGAGGAGATGAGCGCGGCCGAGGCGGCGGCGGCGGCGGCCGCGGAGGGCCTCGACATCACCGCCAAGTGCGACGGCGGCGTCCTCAAGGTGGGCGGAGGCGCCCGCGGGGCCCGAAAAGGCCTCGCCTCGCCCGCCTCGAGGGCGGCCTCCCCCTGCAGGCCCCGCCGGTCTGAGCCTTCAGGCCTCACGAGACACCCCCCCCCTCCCAAGGCCGAATTGTGGGGGGGGGCGGTGGGGAGGGGGCTAATAGGGAGCTGTGGGGGGGGCTTTGGGGGTGGGGTTATTAGGGGGCGGTGGGGGGAGTATTGGGGTTATGGAGGGCAGGGGGGCTATGGGGTGTTGGGGGGCTATTGGACAGTGGAAGGTTTGTTGGCAGGGGAGCTGTTGGGGGCTATTAGGGATGATGCGGGGGCTATTAGGGACGGTGGGGGCTATTGGGGTAGTGGGCTATTAGGGGTGGTGGGGGCTATTAGGCATGATGAGGCTATTGGGTAGTGGGGCTATTAGTGGTAGTGGGGGACTATTGGGGCATTGGGGGCTATTAGGGGTAGTGGGAGCTATTAGGGATGATGCGGGGCTATTAGGGGTGGTGGGGGGCTATTAGGGGGCAGTGGGGGCTATTAGGGGTGGTGGGGGCTATTAGGCATGATGGGGCTATTAGGTTTAGTGGGCTATTATGGGGCAGTGGGGGCTATTAGGGATGATGTGGAGCTATTAGGGGTGGTGGGGGGCTATTAGGGGGCACTGGGGGCTATTAGGGGGCACTGGGGGTTTATTAGAGATGATGTGGAGCTATTAGGGGTGGTGGGGGGCTATTAGGGGGCAGTGGGGGCTATTAGGGATGATGTGGAGCTATTAGGGGTGGGGGGGCTATTAGGGGGCAGTGGGGGTTTATTAGGGATGATGGGGCTATTAGGAATAATGGGCTATTGGGGTAGTGGGACTATTAGGGATGATGTGGGGCTATTGGGGTAGTGGGAGCTATTAGGGATGATGGGGCTATTAGGGGTAGTGGGGCTATTGGGTAGTGGGGGCTATTGGGGCAGTGGGGGCTATAAGGGATGATAGGGCTATTAGGGGTAGTGGGGGTTTATTAGTGATGATGGGGCTATTAGGAATGGTGGGGGGCTATTAGGGGGTAGTGGGGCTATTAGGGATGATGTGGGGCTATTAAGGGTGGTGGGGGCTATTAGGGGTAGTGGGGGACTATTAGGGGTAGTGGGAGCTATTGGGGTGATGGGCTATTATGGGGTGGTGGGAGCTACTAGGGGGTAGTGGGGGCTATTGGGGATGGTTGGGGGCTATTGGGTGGTGGGGCTATTAGGGGTAGGGGATCGTGGGGGCTATTAGAGACAGTGGGAGGAGTATTGGGGGTGTTGGGTTTATTGTGGGGCTATGGGGCGGTGAGGGGGGGCTATTAGAGGTGTGGGGGAGCAGGAGATGGCCAGGCCTGTCAGCCTCCACCTCCCCCCCCTTTTCTCTCTTCCTGGATAGAAGGAAAGTGACCCTTGGCGTTCCTCCTGCTCAGGAACGGCCAGTTCTCGCTTTGCGAGCCAAGGTCACTAAGCGGGAGCACCAGACTCTCTCCTGGCTAGCATAAAAGGGAATCTCCTGTCTGGCTTGGCTTTGGTTTTGCCCGCCGGTAGAGCATGGTTTTCGGACAGGCCCTCAAGTGGCATCCACTTCTCTTCCCTGACAGGTGGTGAAGAAGGAAGGGACGGGCACCGAATGCCCCATGATAGGGGACAAAGTCACCGTCCACTACACTGGATGGCTTCTGGATGGCACCAAGTTTGACTCCAGCCGGGACCGAAAGGACAAGTTCTCCTTCGATTTTGGAAAAGGTGACGTCTCCAGTGTCTCCTTTGAAGTGGATAATGTCTCTCTCCCCTCATTTTTTACTTGTTTGTAGCCCACACACATTTTTGCATACATACATATACATATTTGTATATGTTTATACAAATATATGTATATTTGCATACAATGCAGCCAACACACACCCTATTCTTGTTTCATAATAGATTACAATGCTAGTTTTCCCATCCAGACTTCCACAGGGAACGCAGTGGCCATCGTCTGTTCCACTATAATGTGGACTGACTTGCACAAATAAATGTCATATGATTGATACTTATTTTTTCTTGCACACAATTTGTGGTATTATTTGATAGGGCCAGTGGAATATAATAATAATAAAAACCACAACCCAGTAAAAACATTAATTCTCATTAATTCTGTGGGAAACGTAGGGTTTCTTAAAAGCGGAGGAAAAACTATCTGGATAATGAGATGTGAGATCAAAGGGTGAGCTCAGCCTTTAAGATTGGGAAGGCTGCCCAAATTAAAATCCTGAAAGTCTTTTGCATAATGCAAGCCCTCGACTTGCAACAAATTTGTTTAGTGACAGTTCGAAGTCACAGCGTCACTGAAAAAAGTGACATGGCCATTTTTCACACGACTTGCAGCATTCATGGGGAATGCTCATGTGATGAAAACTAGGACATTTGGTCACTGATTCACATTTATGACGTTTGCAGCGTTCTGGGCTCACATCCTCTTTGCGACCTGTCAAGCAAAGTCGATGGGGAAGCCAGATTTCACGTAACCACCGGGTTACTAATTTTATCAACTGCAGTGGTTCCCTTAACTGCTGTGCCGAGCAGAAAAGTCATAAAACGGGGCAAAACTTGCTTAAGATAATGCCTCAACTTAGCCACAGAAATTTGGGGCTCAGTTGTGGTCGTAAGTTGAGGACCTGTATTTGGCTGCCTAAAGAGACGGGGTGCAAATCAGGCCAGTAATAATACCTACCTTATTGTGACAAAAGAGAATGCAAAAAAGGAATTTTGTCTCAGTCCTTCGTTGAACGGAATCCAGCGTTTAGGGCTCCTTCCCACAACAGTTTTGCCGCCTTGCAAATAGTACACAAGTAACAATGGCCCCTCCTTCCTAGAGCTGGCAGGCATGACTTTTCAGAGTTTCTCATCATCAAACTATCAAGAAGAGTAAACTCCGGAGGGAAAGATTATATTCTAACAATTCCTGAAGGGCAACACTCTTGCCTTGATAGTTGCATTGCTTTTTAACAATCCTTTCGGGAGCTAAGCTTCCAGTAACATCGTCATCTCTTTCTTTTTGTGGTTAGGTGAGGTGATCAAAGCCTGGGACATCGCCGTGGGAACCATGAAGATTGGAGAAGTTTGCCAGATCGTCTGCAAACCGGAATATGCCTACGGCTCTGCCGGCAGCCCGCCTAAAATACCTGCTAACGCCACCTTGTTTTTTGAGGTAGGTTTGAGGCTGTGTGCTTTGACCCACGGCAGATGGGCACATTGGACGGAGGAAAGCTCTGCCTGCTATCTCTCTACCCCGCCTCCCCCCCAGACACCCTGCCCCCAATCTGTTTGCTGTTCCACAGCCACTCTGGATATACAGGTAGTCCTTGACTTACGACAGCTTGTTCGAAGTTACAGTGGAACTGGAAAAAAAGCAACCGATGACCGTTTTTCACACTTACAACCGTTGCAGCCTCCCTGTGGTCACGTGATTTACATTTGGATGCTCGGGAACTGGCTCATATTTATGACAGTCGCAGTGTCCCAGGGGTCTCGTGATCCCCTTTTGCGACAAGCAGAATCAATGGAGATGCCAGATTCGCCTAACAGCCGTGGAACTGACTTAACAACTGCAGTGGCTGGCTTAACAAAACGTGGCGAGAAAAGTCCTAAAATGGGGCAAAACTCACTTAACCAATGTCAACATAAATTTTGGACTCCTTTGTGGTCGTAAGTCGAGGACTCCCTGTCTTCCTTTCCCCCTGCTTCCTCCTGGGTCCAGGATAACTTGGTTCAATAGTTTCTTTTTCTCAGCCTTGCCGTCTCCTTGCAGGGACCCCGCCTAACGTTATACAGGTCGTCCTCGACTTAACAACAGTTTAGTAACTGTTCAAAGTTACAGCGGCACTGAAAAAAGTGACTTATGACTGTTTTTCACACTGACGACCGTTGCAGCATCCCCACAGCCATTGTGATAAAAATTCAGATGCTTGGCAATCGACTCCTATTTATGACGGTTGCTGTGTCCGGGTGGGTGGGGGTGTCATGTGTTATCCCGTGATCAGCACAGTCAAGTGGAAAACCGTGTTATTAACTTGACAAGCACGGTGACGGGGCAGAGTTTGCTGAACTAACGTCTCGCTTAACACAAATTTTGGGCTCTGTGGCGGTCGTAAGTCGAGGACCACCTACAGTTCCCGAGTACGAAGGTGGGAAGCCAACGGAAAAAGAAACCATTCTGTGTTAGGGAATCTTCTACTTAAATCTTTTATTTTTTTTCCTCTGATCGATGCCTCCCGTTGGTGCTAAAGAAGCCTCCATTTTTTTCCTCTAGGTAGAACTGTTTGAGTTCAAGGGAAAGGACTTGACCGACGATGAAGACGGGGGAATAATTCGGCGGATCCGAAAGAAAGGAGAAGGCTATTCCAAACCCAACGAGGGAGCCTTGGTAGAGGGTGAGTAGCGGAAGAGCTGTGATTACTTAAACAACAGGGGTGAGGGACGGGGGCCATTTTAAGACTTGTGGACTTCAACTCCCAGAATTCCTCAGCCTGCAGGGATGGGGAACGATGGCTCTTTTGTGACTTGTGGACTTCAACTCCCAGAATTCCTCAGCCTGCATTCCTGAGCATGGCTGGCTCAGGAATTCTGGGAGTTGAAGTCCACAAGTCATGAAGGGGCTGTAATTCCTCACCTCTGACTTAAACTACATGCTGGATTATTAATCTGGATTTCAGGGTGGGTGTGAAAGGGTTCCAGACAGTCTACGGGCCCCATCTTTGTATAGTGTTGTGTTGAAACACAGGTAGTCCTTGAAGTTTTTGAGCCCAAAACTTCTGTGGTTAAGTGAGACTTTCATTAAGCGGATTTTGCTCCATTTTACGACCTTCTTTGCCACCGTTGTTAAGGGAATCCCTCCAGTTGATAAGTTAGCGACCTGATTGTTAAGCGAATCTGCCTCCCCCCATTGACTTGGCTTGTCAGAAGGTCGCAAAAAGGGGATTGCGTGACTTTGGGATGCAGCAACGGTCATAAATATGAGCCAGTTGCCAGGCGTCTGAATTTTGCATCACGTGATCATGGGGATGCTGCAAATGTAACTGAAAAACGGTCATAAGTGACTTTTTTCAGTGCCATTGTAACTTTGAACGGTCACTAAACGAACTGTTGCAAATCAAGGACTTTCTGTACCTTCTCTGTTTCTGCTACGGACGCGTGCGTTTTGCTCTTTCAGCCAGATTTACCCAGAAACAGCCTGTCATGCAGATGTTCCCTTTTTCTGTCGCACACACACACACATAGTCATTTTCTGAGCTGACCTCTCAGTCATTCATTCTTTTACTCTCCCACTCACATCTGTCTTGGGGTGTCCCAGGAGAAGATGGAGCTTACTTCCTTCCTGCACTCACAGCATGCTGGGAAACACAGATGCAACTCCTTGCTGTTTTTGAGTTTGGCTCTGTTGTGGTCCACCAGCAGCCTGCGAAGCTGGCAGTGGAGTCGGACAGCGAGGAGGCTGGGGAGGAACATGGCCAGTCCTGGAGTCTGGGGAAGGCCCGGATGAGGGCTGTGTGTCAGAGGCATAGATGAGGCCAGGGCCATCTGGGAGCGATGCGCCTCCAGAGTCGGACAGCAGAGAGGCAGAGGAACAGGAGGAGCCTATTCCTAGTGCATGCATGCGCAGAGCTGCCAGAAGGCAAGAGCAACTAAAGCAAAAGGGACGACTCGGGAGTAAGGCCAGGAGATGATGGCCCCTCCCAGAAGGCTTAAAAGAGCAGCGACAGCTCTTGGGCTCTTTATAGGAAAGCAACGTTGCTACATTTGTTTCTTGTCAGCATCTTTGTTTCTGAACTTCATGGGGCTTTGCCAAGTAAGGTCTTTGGCAGGATGCCAAAGAAGACAAAGGTTGGTGATAAGGCCGAAGGATTTTTTCTGAAGGGCTTGTTTTGGAATTAATTTGGACTAAGCTGAAAATGAAGTAATTCTCAGCTATTCTAATAAAATATGTTTGCTTAGGACTGATTGTGTCTGGTAATAACTACTTGGGCCTAGGTCACAACAGGCTCTCTACAGCAGTGCTCCCCAGCCTTTTTTGGGGACCAGTGAGAGTTGGGGGGAGAGGAAATGGTTCCATGCGAGCGGCGAGGGTGTTTGCTCACTCACCGCTTGCACAAACGTTTCTGCACAAAGTTACTTACCTGCGACCTGCCCAGCCACCGGGGATTGGGGACCCCTGCTCTACAAAGAGAACTTCAGCAATCGGTTCTAAATACCTGCTTTTTTTTTTTTAAAATGCCAGTCGAAATTGAAGGTCGGCACGGAGACCGCGTGTTTGACAAACGGGAGTTACGGTTTGAAGTCGGAGAGGCAGAAAACTATGACCTCCCTCCAGGCGTGGACAAAACATTACAGAAAATGGAGAAGCTGGAAGAGGCTGTGGTTTATCTCAAGCCCAGGTGAGGCTTTTGCCCTGAAATAGTCTTGGCTGTGTGGATCATTGGTGGCCCCCCAAGCTTGACTCGGGGGATGAAATAATGGGGGGTGGGGTCCGTACATCAGATTCTATTCAGGGAGAAATGTTTTGCTCCTAAACACTCCCCCGTGTCTCTTACAGCTACGGCTTTGGAAGTCTTGGGAAACCAAAGTTTCAAATCCCGCCAGATGCCGACTTGCAATACGAAATCAAACTCAAAAGCTTTGAAAAGGTACGTAAGGAAGCACTTAGACAAAGGCAGAGGGGATGGGGAGAAAATTGGCCTTACGTAACAGGCGTGTGCTTAATTTTTTGGCAATTTCAGCACACTACTGAACGTTATTTCTTTGATTCGACCTCAAAGTGTACAATTACAGATTGAGATCTAATACGGGTTTTTTAAATACGTTTAATATTTAAAGATGTTTGTCTTGATTTCCCTTGCCCCATCGAGTTTTAAGTTTGGGACAAATCAAATGGTTTGCGCAATAGGATTGTCTCCTCTTTTTCTCTCACTTCTGCTTGGTATCATCACACTGCCCGTATTTATTCTTTTAATTAATTAATTTGTTTATTTTATTATTACCTCTTAATAAACATGAAACTCAGTCAACTGAACATTTAAAAATGCATCACAAATACCATTGACTGGTGCTAATGGTTGATAGGGGTTACTGCCAGTGTCCTAGGGATCAACCAAGTACCTTCTCCTTCTCCTCCTCTTCCTCCTCCTCCTCCTCCTCCTCCTTCTCCTGCTTCTTCCTCTTCTTCTTCTTCCTCTTCCTCCTCTTCTCCTCCTCCTCCTTTATATACTTTATTCATTAAACATGAAACTCAGTCAACTGAACATTCAAAAATGTGTCACAAATACCACTGACTGGTGCTAATGGTTGATAGGGGTTGCTGCCAGCGTCCTAGGGATCAACCAAGTACCTTCTTAAGATGTACGATGTTCCAAGTAGCACAGTTTTTTTGCAGTTCCGGCTGGTGTTGCTGCAGGTAGCTGCAATTTCTTGATGTGTTTTGTAAAATTCTTGGACATGGTACCAAGTGCCCTGATGACAATGGGTATCACTCTCACATGTTTCATCCATAGCCGTGTAGTTTCGATGGCCAGGTCACGATATTTCGTGATTTTTTCCAGTTCTTTTTCTTCGACTCTGGCGTCTCCCGGTACAGCGATATCAATAAACTGTACGCTTTGGCCCTCAACAACCGTGATATCTGGCATGTTACGTTCCAGATGATGATGATGATTTTAAATTATACATTTATATTGTGTGTGAACAGAGTTGATTCTGGGTATCATATTAATCCAATTCACAATAACGATATTAGTAATCTCTATTACATTCCTCAAAATTTAAGTAATCCTCATTATATTGTTCAAGTATACATATTCAAAAAATGCCTAACTCCTCATCTTTATCTCTTCCTTCATCTATATCTTTTCCTTATTCTATCTAAACTTCATTTAATTTATATGACTGCCCATCCCCCCTAAGTGACTTTGGACGGTGAGCGTGCTTAAAACGCTAAGATAAAAATGCACAGTGTAAATGAAACGTAACCCCACAGGAATAAAATGAAAAACGGGCACCTGAGGATAATCAATCAGCAATATTTTGCGCCTGACCCCTCCCCCCTTCCCTCCCCCCCCCTTCCTTGGGAGAAAAGCTGGGTGGGAAAGACCTTCTGAAAATTCTCCTTTCTCTCTTTGACCTGAGGATTTCTGTCCATGGGAAAGACTGCTTAGGACTCGTCCAAACTTGTTGTTACTGGTTCTCCCCGAGCCTCTGTTCCAGTTTCGCGTTGCAATCCAAAATGATGTGATTTCCTTTCTCCCAGCGTTCCCACGGCTCTTAACCGTCGGATCAGGTCTCCTCTGTTGCTAAGATCAAATGTAGGAGCACCGCTTCCCTTTTCACCCTTCCAGAAAGTCAAATCGTCGTCAAAGAGTCTGCAATCGTGGGCAGAGTTGGTTTCCCAATAATAAATGCCTTTAGGTTGAAATCTCCCTTGATTCTTAGATCCCATCTCCCGGCGTAGCCAAAACAAGGACACTGGAGTGTGAATTCTCATACTGGAGGAAGGGTCTTCTTTTTTTTAAATTTTTTTATTTGATTTATATGCCGCCCTTCTCCGGAGACTCAGGGCGGCTTACAATGCGTTAAGCAACAGCCTTCATACTTTTATATATTTATACAAAGTCATCTTATTGCCCCCACAATCCGGGTCCTTCTTTAACGTTGCTAAGGCATGCCCAGATCCTCTTCCCTGGAAATCTTCACTTAATTCCGTGCCTTTCTTCCTTCAACAAAGAAGGTTGCTGATTTGGCTCTTTTTTTTTCCTTTTCTTTTTTTTAAAGAAGTTTTATTGGTTTTTTTCTCCTCTCCCACATTCACACACATCTTTTTTTTTTTTGAACAGAGTGTTGACCGTTTCTTATACAATTAATCAAATTCAAATACATTTTACTTAATTACAATTTTTGCCAAATCGTTTTCACCCCCCTTTTTTAAAAACATATCTCAATATTTCTATACTTGCATACATAAACACCATCTTCATTTGTCCCTAGATTCTAACTTTACTATTTATTCATATTTATTCTCTTTTATTCTTAAACAGTTCACTCAATTTTAATGGGTTATTTTATGAGTAAAGGGTTTTAAAAATTTAGGGAAACCAAACCGATTTAATTCTGTTTTAATTTATTTTAATTTTTCTACTGTATGTATCTTAATTTTGGCTGTTCACCGCCCTGAGTCCTTCGGGAGAAGGGCGGTATACAAATTTAATAAACCTTAAACCTTTATCTTAATATATTTGTTCGTTCGGAATTGCCTTTCTTCCACTTCATCTTTTTTTTTATTGTACAGCAATCTTTCTCCTCAAACCTACCCTCTCCCTCTCCCCTATTTATTCCTACTTTCTTTCCCCACCTTCTTCTTCTCTCCTCTACTTCCCCTTCCCTTCTCCTTCTCCTCCTCTCTTCCCCCTGTCTTACCTTTTCTCCTACTCTAATTTCCCTTCCCTTCCTCCCTCCCTATTCTCCCATCATTTGGCTCTTTTTTTGTGTGTTTTTGCAGGCAAAAGAGCCCTGGGAGATGAACACCCAAGAGAAGCTGGAACAAGGCGCCATTGCAAAAGAAAAAGGCACCCAGTATTTCAAAGTAGGTGTTCTGCAGGGTTTGTGGCCCTGTAGAAACAGGGAATTTTTCTTCAGTGCTGCAGAACGCTAAAAAGTCCAGGCGAGCACAAAAGAAGTCGAGTGAACATGCTTTCCTAGTTCCTCATCCAATATTTTTTTTAAAAATTTGATTTATATGCCGCCCTTCTCTGGAGACTCAGGGCGGCTTACAATGCGTTAAGCAATAGCCTTCATATTTTTGTATATTTATACAAAGTCAGCTTATTACCCCCCACAAACCGGGTCCTCAATTTACCTACCTTAGAAAGGATGGAAGGCTGAGTCAACCTTGAGCCTTGGCGAGATTCGAACCTGCAGTAATTGCAGGTAGCTGGTCTTAATAACAGGGTGCTTTAGACCACTGTACTACCAAGGCTCGGAAAGAAGGGACTGATAATTTGTAGCCTCTCCTGCTCAGTGTGCTTATTCATGATTTGAAAGACGGGCTGGAGGAAAGGCAGTTCAGATTTGCATACAGCAGTATTTATTTATTTATTTTATTTATTATTAAATTTCTATACCGCCCTTCTCCCTGAGGACTCAGGGTGGTGTACAGCCAGAATTAAAAAAAACATACAGGACAAATATTAAAAAACAATTAAAAGATATATAAATTTGGCCCAATTAAAACTCACTACCAATTAAAACATTTAAAACATTTAAAAACATTTAAAAATTTCTTCTTAAGCCAGCCCGGCTTGCTTGAAAAAATGGGTTTTAAGGGCACAACGGAATTATATTGGAGGAATAGGTGACGTGTTAGAGGAAAGATGTAGAGTTCATGTTTATTTTGATTGATTTGGCTAGAAATCGCCAAGAGAAACACAAAGGCAATTGCCTAAGGAAGAGAATTTGAAAGCAGAGTTACGGGACAAGGTATTCCTGGGCTGGTAGCACAGCCTGCAGAAAATCACTTGGAGCTGATGACTTTTCTAAGCCACGTGGCTTAGAAAATCCAGGTGCAATCTGGGACATCCAGAAATACTTTCCAGATCGCTGGAAGTAATTCTTCCTCTTTATTCTGTTTAATCCGATCCTGTCGTGACTGCTGCATGTAGTCCTGAGCCTCTCTGGCCTTGGGGGAAGGGTTTAGAGAAATGGGAGCGGTTCAGAGACGGGCAAAAGGGGAGGAGAAGGAGGAGGCTTAGTTTCAAAGACCTACACAGGGAGGCTGAATTTGAGTGACAGATGGATGATAGGCCTGCTTGGAGGGCAGTTAACGTTTTTTTTTTCCTGGGTCCAGAACACGGGAGCGATGGATCTGAATTCCAGGAAAGCAGATTTTTCCCGTGGAAAGTTAGAAGAAAAACATTCTGATGGCAAGAAGGCCAGTTTGACAGGGGAACGAATGGCCCAGAGAGATGAGCTCACAAAATGATCTCCCACTGATAGACAGCGGTCCCAAATGCTTTAATTTGGATTCGGGGTGAGGGATGGTGTGGTTGGGGCCTGGATTTAACGGCTTCCGTGATTCTTGCCTGCTTTTAAATTACGCTAACAAATTTTCAGTTTTAGTTTTTGGCGTGTTTTCCTAATCCCTTATGCCTAAAATAAATATAAAATAGCTTATTGTTCCACAAAAACGTTGCTTCTGCGGGTCAGGGCAATGATATTTTGAAACCGATCTGTGTTTGAGAACGTTCAATGCTAAGTAGACTTTCCAGAACATTCTGGAACTCATGAGAACTTTCCAGGATATACTGGACAAAAACATTATGGTGGCTTGGAAAAAGCGTTTTGCAGTATAGCCGCAGATTTCCAAACTCTTTTGAGTGGCTTTAGCTGTCTCTGTGTATTTGCAGCCTGTGCAAGTCCAGGTAGTCCTCAATTTCTGACCACAATTAAGCCCAAAATTTCTGTTGTTAAGCGAGACATTTGTTAAGCGAGTTTTGCTCCGCGTTAGGATCTTCCTAGCCTCTGTTGTTAAGTGAATCCGTGCACCTGATAACGTTAGTGACCCCGTTGTTAAGTGAATACGGTTTCCCCATTGACTCTGCTGATCAGACGGTCGCAAAAGGGGATCACGTGACCTCGGGACGCGGCAACGGTCACAAGCATGAATCGGTTGCCAAGCAGCTGAATTTTGGATCATGTGATCCTGGGGGATGCTAAATCAAAATGGCCATAAATCACTTTTTTCAGTGTCATTGCAACTTTGAACAGTCACTAAATGAACTGTCGTAAGTCGAGGACTACCTTTATATGTTGTTCTTTCTCCAGCTGCTTAAAAAGATAAAAAAATTGCCTTTTTTTTTTGCCTCTATAAATGCAAAACTTTAGTAGGCTGTGGTCACAAAATCAAAGGTAGTGATAAATATAGTCGTTTTTGTCTAGGCCCATGATGGCGAACTTTTCGGCACCGAGTGCCCAAACCGGAACGCACATGCATGCACATACATGTGCGTGCGCCGGAGTACCAGAATCCCGAAGACTAGTTGACTGGCATGCCGTTCTTTGGGCTGTTTTTGGCCCAAAAAAACAGCCTGAAAGGGACCTGGAGAATGGCTTGAAAACGGACTAAAACCAGCCTGAAAAATCCCCCAAAAAACAGCCTGAAAAACTGGCTGTTTTTTGGCTGTTTTCCAGGGCGTTTTCAGGTCGTTTCCCGTTGATACAGTGCCCGCACATGCCCACAGAGAGCGTGCCACAGGTTTGCCATCCCGGCCTTAGGCTTTCGACGTAAACCGTTGAAAAGGAAAATAGGCGTGCCTGCAGTGGTGAAATCTAAAATTTATTACTACCGGTTCTGTGGGAGTGGCTTGGTGGGGTAATGTCACTGGGTGGGCGTGGCCAATTTTTTTTTTTTTTTAACTTTTAAAACCATTTTTTCTATAACCTCTTTGGCTTTCAAAAGGCTCTGACGATCCCAGCTGAGTTGCCTGATCAGCAGAGGCTTTTTTTCTTTTAAAGGCCTCCGACGACCCCAGCTGAGTTGCCTGATCGGCAGAGGCTTTTTTTCTTTTAAATGCCTCCGACGATCCCAGCTGAGTTGCCTGATCGGCAGAGGCTTTTTTTCTTTTAAATGCCTCCGACGATCCCAGCTGAGTTGCCTGATCGGCAGAGGCTTTTTTTCTTTTAAATGCCTCCGACGATCCCAGCTGAGTTGCCTGATCGGCAGAGGCTTTTTTTCTTTTAAATGCCTCCGACGATCCCAGCTGAGTTGCCTGATTGGCAGAGGCTTTTTTTCTTTTAAATGCCTCCGACGATCCCAGCTGAGTTGCCTGATCGGCAGAGGCTTTTTTTCTTTTAAATGCCTCTGACGATCCCAGCTGAGTTGCATGATCGGCAGAGGCTTTTTTTCTTTTAAAAGCCTCTGATGATCCCAGCTGAGTTGCCTGATCGGCAGAGGCTTTTTTTCTTTTAAATGCCTCTGACGATCCCAGCTGAGTTGCATGATCGGCAGAGGCTTTTTTTTCTTTTAAATGCCTCTGACGATCCCAGCTGAGTTGCCTGATCGGCAGAGGCTTTTTTTTCTTTTAAATGCCTCTGACGATCCCAGCTGAGTTGCCTGATCGGCAGAGGCTTTTTTTCTTTTAAATGCCTCTGATGATCCCAGCTGAGTTTCCTGATCGGCAGAGGCTTTTTTTCTTTTAAATGCCTCTGACGATCCCAGCTGAGTTGCCTGATCGGCAGAGGCTTTTTTAAAAAGCCTCTGCCGATCAGGCAACTCAGCTGGGATCGTCAGAGGCATTTAAAAGCATTTTAAAAAATGCTTTTAAAAGCCTTTGACGATCCCAGCTGAGCCGCGCGATCATCAGAGGCTTTTTTTTTAAAAGCATTTTTTCGGCTGAAGAGGTTGTAGAAAAAATGCTGTTAAAAGTAAAAAAAAAAGCCTCTGATAATTGTGCGGCTCAGCTGGACATTGGGGGGGGGGTGATTTTTGCTACCGGTTCTCCGAACCACCCGCCTCCATCGCTACCAGATCAGGCGATCCGGTCCGAACCGGGAGCATTTCACCCCTGCGTGCCTGGTATGTGTTTGGATGTATTTTGTTCAGTTGCAAGCCTATGAATATTTAAAAGAAGAAGCGTTTCAGGAGCTGTTCTAGAACCCGTTTGCAATGGGTTGAAGGCAGGTGGGCCTTGTTTTCACAACTGTTCATCCAGCCCCTCTTTGAATCTGTGATGAATGGTGAATGGGGTCCTTTGTGCACCTACTGGGTGGCGGGGTTTGGCTTTTGGGTTCCTTCGAATCTGACCACAAGCTTGTCTTCCAGGAAGGGAAATACAAGCGAGCAACGTTACAGTATAAGAAAACCGTATCGTGGCTGGAGCATGAAACCGGTCTGTCGGATATGGAGAAAGCCCAATCCAGGAACCTGAGGCTGGCCGCCCACCTCAACCTGGCCATGTGCCATTTAAAGCTGAAAGAGTACTCTCAGGTCTTGGAAAACTGCAATAAGGTAAAAATGGAGGAATGCTCTTTGGGATGGATGAAATTTTTATAATTCCTTGCAGTTTGTCTTCTGGAGCAACCCCTGAACCATTTGCGATGGGGGTCCTGGACATCGAGTGTCCTTTGTCAAAACAAGCTCTCTCCTTCCATCCTTTCAGGCTCTGGAATTGGACAGCAACAACGAGAAGGGCCTCTTCCGGCGAGGCGAGGCTCGGTTGGCTGTCAACGACTTCGAGTTAGCCCGAGCAGATTTCCAGAAGGTGCTACAGCTCTACCCAAGTAACAAGGCAGCCAAAGCCCAGCTGCTCATCTCCCAGCAAAAGATCCGCCAGCAGCACGAAAGGGAGAAAAAGATGTACGCCAACATGTTCCAGAGACTGGCAGACAAAGAAACGAAGGTAATAAAAGTACTATTCTATCCATGGGATGGGATGGGATGAAGGAATAGAATAGAATAGAATAGAATAGAATAGAATAGAATAGAATAGAATAGAATAGAATAGAATATAAATCGAACCAATAAAATAAAATAAAATAAATAAGAAATAGAATGGAATGGAACAGAATGGAATGGAATAGGAATAGGAAATAGGAGAATAAAACAGAATATAGAGTAGAATAAGAATAGAAATAGAATAGAATAATAGAATGAAGAATAGAATAGAATAGAATGGAGCGGAATAGAACAGAACGGAATAGGAAATAACAGAATAGAATAGAATAGAATAGAAAATAGAATAATGGAATGAAGAAATAGAATGGAATGGAATAGGAATAGGAAATAACAATAAAATAGAATATAAATAAAAATAGAATAAGAATAGAAATAGAATAGAATAATAAAATTCAGAATAGAATAGAATAGAGAATATAGAATAGACCGTTCAAAGTTACAACAGCCACTGAAAGAAAGCGACTCATGACCATTTTTCAGATTTATGACCATTGCAGTATCCCCGTGGTCACGTGGCTTTACATTTGGATGCTTTAAGCAACCGATTCACACGACCGACGGTTGCAGCAGTGTCCCTGGGTCACGCAATCCACTTTTTTGTGTCGTCCTGACTAGCAAAGTCAGCCGGGGGGGGGGGGGGCGGGGGACCAGATTCTCTGAACAACCTTAACAAACCTGGCAAGAAAAGCAGTAAAACGGGCCAAAACTCACTTAGCCAGTTTTCTCACTTAGCAATTTTGGCCTCAACTGGTGGTGTAAGCCGAGGACTACTTGTACAAAGACAAACTGACTGCTACCTGAGGGAGTGGCAGCTGTCCCCAGGGTGGATCAAAATCAATGATTTTTTTTAAAAAAATCAAAAAAGTCAGATTTTTTAAAATTTAAATCGGTTTTTTTTATTTAAATCGGATTTTTTTTTATTTTTATCGAATTTATTAAAATAAAAAACTTTTGGGTAAAAATCTATCGTAAGATAGTTTTCTATTTAAGATACATAAATAATTTAGTTTATTCAGCATGAAATGGAGCTTAGTTATGTAGCAGGAGGCTGTATATTCTGCAACACTGGGACTATCGGTGAGTCAGCAGTGGGTCAAAGGAGTAGCAGAGATGACAGTTGCTCTTTAAAAATTATGATTTAAATCGAGTTGATTTAAATCAAGCCTTTTTACTAGTGATTTAAATCATGATTTAAATCGTGATTTAAATCAACTCGATTTAAATCAAATCCACCCTGGCTGTCCCCTTGGGCCTTCTGCCATCTAAGGGAGAAAAGTCGCCACGTTGGGTAGAATTTAAAGAGCTAGTAAAGTCCCATGACTCTATTCACATGTTAAGGCCTGACGTGATCTTGGCCCTAACGGAGATCCCTGCTTTTGCCACCTTAAATGTTCTTCCGGTCCACCCCTCGGCGTTTGACTTCGCTGCCTTCCCTTGTGTTTCGTGTTCTGTCGAAGTCTGGAGGCACTCTGTGTTTACCCTGGCAACTGCTCCTCAGCCCTTCCTTTGTTGCAACGGGCCAGGCTGTCATCGGAGGCCGTGAGTCGCAGAGGTCACCTGCAAACTGGTTAATCAATAAGCCGGTTAATCAGTCACCCCTGCCTTGTGATGCACACACAGGAGGTACAAAGCCTTTCCTGTAACTGTAACTTCATTCCCAAGAATGTCTGTTGCTTGAGGAGCCAAAACCAAAAACGCTGCCTTGGAGCGTGTTGTGCGTACCTGCCGCAACAGAGGCTCATTTCCTGGGACTGCAGGAAAATATGCAACATTAACACTCTCCCAATTAAGTTGTGTATTTTCCTGGTCCTGTAGTGTTGTGACCCAGGGCCAAGTAGTTAGTATTGAAAACAAACAGACTTTATTAGAACAGCTGAGAATTAAACTCCTTCTCAGCGTCGTCCAAACTAAATTAAAGCAAATTCTTCAAAACACCATTCCTCAGTTTATCACCGACCTTGGTCTAATTAGGCAACCTGCCAAAGCCTTTTCTTGGCAAAAGTTCAGAAGCAGAAGACGCTGACAAGAAATAAATGCAGCAAGACAAGAAACAAAACTATCAACGTTGCTTTCCGACAAAGAGCCCAGGAGCCGTTGCTGCTCTTTTAAGCCTTATGGGAGGGGGCCAATCATCTCTTGGCCTTACTCCTGAGTCGTCCCTTTTGCTTTAGCTGCTCTTGCCTTCTGGCAGCTCTCCACATGCGTACACTAGGAACAGGCTCCTCCTGTTCCTCTGCCTCTCTGCTGTCTGACTCTGGAGGCTCCGGAGTCCGCATGTCACTCCCCGATGGCCCTGGCCCCATCTCTGCCTCCGACGCAGAGCCCTCATCCGAGCCTTCCCCAGCCTCCAGGACTGGCCCATGTTCCTCCCCAGCCTCCTCACTGTCCGACTCCGCTGCTAGCTCTGCAGACTGCTGGCGGACCACAACATGGTAGCTTTCCAGTCTCAGGAAATAAGCCTCTGTTGCTACTGGCAGGCGTCAATGAACACATATACACATACACGCTCCAAGTGTAAAAGATTTCTCATTTTGGGTTTTTCTCCTCCTCCTCCTCCTCCTCCTCCTCCTCCTCCTCCTCCTCCTCCTCCTCCTCCTCCTCCTCCTCCTCCTCCTCCTCCTCCTCCTCCTCCTCCTCCTCCTCCATGCTTTTTTCTCCAGGTGGAAGCTGACGCAGGATGCAAAGAAGAGGCGGACCTGAAAGACGGCAAACAGAACGGGGTGGAGGAAAAAACAGAAGTCGACATAGAGATTTGAGGGTTGAAAGTTGACCCGTTAGTTTTCTAAAACTGAAGAATTTCCAGTGAACTAAACCTTTATTTTTCTATCTCGATTCGGTAAGGGGCGACGGCTGGGGGCTGTTTAGTGTCTATAATAGGAAACGGTGGCAGAACACAAGAACCAAGTAACGTTTGATGTATTATTTATTCGGACATGCATCCTTACTCTGTTGTTGTTGAGCTTGAAAAGTTCTGTTAGGGTCCCTTCTTTCAGTTTCCTCATCTCCCTGGCATCCTTCTCAGGTTCCAGCTTGGCCTAACCAAATCCCATTTTATTCCCCCTTCTTTACTCCCTCTCCCCCCTCCATTTTTAAAGAAAGTTTTATCTGCACATGCACACAGCTATTGCATGAGAGGCCTAAACACAAAAAAACCCTCCCTTTTCTGCTGCAGCCTAACATTTCTCTCTTCGGGTCTGTCACCACAGATGCTCATTTTTACCGGGCAGGGGTGGCCACTTTCCTTGTTAAGGGCTCCTCTTCCTGCAGGAGAGGAAAAGAAATAAAAAACCAAAACTTGAGCAGCAAACTGTGAAGTCTGGAGGTGGTTAGTAGCCCTCAGGACTGTTAAATGCAGATATTCCTCCTCCCGAGCCCACTCGGCATCAGCAACACCAGAGTCGCCTTTGGCAAAGACACAAAGTTCGATAAATGACTCACTCTGCCAAGGGCATCCCACCAGCAGGAGCTTTGGAATAAGAGAGGAAATATCCAAAGTGCAGGCAAACAACATCTGGCCAGGTATGGTTTGTAGGTCACGAAGAGTTGCTCCGACTGACCTTAGTTGTTTTTGGAAAGAGGCCACCCGCATGCCATAAGCCTTCAAACACATCTGCCAGTTGGAGAACATCCTTCTACACCAACCCAGCAGGTCTGAAGTTTGTGTCCTTCGGGGTCTTCCCTATTTCCCACCCACCCACCCCTCCATTTAGCACAGAAAGACGTAACCGAGATAGATCGGGAGATTTGCCTACGTTTCCACAACTCCCTCGGAAGCCTGCCCACAGCTCGCGCCAACAGTCCCAAGTTTTTTTGCTTGAAACTTTTGCCCACTTGTTCAGCCAGGTGGGAGAAAGGGAGGTCGGAAGTCACTAAGGGGGGGGGCGCGGCGGAATTACTCATTGGAATAAAAGCCTAATGCAGATCAAGGAATGGATCACAAGAGATCTGAATCGATGGGTGGGAAAGCAGGGCTTTACGCTTCCAGCTCAATTGGACTCACTTGGAAAACGGGACACGCGTGCCACAGATAATTTGGCGTCAAACCTTGAGAGCATGGCACCGTGCACAGCACTTAAAAGTCCTTTGTGAGCCTATCATCGATGGAGGTTTTAAGGACATCTTCCAAATTGTCATTTCTCTCCCTTCGTTAACTTTTGCGAGGAGCTTGAGCTCTCTCGGCTGTGAACATATTGCAACCCAGCCGTGCATTTTAGGAATGGCAGCGAGCTGTTGGGCCAAGGCAGTCGGGAGGCAGATGTGGGCTAGGCAAGACTCAAGGCTGTGTGCATAAGTGGCGTTGACTTCTGAAAGGAAAGCGAACACAAAGCGGAGTCATTTCATAATTGGCTTTTTAAAACGATTAACCGCAACCCTGCTGTTTTTGCCCATTATGCAGATTAAAACTGTATAATCTCTGCTGCGTGTATGTGGTTTACTGGCGGTGGGAAGGTGGCTTTTGAAACCTGTTTTCCGTAAATTCAAACGCAAAGAAAAAAACACGCTTTTTTCAGGCGCTGTTGCACCTGCTTGCAGCATTCCCGTGGATTCAGGGGACCTACGCTAAATACGGAGGGGTGCTAATGGAATTTCACTTGATTGTAGAAAGAAGGGGAGAATAAAACTCGGTGGTGAACCTAGTCCCTGTAGTTTCTTCTGCAGCTCTCTGGTGAAATCGGGATCCAAAAAGACCTTGGCAGACTTGGAACAACGGGCCCTATCCAACAATGTGGAGAAAAGCAAAAGTTTTACAACTGGGCGGGAAATACCAAAGGTGTACAAAGTACAGATTAGGTGAAAGATGGCTCAAAAACTGAAGAGAATGGTTAGTCTAGAGAAAAGGAGGACTAAGGTGTGACATGATAGCAGTCTTCCAGTATTTGAGGGGCCGCTACAAAAAAAGAGGAGGGGGTCAACCTATTCTCCAAAGCACCAGAGGGCAGGAGAAGCAACGGATGAAAACTAATCGAGGAGAGAAGGAACCTGGAATTAAGAAGTTAACTTCCTAATGGTTAGAACAATTAACCAGTGGAACGACTTGCCACCAGAAGTTTTGGATGCTTGCTTCATCACTGGAGGGTTTCAAGAAGAGACTGGGCAAGCCACCTGTCAAGAGATGGTATAGGGGTCTCCTGCTTGAGTAGGAAGGCTGGACTAGATGACCTCCAAGGTCCCATCCAGCTCTGCTATTCTGTATTGGCGTAATACAAGGCGCTGATCAGAGCGGTTATGTTTATGGATACTAATAAATAGAACCCCAGACATCAACTGGCTCCAGGTGGCCCCAAACTGCCGAACCTAGATCGACCCTCTCCAAGAGCCCTGGTTCTCCATCAACCCAGTTTAGGGGCCTCCAGAATCCCCCCAAAGTAGATGCCAAACGTCGGAGCGCCCATCCAGCTGCTGAAACGCCTCCCGGATTCATTCTTCCCTGCGTGCCAAGCATCTCTAGCGGCTTCTGCTATAGAAGCAATATCTTGAATAATGGGACCGTTACCAATTGAATGACTTGTCAAGACTTTTCTTTATTGAAGCTTTCCTTAAAAACCCGTAATTTAAGACCAAGGGGAAGAAAATAAGTTAACAACAACACAAGATTCAGCCTGATGACATATTTACATATATACACATACATGTTTACATATTCAACCTTGCACTTTTCGGCTTTTAAGAAACGAGGGAGCGTGATACATTAGCAATAGCACTTAAGGCTTATATACCAATTCACAAGGCTTTTGCAGCCCTCTCTAAGCGGTTTACAGAATCGGGCTCTTGCCTCCCAACCACCTGGGTCCTCATTTTACCGATCACGGAAGGCTGAGGCAACCTTGAACCAGTCGGGATCGAACTGCTGGCAGTGAGCAGAGTCAGCCTGCAATGCCGCACTGCGCCACCGGGGCTCATAAACTTCCATTGCGAGTTGCTTTGTTCCTGATTATGCACTGGAACGGAGGACATCGGAGTCCTAAGAAGCATATCAAGAGTGCTGGAGATGGGAGTTTCTTCCGTGCCGTGACTATTTAATTGCTTTCTTGGGAAAGTATAAGGTCTTGTGAATCAGATCTTTGACAGCCGAAACATCATTTTTAGCTATGAAAAAGAAAAAAAAGAGGAAAATATACCGTTACTTAAGAGAGGCACTCTGCACGACACCTAGGAAAAGCACTGGTAGTCCCCACCTTACAGCAATTCATTTAGTGACCGTTTGAAGTTAACCACGGCACTGAAAAAAGTGACTTGTGACCGAGTTACGACCTTCGCAGCGTCCCCAATGCCAATGGTCACTTGGTCAACCTGCTTGGCAATTGGCTCGTATTTATGACGGTTGCAAGTGTCCCAGGGTCACGTTAACTACCGGATTCACTTAACTACCCTGTTTCTCCCAAAATAAGACATCCCCTGATGATAAACCCAATCGGGCTTTTGAGCCGCATGGCAATAAGGCCAAGCGCTTATTTCAGGGTTCAAAAAAATATAAGACGGGGTCTTATTTTCGGGGAAACACGGTATGTTATTAACTGCAGTGATTTACTTAACAACCGTGGCAGGCGAGGTGGTAAAAATGGGACAAAACTCACTGAACAACTGTCTCACTTAGCAGGAGACATTTTGGGTTCAATTGCGGTCATAAGTGGTAACCATCTCTGCACAAACGGGAAAGGTGGGATGGGACAGGGGTGGATATGGTGGGATTCACAATTTGCAGGCTCCTTGTGGCTTTAGGTGAACAGATTCCCACTGATTTCTCCAGGGTATGGAAACCCATGCTCGGATCAATTCAGAAATCTAGTAGATCGCTGCCCCATGATGCTCCAGTGTTTCTCATTTAAAAATACAGAATCTTCACACTGCATTAATCTATCAAAAATGAATGATGGCTTAGCCCAGTGATGGCGAATCTTTTTGCAGTCGTGTGCCAAAAGTGGGGGGTTTGTGCGCAGGGGGGTTGTGTGCGTGCGTGCGTGCCCACATCCATAATTCAATGTGCCCCACTCCCCCGCGTGTGTGCCCCCGGTGTTACTCCGCTTTTGGCACGTGATGGAACGGTGGGCCTGGTAGTTCTGGTTTTTGCCCTCCCCAGGCTCCAGAGGATTTCTTGGAGTCTGGGGAGGGTGAAAACAGCCTTCCCTACCCCTGCAGGCCCTCTGGAGGCCAGAAACGGCCCATTTGCCAGCTTCCGGTGGGACTGGAAGGCCGAAAAATCAGCTGGCCGGCGCCCACATGCACACCGGAGCTGAATTAGGGCAATGCTCCCATGCCCACTGATTCAGCTGTTTTCAAGGGGAATAAACGAAGAGGCGAGACCTTAATGGTCCAGGAAACCAGCATTCAAGAACGATGCCGGGATGTTGGTACTCTTCCATGAGAGCTTTGATGGCTGATGTTACAATCCTCCGGGCACCTCTGCTAATACGTGGAATAATCCTAAATCTTGTCCCCCCCCCCCCCTCTGGAAGGCAGCCCTCGAGAAAAACGTCTGGAACCTGGGGAGGGCAAAAACAACCTCCCCACCGTGGTGGAGCAAGGTGACTAGGCCATGCCCACCCAGCAACCGGGCGAAGAATCTCTTGCTAAAATTTTTAAAGCCCACCCCTGCCTGTCGTCAATTAAAAACCATCTTTCCAGTCGCCCACCACGTTTCCAGTGTCTTCCTCCCCAACTTGGAACTCAACCCAGAAGGACATTTCTTCCAACCATTCAACTCCAAAGGAACTTAAACCCAACGTGAAACCTTGGTAGAAACCACCACACGGAAACCTACCTACATCCAGCCGAAGCAGGAGTTCTCCGCATTCTGAATTGTTCTCCAGCGTCTTCAGCAAATTGGTGGACTCCATCCTTTCTAACTGTACGTCCCAATAGATGTAGATCTTGTGGTTGAAACTGACGTAGACCAGGCAAGGGCTGTTATAGTCCCCTTTACAAGAATAGAAGCCTGGCGGGGAGAGATGACGCCATTGTTAAGAAGAGAAGGACCGCCAGAATTCGAGGTGAAAAAAAAAAATCAGACGACGAGGCCTGCTTTAAACCCCTAAACGACATTTCAAATCCCGAGAGGCCACCAGCAAATGTGTAATTTAACCTAAACATATATAGGTCAGTGATGGCTAACCTTTTTGCCATTGCGTGCCAAAAGTAGGGGGGGAGGGTTTGCCCGCACGTGTGCCCACGCCCATAATTCTATGCGCCCCGCCCCCCCATTCATGCATGACACCCACCCCCCCTTTTGGCATGCGATGGCACGGTGGGCCTGGTAGGCCTGTTTTTTCGCCCTCCCCAGGCTCCAGAGACTTTCTAGGAGCCCGGGGAGGGCGAAAACAGCCTTCTGAACCCCCGGAGGCTGGAAACGACCTGTTTCCCGACTTCCAGTGGGCCCAGAAGGCCCGAAAATCAGCTAGCGGAGCTGAGCTTGTGTACCCATCAATATGGCTCCTTGTGCCACCACAGGCTCGCCATCACGGATATAGGTGGTCTACAGGAGTCATCAAATCAAGGGACAGCATCTCTATTCTTCTCTTGAAACTGACAGCATTTTAGGGAAGAATCTTGAGTGGAAAGAATTACCGCGTTTCCCCGAAAATAAGACCGGGTCTTATATTAATTTTTGCTCCAAAAGACGCATTAGGGCTTATTTTCTGGTTAGGTTTTATTTTTTGGGGGGAAAAACACGGTATTAAATGCATCCATCTGGCTGACAATTTTCACTGGGGCTTATTTTGGGGGGTAGGGCTTATATTACGAGCATCCTGAAAATTCACGCTAGGGCTTATTTTCTGGTTGGGTCTTATTTTTGAGGAAACAGGGTAATCTCCCTTAATTCAACTGTATACCATGGCCTGGAAAGTAATTTCTAGGAAAGATGTAAAGTTTGAGGGGGAATGGCCCATTCCTTTATAATCAAGGGTGAACCTGTCTTTAAGAAGTCATGCTCCCCAAATCCTCAAATCAATCGGAATAGACTCGGAAGGGACCTTGGAGGTCTTCTAGTCCTTGGGGGGGCGGGGGGCGGGTTGGGGGTTTGCGGACCTGTGAGTTAGCAAACGGCTAGGGATTTGGCTCACCGGCACAGAAGGCGCTGACGTTTTCATCCACTTGGAACCTGGCCACTGTCCGGTTGTGATCGATGATGTACGTCTGTCCGTCCCAGGCGCAAGCAATCACCTCCTCGTAACCGTTTCCCTGAAAGGGTAGGAAACTTTCTTAGAAAGAAGCTGCCTGTCAGAAGGGCAGCCATGCTCTCTCTCTCCCCCCCTCCTTCCCTGTCTCTCTCTCTCTCCATCTCTCTCTCTCTCGCTCCCTTCCTGTCTCTCCCTTCTCTGTGTGTCTCTCCCTCCCACTCCTTCCCTGTCTCTCTCCCCCTTCCCTGTGTCTCTCTCCCTATATTAGTGGTTAGAATGCAGTATTGCAGGCTAACTCTGCCCACAGCCTGGAGTTCAATCCTGACAGGCTTGAGGTTGACTCAGCTTTCCATCCTTCCGAGGTGGGTAAAAGGAGGACCCAGGTTGTTGGGGGTAAGAGGCTGACTCTCAACTGCTTAGAGACGGCTGCAAAGCACCGTGAAGCAGTATATAAGTATAAGTGCTGTTGCTATTTCTCACCGAGAGATGGCTCTCTGATAACCCGTCCGTTTCTGGATACATTTTGTTCGCCCCAAGTGCCGGTCAGCTAGGTAAAAACTTACCGTGACGTCCAGTTTTTCCAGAGCAAAAAGTTGATGGTCCACTTGCACAGACCACAGCAGCTTGTCTGCTCCCTCCATGAGCTTCAGAGTCCCTAGAAGGGGGAAAGAAAGGCTGCGTAGCAATTCCGCCGTTCCCCGAGGGTTCCTGCGGAGGAGCAGGTCCAGGGGAGGCTCGTCCTAGGATCTTGAAGTGTTTAAACCCTTTGTAGGCTGCTACGGGAATGCCAAGGGACATTCTGAGGGAAGGGCAGATTATATAAATCAGGGGTCCCCAACCTGTGGGCCGTGGACTATTTGCAAACGGGCTGCGCGAGTGGAGGAACGGCGGGCAAGCATGCGTGCACACAAACCCACTCGCGCGAGTGGCGGAGACAGTCAGCTCTACTTGCGTGAGCCCACCGCTCACACAAATGAAACCATTCCCGCTTCCCCTCCCTCGTTCCCCCCTCCTGGCACCAGGGAACGCGGATATAAATGAATGTGAATTCAACTCTATCCCCATTCCAAGAAAATCAAGTCTTACCATCTAATGTGCAGAGCGCGAACAGACCCAGCCCTTTGGGCTCCTTTGAACAACCTGCAGAGAAAAAAAAAATGCAAGAGGCAGGTTAGGATTTCTCTGGAAATCCAGTATTTTCTAATCCCCCCCCCCAATGACTCGAACGTCTTCCGCTTACCTCTGCCAATGGTTCCAATCAGATGAGTGGAAACATTCTTGTTGTGAATTCTACCCGACGTCTGATGAAGAATGACGTCCCGGACGGGACCTTCCCTAAAGAGTAGTCAAGAAATGAAGAAGATCTAGCGGGACAACAGGAAAATCTTCTCGTTTGGTGGAAAGAGACCCGGCTCCCCAAACACGAGAAACCCTCTGAAGTGAACTCAAAAGATTCCTTTCATTAGAAGCGCTGGCAGTCCCAGCAAAACTTTTCACTGCAGGCTAACAAGTCCATCCATCCGTAAAATGAATAGCTGTCTGTCGCACCTATTCATCTCCGCCCCCTGCCTTTTATTCCCCAGAGCTAGGGTGGGGCTTCGCTAGCAGCGGTGGCTCTTCCATCCCAAGGACCGGCCCATAGATTTCCACTGCTCTCCTCTCCTCTGCCTTCTGTAAATCCATGCGTCAGGCACTGGACCCAGCTGTTCCTCCTCTTCCTCATCAGCCACCTCCAGACCTGGGGGCTGTTGACTCTCCAACTGAGGGCTGACGGACGGCCCAGACTCCGCCTCTCTCTCTCTCTCTCTGCCAGCTCCATTTCCTCTCCCCCCTTGGAGCTCTCAGGTTGCCTTGATGCTGACCCCGACTCCCACACCTCCTCCTTTTCCTCCTCTGATTCGGCTGCCGGAGGGGCCGGTGGCCGAGAGGCCACAACAGAGAAGCACAGCATTTTTTTCGCCTAAAGTTGAAAATTTGAAGGGTAGACAAGACATCCCCGCTGGGGCAGTTGGCACCTCCTTAAAGACGCCACCCATTGTCCTGGCTTGCTTCAGTGGAGGGGGCACCGACAGCACGCAACGAGTCTGATTTGTGGGGAGGGAGGGGAGGGCGTGAGAATAAAATGCCCGCCGCGGGAAAGTGTGATGCAGTATGTGTGGGAAGAGCGAAGTGATCTTGGGCTGCCCAACTACCACAAGAGGTTGCTAACAGCTGGACGTCACTGGGCATTGTTCCTCGGGAATTCTGGGTTACCTCACCTGCTAGATGCAGAAGTGTCCACGGTCTCTGTGGGAGGCTGCTGCTCTTGTTTCCAAGTGCAGAGCAAGACTGCATATCCGCAGCCTGGCTGGGACACCATCATCTGAGGGGAGCCATCGGCATCTGGGTTCACAGAGAGGCTATCCACCTGTCCTCACCAGGAGAAAGAATCAAAGACTCATCACCTCAAATGACTTCCATCACAGCTACCACCATGACTGTCCCATGCGCTGCACCAGGGGTGAAATCCAGCAGGTTCTGACAGGTTCGGGAAGAACCGGTAGCGGAAATTTTGAGTAGTTTGGAGAACTGGCAAATACCACCTCTGGCTGGCCCCAGAGTGGGGTGGGAATGGGGATTTTGCAATATCCTTCCCCAGGAGTGGGGAGGGAATGGGGATTTTGCGGTATCCTTCCCCTGCCACGCCCATCAAGCCACACCATGCCCACCAAGCCATGCCCACAGAACTGGTAGTAAAAAATTTGGATTTCACTACTGCTCTGCACTTGAGTCCATCCATCCATCCATTTTTCCTCCTTTCTATCTTTTCCTTTCTTTATCTATTTTGCTTCCATTTTTCCTTCATTTTTTCTCCTTCCTCCTTTTTCCTTCTTTCTCATTCTATCTTTTCCCTCATTCATTCTATTTTTACTCCTTCCTATTGTTTTCTTCTTTCCAGCTCCTTCCTTCCTTTCTTCCCCTCCCTCTTTTTTCCCTCCCTTCCTTCTTCTTATGAACCATTTAAACCAGGGGTCTCCAACCATGGCAACTTTAAGACTTGTGGACTTCAACTCTCAGAATTCCTCAGCTAGCAAAGCTTTAAGACTTGTGGATTTCAACTCCCAGCTTTGCTGGCTGAGGAACTCTGGGAGTTGAAGTCCACAAGTCTTAAAGTTTCCAAGGTTGGAGACCCCTGATTTCAACTACCCTCATTATGAGAGGGGTTAACTTTTGTTCCTTTCTCTTGCTGGGTCTATGTCTTTGATATTGGCCGCCACAAAGAAGAAGGGGTCAATTTATTCTCCAAAACACCAGAAGGCAGGACAAGAAACAATGGTTGGAAACTCATCAAGGAGAGAAGCAACCTTGAATTAAGGAGAAACTCCCTAACAGTGAGGACAATTAACCAGTGGAACAGAAGTTGCCTTCAGAAATTGTGGGTGCTGGTCATTTATATCCTTTTAGAGGGTCTTTGAAGCACTTGGAGGTTTATCTGTGTCCTCAGGGTCACCTCTTTAAGAAGAGACTGGACAGTCGCTTGTATGAAATGGTAAAGGGATTCCTGCTTGAGGAATCTGGTTGGACTAGGAAGTCCTCCTTTCTTGCTCTATTCTGAATCGAATTGTTGGTTGAGAGCCTTTATACCTCCTGTGTCAGCACTTCAAGCTGCATTTACTCTAGTGCTGACATAAGAAGGAGAAGCGGAGGCGTCTGGAAAGGGACGTTTGACTTTTCACCTACTTATTTTCCCTGGAGATAATATCCCCTAGGAGATGGGATGGGAGGGGGGAAATTCCTTTGAGCTGGAGCAGTAGATTAGGGGTAGAGTGACTTGGAAGATGGCCAATGAGTGCAGATGAGTGGGGAAAGGAAAGAGAGGGTTTTGGGTCAGGAAGCCAGTGTTGGCTACGATGGAGTCGGAGTTAGAATGTCGTGCTTAATAAATGGGAGTTTTTCATCAAAGACTTTGTTTGAAATGCAATTTATTTGAGACGACCTCGAAACCTGACATCCTGCTTGTCTTCCTCTGTCTAGATGTTAGGAATTTCTTTTGAGATAGAATTACAGATCGAATATGACAGAAGTTGAAGTTAAGAAGGCAACAGCTGCAAAGCTAACTATGCTATGCCTCCCCCCCCACTTTGACTCCCCGTTTCATTTCCTGGATTTATTGATTTATGAAACTTCTATGCTGACTTTCTATCGTCATGTCCTACCTGTCCTTCCAGCAGCCATTTTTTCAGCAGCACCAGCTGTCCAGAGAGGCTATCGGAACTCTCCGACGAGTCCTCCCAGCGAAAGGCTCGTACCACGCGGTCCGTGTAGCCTATCACCAATTCATTTTTTCCATCTCCATCTGCCGAGAACGCATAGCGGACTCAAACTTTGTATCGTGGAGGAACCGATTGCAGAAAATCAAGGAGAAATCAAAGGAATCCATCTTGCTTGTTCCCAAAACATCATACCATGTGCCCTCCAATCATCTCAATTCTTTTTCAACCAATGGCTTAAGACCCTTATTCGTTTCCGAAGTCTTAATATAAGACAGGACGAAAAATAAAGATCTTTTTTTGTAGTAAAAGGAAAAGATTTCTGAAGCTGATAGGCTTAATTCTATTGGTTCAAATTAATTCTCAAGGCCATTAATTAAACGATGCTTTAATTTCTTTTAAAAGTTAATTAAAAGCTACATCGCTAAACTATAATTTGTAGGTTTTGTTCTAGTGGTCAAGAGTTCAGCTCAGGGGTGAAATGCTCCCGGTTTGGACCGAATCGCCCAATCCAGTAGCAATGGCGGCGAGTGGTTCAGAGAACCGAAAGCAAAAATCCCTGCCCCCCTCCCCATGCCCAGCTGAGCCACGTGATCATCAGAGGCTTTTTTTTTTTTTTTTTTACTTTTAAAAGCATTTTTTCTACAACCTCTTCGGCTGAAAAAATGATTTTAAAAGTAAAACAAAAGCCTCTGATGATCGCACGGCTCAGCTGGGATCGTCAGAGGCTTTTAAAAGCATTTTTTTCTGCAACCTCTTCAGCCGAAGAGGCTGTAGAAAAAAAATACTCCTAAAAGCCTCTGATGATCCCAGCTGAGTTGCCTGATCATCATCATCAGAAGAAGAAGTGGTAGTAGTAGTAGTAGTAGTGCTTCTGTTCAAAGGGACCACCCACTCACCGATATCATCAATCAGCATAACTTTGGTGTTGGCTGGTATGTGCTGCTTAAATGCCATTTTTGGATCATCGGGGTTGGGGAGCTCGTGGTGGCCCAGCACATCCCCATGCTTTGAGGGCGACGTGAGGTCGAAGAGATGAAACCAACCTTCGGCACTCACCGCGACAACCAAATTCTGGCAAAAGAAAAGCCTGAATAAGTAAGGGGAAGCCAGCTAGATTCGGCGCTGGGCGAGTAAGCGGAGTTTTTAATTCAGAAAGCAAACCAGAAAAACAATTCTCGACTCCCATTTGTTTTTCATATCCTGATTCTGCAGCAACAAATCCACCCAGTGTTTAAGTTTTCTAGAGCAGCTTGACAATTTCCCCAGGGTGTCCCAATTGCAACCTAACCTTCAGCTAAATCAGGGGTCGGCAACCTTAAACACTCAAAGACTCGTTTCCCACAGAAAAGAAAACACCGGGAGCCACAAAATCCCTTCCCGTGCCCAACTATTTCTTGAGTGCCCACAAAACTAGCCTATGGAGTTGAATTAAGCGTTCTGTTTTCTTCTGAAACTTTTCTTGGATTTATCCATGGTTGGCCTACTGGGGGGTTGAAAAGCTCAATAAATCGCGGGCCGGCGGGTGTCGCACATTGGCGGTCGTGACGCATAGTTTGAGCGACGGAGCCACAGCAGAGGGGTGAAAGAGCCACATGCGGCTCCAGAGCCGCAGGTTGCTGACATCTGAGCTAGGTGCAACCATGATTAAAGCGGCTGACAAAACGACTTTTAACAATGGAATCAAAAGATTTATTAGCATATTATTTACCTTGTTCCTCCCCCACAGCTGGAAAGAGAGCTTGGAAATGTTTGATACCCTGCTACATAGCACAAAGACACACGCACACACATAATTTAAAAAAGAAAAGTTACCTTCTTCTTATTGCAGACGTCTCCAACACCAACGCAGGTGAGCTGAAAAAGGAAAGCATTGATTTGATTTGCAGGCATGCTCCCCCTTGCCCCAAAAATAAAGAACAACAGGAAAACAAGGATGAAGAAGAGGTTAAGCGAATCAATATGGTATATTGAAAAAATCCAAGGAGTATGGCTGGTAAAGGCCATACAGGTGAGTCTAGAACAGAGGTCGGCAACCTTAAACACAAAGCCACAAAGGTCCTAACCGGAAGTCCCCCCTTCAATTCTGGAGCCGACCGGAAGTCCGGTTGCCCCACCATAGAGTCTCCTCGTAGCGCGGCATCCTTTTTCCTCTACCTGTCCTAACCGAAAGCCCTATCAATTGTGGAGCTGACCAGCGACAGGGAGTTGCAGCAGAGGGATGAAAGAGCCACATGCGGCTCCAGAGCCACAGGTTGCCGACCCCTGGCGTAGAAGGATGGCCTCAAAATAAGCCCGACGTCTTTGCAGCAGAATCGCTCTCTAGTTTTTAAACGTGACTCTTCTCCAATTTGGCAATTTCTGAACAACTCTAGCCAGCATCTTTTTCCATCAGGATGCCACAGACATGAGCCGAGCGAACCCGGAGCCTTCCACCAAGCCCTGCTAAAAAATTCGCTCCCTCTGGGTGTGTCTTCTTTCTGCACTGATATTTCTGTTTCTCCTTGATGGTTAGGAAGTGGCATTATCTTTTGAAAAATGGCTCACCCCCACCTTCCCTTCCCTTCCCTCTCACATCTTTTAAACTTTAGATCTAGGGTGGGGGTCTGCAACCTTAAACACTCAAAGAACCATTTCCCACAGAAAAGAAAACACCGGGAGCCACAAAACCCTTCCCGTGCCCGACTATTTCCTGAGCGGCCACAGAACTAGCCTATGTAGTTGAATTAAACATTCTGTTTTCTTCTGAAACTTTTCTTTTCTTGGATTTATCCGAAGGGTCGAAAAGCTGAATAAATCGTGTGCCGGCGAATATCACACATTGGCAGTTGTAATATTTTGAGCGACAGGGAGCCGCAGCAGAGGGATGAAGGAGCCACATGTGGCTCCAAGGCCGCGGGTTGCTGACTCGTAGTCTAGGGCCAGAGGCTGTCTTTATTCATTAATTTCAGCAAGAAATTATGGTTTGGGCTGAAGCAAAGGGTTAAAAAAACCCCCTAAAAATGCAGGGCATTTACTGAGAGTAATCTGCGACGGAAGTATCAGATTGTAAATAGCATTAACGGTTGATTTCGCTTCTACTCACCATTCCTTGACAGGAACGCAAAGTCCAGGGCTGACTTTCATCATTCTTGTATACAAACAGTTTCCCATTGGTATCTCCTACCACTAATTCGTTCAGCTGGAGACAGAGAGAGAGAGAAAAGAAGAAAACATTAATAATTTTTTTAAATTCAAAATTTAATTCATTTTTTAAAAAAATTCTTCAGCCTGCCTCCCCCCCCATTATTTCTTAATTGCAAATCTCCAATTACGTGACACTGAATGAGCTACAATGCCTTTAACAATATATATAAAGACGATAGATAATAGATATTAGTTTATACAGACACATATAAATATATATATATCAGAGGTCTAAATACTGAGAGATATATCAAGATATAGAAATAGTTGATATATAAACATGGAAAGATTCTAGAGATCTGGATATTGATATAGAAAGACATGATATCGATAGCTGAGATATAGAAATATAGATAGAGGAATTATTTTTATTTATTTATTTTGTCATCAAGTACAATGATACCGATAGATGTATAAAGGCAGAAGGTAGATGGAAATATTGATGCGGTGGATGATATACAAAAATAGGTATAGATATACAGAGACAGATAGATAGACCATTCAGAGAGACTATATATATGGATGGATAGATGGATGGGATAGATAAAGATAGATAGATATGATATAGATATAGATAGATATAGATATAGATATGATAGAGATATATAGATACAGAGATATAGATATGATATAGAGATAGATATATAGATATGATATAGATATATACAGATAGATAGATATAGATAGATATGATATGTATACAGAAAGATAGAGATAGAGATAAATAGATATAGATATGATATAGATATAGATAGATATGATATAGATATATACAGATAGAGATAAATAGATATGATACAGATAGATATAGAGATAGAGGTAGATATATATAGAGATAAATATAGATATGATATAGATATAGATAGATATGATATAGATATATACAGATAGATACAGATAGAGAGATAGAGATAGATATATATAGAGATAAATAGATATAGATATGATATAGATAGATAGATATAGAGATAGATATGATATAGATATATACAGATAGAGATAAATAGATAAGATATGATACAGATAGATACAGATAGATAAATAGATAAGATATAGATATGATATAGATATATAGATATATATAGATATGATATAGATATATACAGATAGATAGATATAGATAGATATGATATGTATACAGATATAGAGAGATAGATATATAGAGAGATAAATAGATATAGATATGATATAGATAGAGATAGAGATAGATAGATATGATATAGATATATACAGACAGAAATAGATAAGATATGATACAGATAGAGATAAATAGATAGGATACAGATAGATATAGATAGATATAGACAGACCATAGAGTGAGACTATAGACAGACATAGACAGACCATAGAGATAAAAAGATAGACCGGCCAGAGAAGCCTCTGCTTGCTCCCCCTCTGCCCCCTTCCCCCCCACCTCCCGGGGACCCACCGCGTCGTTGTCGGCGTCGCCCAGGGAGACGGCGCGCGGGAAGAGGCTGCCGCCGAAGTCGAGAGCCACCCGGCGGACGTAGCTCACCGAGCGCATGGCCGCTCTAGCGCCGGCGGCTCTCGCTGGCTTGCGGCGGGACTTCCGCTTCCTGCGCCACACCCTCTCTCTCTCCCCCCCCCCCCATCCCCCAAGGAAATATAACACGAGGAAAGAGCCGCGCGTATGCCGGCGGCCTCACGCTCGCCCCCTGCCGGCGATGAAAGAGAAGCGCTCGCAGTCCAAGTTAGACCGAGCAAATGAGGAACACACCGGGATGACATTTGGGAGAAAATTGAAAGCAGGCTGTCAATCACTAGCAATTTTGATTGGCAGGTGGCAACCTTCGTGGTAGGCCAGGGGTGGTCCCCAAATTTGGCCGGTTTTAAGCCTGGCGGACTTCAACTCCCAGAATTCCCCATCCAGCTTTGCTGGTAAAATATGTAAACTCTTGGGTCTTCTGTGAAGAAATTACATGGAGGAGAACTAAGGACCTAATTGGGATCACCAACAGCTATACATGAATACAAATCTTTATGGGGACCTTAATTGCATAGGCAATTTCCTTCCTTCCTTCCTTCTCAGTCTTTTCTTTATCTATCATCTATCTATCTATCTATCTATCTATCTATCTATCTATCTATCTATCTATCTATCTATCTATCTATCTATCTATCTATCTATCTATCCTTTCTCCCTTCTTTCCTTCAGTCTTTTCTCCTCCCTCCCTCCCTTTTCCTTTAATTTTCTTCCTTCCTACCTTTTCCTTCTTTCTCTTCCTACCTTTTCCTTCCTCTCCCCCAACATTTCCTTCCTTAATCTACTTTTCTTCTATTTTTCCTCCTCCCTTCCTTTTCTTTTCCCTTCCTACCTTTCTTCCTTCCATTTTCCTCCTTCCCTTTTCCTTCCTTCCTTCCATTTCTCCTCCCGACCTTTTCCTTTCTCTTCCTATCTTTTCCTTCCTTCCATCTATTTTTCCTCCATCCCTTTTCCTTCCTTCCTTCCATTTCTCCTCCCCATCTTTTCCTTTCTCTTCCTATCTTTTCCTTCCTCTCCCCCTAACTTTTCCTTCCTTAATTTACTTTTCTTCTATTTTTCCTCCTCCCTTCCTATATTTTCCTCCCTCCCTTCCTTCCCTTTTCCTTCCTTCCTTCCATTTCTCCTCCCCACCTTTTCCTTTCTCTTCCTATCTTTTCCTTCCTTCCATCTATTTTTCCTCCTTCCCTTTTCCTTCCTTCCTTCCATTTCTCCTCCTCACCTTTTCCTTTCTCTTCCTATCTTTTCCTTCCTTCCTTCCATTTCTCCTCCCCATCTTTTCCTTTCTCTTCCTATCTTTTCCTTCCTCTCCCCTTAACTTTTCCTTCCTTAATCTACTTTTCTTCTATTTTTCCTCCTTCCTTCCTATATTTTCCTCTTCCTTCCTTCCCTTTTTCTTCCTTCCTTCCATTTCTCCTCCCCATCTTTTCCTTTCCCCTCCTCCTCTTTTCCTTTCTCTTCCTATCTTTTCCTTCCTTCCATCTATTTTTCCTCCTTCCCTTTTCCTTCCTTCCTTCCATTTCTCCTCCCCACCTTTTCTTTTCTCTTCCTATCTTTTCCTCCCTTCCATTTTTCCTCCTTCCTCTTTTTTTCCTTCTTTCCCTTCCTATCTTTCCCTTCCCTCCTTCTTCTGTTTTTCCTACCCTTTCCTTCTTTCTCATTCCCCCCTCCCTCCCTCCCAAAGGAGCCCCGCAACCGCCCCCCAAAAGCCAAGGCAAAGGCTCCTAGAGACCCGCCCCGTCCTGCACACGCGCGCTGCCTCCTTCGGCTCTCCTTTCTTCCCTCCCTCGCGGAGCGCAGCCCCTTCGCCCTGCCCGGGGCGGATGCAAAGCCACGGGAGCTGAAGTGGGCGGGGCTCATCCCGGAAGCCTTGGCCCCGCCCTCCCTTGCAGGATTCCCCGGGCAGGTGAGCTCCGAGAGGCGGCGGGGCTGCGGGGTTTTCTTTTCTTTTTTTGGTGGGGTGAGGGGGTGCGTGACTGGGCTTTTACAAGCATCCTTATTGCAAGCGGTGGACGGGCGGAGAAGCTTGGAAATCCTGGCGGGGGGCTTGGTGAGTGGGTGGGTGGGTTTCCTTTGCATTGCACATCCCATTGCCTTGCCCTCCTCCCCTTCTGGAAGAGAGCAACGTCTGGGCTCAACCTGAATTTTGCTGGAGCAACTTTCTAAAAAAAAAAAGAAAAGAAAGGGGCACCTCCCTATAGTGTTGTCAAGAAGCGGAGGAAGCTTCTCGGATGAGAAGTGAAACGTCTTCAAAAAAAAACACCCCAAGAAAGTCCAGTTGCCTCTTGGAAAAAAACAGCACCTTTGGGGCAACCATGATAACTCAGAATCTCCATAGATGTTTAGCTATAGACTACAGAACTGAGGAAGCTTCTAGGATGAGAAGCGAAACGTCTTCAAAAAAACCAACCACCCAAGAAGGTCCAGTTGTCTCTTGAAAAAAAATGCACCTTTGGGACAACCATGTCCTGGGTGACTGACAGGCGTTTAGCTATTCAATTTGGGGTGAAGACCCTTGGAATGGCGTGGGAGTAGGAACGGATTTCCAGAGGAAAAAAATTGCAGACTACAGGAACCATTAGCCCCACTTGGGTGACCCTGAGGACACAGATAAACCTCCAAGTGCTTCAGAGACCCTCTAAAAGGGTGCAAATGACCAGCTGTCTGCAAGGAATATAAATCCTTCCATTCCCCACCATCCAAGTCAGAACTGAGGAAGCTTCTTGGATGAGAAGTGAAACGTCTTCAAAAGAAAAACCAGGAAGTCCAAGTTGCCTCTTGAAAAATAAAAACACACCCCTTAAGGACAACTATGACCAGGACGACTAAGAATCTCCATAGACATCCCTGAAGTGTTGCACTACAACTCCCATGATCCCCAGTCAGGATCCAGGTGCATTGGGAACGCAGAAACGACTCGTGGATTGGAATCCCTCATCCTAAATGAGTTTTATCGTTTCATATATCTTTTTTTTCTTAATAAGCAGGAATTGGGGTGAGGCCTCCAGGATTATCACTCTGGAAGGCATCTTTAGATCTTTATTTTTTCATACGCTTACAGGTTGCGATAGAAAACCAGAAGATTTTGGGATTCAAATTTACGAGGCTCTTGAGAAGGTGCGCTGATTGAAATCTACTCCGGCGTGGGTTTTTCTTAGAAGAAAAATCTGAAAGTTTAGGGAATAATAACCCACTCGATCGTGCCATATAATAAAATGACAATAGTCGCGCATCAAGACTTTGCTTTCTGGCTCAGTCTCGCTCCGAAGTCTCCAAATTTTCATTACCTGAATCCATAACATCGCCTAATTTTAAACTGTTTTTAATAGGGTTGCTGATTTTTTTTTTTTTTTAATTTGATTTATATGCCGCCCTTCTCCGGAGACTCAGGGCGGCTTACAGTGCGTTAAGCAATAGCCTTCATCCTTTTGTATATTTATACAAAGTCAGCTTATTGCCCCCACAATCTGGGTCCTCATTTCACCTACCTTAGAAAGGATGGAAGGCTGAGTCAACCTTGAGCCTTGGAGAGATTCGAACCAGCAGAAATTGCAGGCAGCTGTGTTAATTACAGGGTGCACTAAACCCCTGTACTATCAAGGCTCTTAATTTTATTTTAATTTTTTTTAATTTTAATTTTATTTCATTGTGATTTGTATTGGAATTTGTCATATTGTAAGCCGCCTTGAGTCCCTAGGGAGAAAGGCGGGCATATAAATCGCAATAATAAATAAATAAATAAATAAATAAATACTTTATTTGCCATTTTTTAAAATGTGAATTTAGGAGTCCTTGCAGGAGAAAAAATCCGGCTTGTGCAGATCGTTGTTGTGCAGTAGATTCGAATCAATCTGCCTGCCTTAATATACAGTCAGAACAAATAAAGATTTCTATTGCTATTGTTCCATAGGATTGCATCATAATGGATGAACTTGGCAGGAACTGGACCTGGCTAGTCTAGTGAAGAGAAGGACCAGGGGAGACAGGAGAGCATCTTCCAATATTTGAGGGGCTGCCCCAGAGAGGAGGAAGGGGGTCAGGCTATTTTCCAAAGCACCCGAAGGCCAGACAAGGAATAATGGACGGAAACTGATCAAGGAGAGATTCAACCTGGAAATAAGGAGAAATTTTCCGACAGTGAGAAACAATCAACCCATGGAACAGAAGTTGCCTTCGGAAGTTGTGGGAGCTTCATCCCTGGAGGCTTTCAAGAAGAGACTGGGCTGCCCTCGGTCAGAAATGGTGTAGGGCCTCCTGCTTGATTGGCGGGGTCAGACTAGATGACCCACAAGGTCCCTTCCACCTCTGTTAAACTGGATTAATTAACGTTTCCTGCATGGGGTGCCATATTTTTTTTTTGATGTAGATTCCAAGATATTTGTGTTTTTCAACAAGAACCTCGTTCGAAGGCTGTATCCCTTCCGGTATGTTTCTATTCCGTGAACAGAAGCCGCAGCATTTGAAACGTGCTTATTTATTCCTGAACTTTAAAAAGAGGAAGGAAATTCACACCGCATCCATATCCTACCAAGGCTCTTTTTTGGGCCTTGAGCCCAAAATTTATGTTGCTAAGTGAATATCATTTGCTGAGTGAATTTTGTCCCATTTTTACAGCGTTTTCTTGCCGTAGTTGCTAAGTGATTTACTGCAGTTATTAAGTTAGTAAGTCCTTGAATTACAACAGTTTATTTAGTGACTGTACAGAGTTACAAGGAGCCCTTAAAAAAAAGGGACATGACCATTTTTCACACTTACGACCATTGGAGCACCTTCTTGAGCATGGGATCAAAATTCAGACTCTTGGCAACGGTCTCATATTTATGACGGGTTGCCGTGTCCTGGCAGGGTCATAGGATCTCCTTTTGTGACCGCCTGACGAGCAACGTCAGTGGGCAAGCCCGATTCACTTAACAGCAGCTTGCGATTTGCTTAACGGCGGGAAGAAAAATTTGTAAAAACGGAGCAAAATTCCTACAACTGTCTTTACTTATTAGCGGCATAAATGTTGGGCTCCATTGCCGTCGTAAACTGAGGACGACCTGTATAGGGTCTTCTACCATGCCATTCAGAAAGTGCTTCTGTTGTGGCTCCGTTGCCTGAGCCTGGGCTATCGACAGATGCAGACTCTGAGAGTGAGGGAGAGGAGTTGGCAAGGCCTCCCTCTCCAGGACCCTCCTCTCTGGCAATGCCTCGGGAGGACACCGAAGGCCAAAAGATAGGCTCAGAGCCAAGCACGTCCCCGCAGCCACAGGTGGACAGTGACGAAGGAGATAAGTGCTGGCTGGACCCTCGCCAGAGGCGCAGGGAGAAGCGTGCGCAGCAGAGGGGAAGGCGTGCCAGAGATTAGCTGAGTCACTGGACCACACCCCACAGGGTATAAATGTGGGTGTGGTGGCCGGTTCAGTTTGTGATGAGCAAAAAATAGAAATAATCCATGATCTCTGCGTTACTGGACTTTGCCTGCTTTATTGGACTGCATTTGGATTAATCCTTGTATTGTTGAAAACTCTGCCTGTTTTATCGGAATGCTGGCAGTCTAACCTTTGTTTTGTGTGAGTAAAGTCTGACTTGGCAGCTAGCCACTGGGTTGCTGCCAGCTTTATCATCAAAGAGTTTTGTCGTGTGGCTTATTAACTCCGGGCCGTCTGTGGGGGTGCGTGAGTGGAACGGGGACAGAACAGCTTCCAGGGTAGACAAACTTCCAAAATCTTGTGCGTTGCCATTGCGCAACACAGTTTTTGTCTGGCATCATCGAAGTGCGGCCCCACTCAAGATTGTGTTGTTGAGAAGGACGCACAAAAGATGCTTGCTTGAATAACCATCTTGCTCGGGTTCTCCCACAGCTTCGGTTGTGCGTTGCTTCGTGGGAGCTGTTTCCAACAGGATGAGGCTTGTAATCCTAGAAAATTACGATTTGGCGAGCGAATGGGCTGCCAAATACATCTGTAACCGCATCGTTCAGTTCAAGCCTAACCGAAGCCGATATTTCACCCTTGGCTTACCGACAGGTAATTCATTTTCTTCTCTGTCTCTCTGTGTTCTATATTTTTGCTCTTGTAAATAATGAGGAATTAATGGTTTATTGGGGTGGCTAGATTTCGCTCAGCTCGTGCTTTTCCACCTTGAGTAAAATCTGGAGTCAGTTTAGGAATTAAATGTTGAAATGTTTTAAATATTGGGCCAAACCTTATTTAATTATTTTAAACCTATTTTAACTTTTGTGTACAAATGTTTTATTTTGGCTGTTCACCGCCCTGAGTCCGAAAGGAGAAGGGCGGTATAGAAATTTAAAAAATAAATTAAAAATCAATCAATCAATCAATCAATCAATCAATCAATCATGCATTGATTCAGGCACCAGCCTGAAAGGGTTTCTAGTCTGATTGCTTAATGAAATCTTGGCAGGCGTGCCTGGTTGTGTGTTTGCCTGTGTGGGGAAGGGGGACAGAACACTCATCTTTTGCAATTTGAATTACAAGATATTTTTCCTTAGCGCATGAGATAATGAAACCCTTTGCTTGATGCAGGAAGCACACCCTTAGGATGCTATCAGAAGCTGATAGACTATCACAAAAAGGGAGACCTCTCTTTTAAATATGTGAAGACGTTCAACATGGATGAATACGTAGGTAAGTTGTTGTTGTTATTTTAAGCACGTCTGTATTTGTGGCAGGGGCTCCGATTTACAAATCACAATCGGAATAGAGCTGGAGGGGACCTTGGAGGTCTTCTAATCCAACCCCCTACTCAAGCAGGAGTCCCCATATCATTTCAGACAGATGGCTGTCCAGTCTCTTCTTAAAAACTCTCCAGTGATGAAGTACCTGTTAAGGAATTCGCAGAGTAACCCTTCAGTAGCAAGGGTGTGCACATAAAAGCGATCGAGAGTAGTTACGAATAAACACAGCCAACACACAGATACACTGAGTTGTGTTTACTTTCAGGAAATAGTAAGGCACAGTCCAATAAACAGTGCAGGTCATACACATATAAAGCAGGAGATAGTCAAAACGACAGTCCAGGGATAATCCAATAACAAAGTCTTCTTACCAGTCGTCGTCGTCATTCACAATAAACAGTTCTTCCGGATTTGCAAACAGTAGCATACAGAGATATCAGAGAGCAAAGAAAAACAAACCATGTTTCTAGCTCCCTCTTAAGGAGATTGGCTACAGAGCTAACCAATCAGGACACAGTATGATGCAATACAGCAGTCTTAAAGCTATATTGATGGTTAATATATTGCCAACCCAACAAGGAAGGTAATACTCATTTCCTAACAGTACCCACAACTTCTGGAGGCAAGCAGTCCCACTGGTTAATTGTCCTCACTGTTAGGAAGTTTCTCCTTAATTCCAGGTTGCTTCTCTCCTTGATTTGTTTCCACCCATTGTTATTTTTTGCTTTGGAAAATAAATTGACACCCTCCTTTTTGTGGCAGCCTTTCAAATACTGGAATACTGCTATTATGTCACCCTTAGTCCTTCTTTTCCCTAGATCAGGGGTCTGCAACCTTTAAAACACTCAAAGAGCCGTTTGGATCCATTTCCCACAGAAAAGAAAACACCGGGAGCCACAAAACCCTTCCCGTGCCTGACTATTTCTTGAGCGGCCACAAAACTAGCTTATGTAGTTGAATTAAGCGTTCTGTTTTCTTCTGAAACTTTTCTGGGATTTATCCATGGTTGGCCTACCGGAGGTTGAAAAGCTCAATAAATTGCGTGCTGGCGGATGTTGCACATTGTGACACATATTTTGAGTGACGGAGCCGCAGCAGAGGGGTAAAAGAGCCACATGTGGCTCCAGAGCTGCAGGTTGCTGATTCCTGCCTTAGACTAAGGTAAAGGTAAAAGTTCCCCTCGCACATATGTGCTGATCGTTCCCGACTCTAGTGGGCGGTGCTCATCTCCGTTTCAAAGCCGAAGAGCCAGCGCTGTCCGAAGACGTTCTCCGTGGTCATGTGGCCGGCATGACTCAACGCCAAAGGCACACGGAACGCTGTTCCCTTCCCACCAAAGGTGGTCCCTATTTTTCTACTTGCATTTTTTTTAATGTGCTTTCGAACTGCTAAGTTGGCAGAAGCTGGGACAAGGAACGGGAGCTCACCCCGTTACGCGGCACTCGAACCGCTGAACTGCCGACCTTTCGATCGACAAACACAGCGTCTTAGTCACTGAACCACCACGTTCCCTAGACTAGCCAAACCCAAATCCTCCCCCAAAATACAGGTGTTAATTCAACATTGGACAGAGTTGCACGCTTCAATCCATTTCATCTCCTTTCCAATTTTCTTTTGAGATCCTGGAATTAAAACCGCTCTGCTTTGGTTGCAGGGCTTCCGAGGAGTCATCCAGAGAGCTACCATTCTTATATGTGGAATAACTTTTTTAAGCATATTGATATAGATCCAAACAACGCTCATATTCTCGATGGGAACGCGCCGGATCTGAAAGCCGAGTGTGACGCCTTTGAAAAGAAAATAGAAGAAGCTGGAGGGATAGAGCTGTTTGTTGGAGGTGAGGTTTTTTTGGGCGATGAAGCAAAAACGGAAACCGTCAGTCATCATTATCCTCTTTTAACGACCCCATAATCTCTTGCGGGGTGGAGTCTGGGCAACTGAATGGCGCTAGCAGAGTGTTTTACTGGCCGACTGCCCTTCCTGTCACCGATACGGAGTTTTGTTCAGCAGATGACTCAGAACAAATTTATAAAGTTGAGTTGCGCCATCAACTTTGTAGGCTGTGAATACAGGTAGAATTACGATCGCAATGGAGCCCAAAATCTCTGTTGCTAAGTGAGACTAAGTGGGTTACTAACTTATCAACCACAGCAGTTCACTTAACAACGGCGGCAAGGAAGGTCGTAAAATGGGGCAAAACTCACTTAAATGTCTCCCTTAGCGACCTACATTTTGGGCTCCGTTGTGGTCGTAAGTCGAGGACTCCCTGTATCAAAGTGTTCACGGCCAAGAGTGTGGTTTTTGTCGTTTGTGGTCTTTCCAAGGCATTGGCCCAGACGGTCATATCGCTTTCAACGAACCCGGATCCAGTTTGGTGTCGAGAACAAGATTGAAAACGCTGGCTATGGACACCATTCTGGCGAATGCCAAATACTTTGATGGCAATTTATCTAAAGTTCCAACTATGGCTTTAACAGTTGGCGTGGGAACGGTCATGGACGCCCGGGAAGTAAGAACATACATCTTTATACTTGCATTTTTTAAAATGTATCTGAAAACTGGAGTGCTATATAAATCACTTCCTTTAGAATTAGTGTACTACAAATCTTTTAATGACCCCATAATCTCTTACCGAGGTGGAGTCTGGGCAACTGAATGGAGCTAGCAGAGTGTTTTAATGGCCGGATGCTTTTCCTGTTGCCAGTGTGGAGTTTTGTTCGGCAGATATATTCCCATTGTGCCCAGAGAGAGAAATATCTGCCTCTACCTAGGATCGAACTCGCAGCCTCCTGATTGTGAGGCGAGAGCTCCGCCCTCTAGGCCACCCCACCACTCTAGTGTATTACAAATGTCCATGAGTAAATCTTTATGTCGGAGGTGGGGAACAAGATGGCCCCTTTGTGACTTGTGGACTTCAATTCCCAGAATTCTGGGAGTTGGAAGTCCACAGGTCTTAAAAATTGCCACGGTGGGACATCCGTAGTGCAGTATATCTTCTGAGGCAATGGAGGGGGCTGCTTTCATAGGTGCTAGCTTGACTGTACTCCATTCACGCTTGGTCTCCCAGGTCATGATCCTGATCACGGGGGCACACAAAGCCTTCGCCTTATACAAGGCAATCGAAGAAGGGGTCAACCACATGTGGACCGTTTCCGCCTTCCAGCAACACCCCCACACTATCTTCGTGTGCGACGAAGACGCCACTTTAGAACTCCGAGTTAAAACGGTGAAGTATTTTAAAGGTGAGCTTCATCCTCGTGGAGGAACTGGGCATTTTGATTAAAACTACTTGAAACACTTGCAGCCTCCTGGGACCAAAAACGGGCTACGGGTGTGTGTGTGTGTGTGCTGTACCCCCCGTACTCCCCCCGCCCCGCGCATGTGTGCGCGTCTCCCACTTGCGCCCTGCCCCCAATCCCAAAAATCAGCTGGCCGGTGGAAGACACGCATGCGCGGTGGAGTTGAGCTGGGTGACGACTCGGCTGTCTGCAGAGAGGACTCTGTACGCAAACTGTGGCATGCGTGTCATAGGTTCGTCATCACGGATCTAGAGGAAAGAAGAACTAGGGTTGACAGTATTTCAGAGTCTCCTAGAGAGGCTTTGGAGGGTGGGGACAGCAAAAAATGTCACTTCCTGTCCCACCAGGAGTTGGAAAATGGGCCGTTTCAGGCCTCCGAGGGAGTGGGGAAGGCTGTTTTTGCCCTCCCTAGATGCATAGAGAGGATCTAGAGCCAGGTGAGAAAGAAAAACGGGCCTAAATTGAGGATTTACCTGTATTACGAACGGAATGTGATGTTAACTAGCAATATGACCAATGCAGATTTGTGTGTGTTTTTTTTTTAATCTTCAAGGTTTAATGCACGTGCACAACAAGCTGGTGGAACCTCTACGTAGCATGAAAGAGCAAAATTGATGGACAGAATCACACCGGCGTCATTGCGGGGTGGAACCTGGCAGTGTGTTTTGGGGACCCCCCTACTGCTAGACACACTGGTGAACATTGGCTAAAACCGAGCAGCTTTTGAAACCCGGGTTTGTGGTTCGTTTTCTTCGCGGTCCAAAATGCGTCTGTAACATTCCTTTTAATGCTGTCGAAAGCCTTTTTTTGTCTCCCCCCCCCACTTTTGCATATTTACAGGGTCCGAAACGATGCAACCGGTCAGGGGAAAGAGGTGAAGCTCAAACCAACTGCCAGGGGGTCTCTGGAGTATATATATATATATAAAAAGACCCCGAGGAAAGCTACACCAGGGGCCGGTTTCAATACCCGTCGCTACCGGTTCGCTCGTTGGCACACATGCACTTGCGCGCGATGATTGTGTGCATGAGCCAAAGCGTCCGGGTGGGTGGGTGGAGCCTCCTGCCGCTACCGATTCACCCGAACCGGGCCAAACCGGTAGCAACCCACCACTGAGCTGCACCAGTAGATTTCCCTTCCATCTTTTTTATTATTATTACGCGGGAAGGGGGCTTTGGAAGGGGGGCTTCAATAACCTTATTATGGCCATCTGGACTTTTTTTCTGCCTCGGTGACTGGAATAGGAACACTTCTTTGCTGCTTTAGATCTTGGCCTCTGGATTGTAACGGAGAAGCAGAGACTTTACAATCAGATGTTTTTACACCCACGTCTCAGCAATTCGTTGACTTCAAACCTACCCCATCCTCCCTGGGAATAGGGTGAGGGAAGAGTATGAGCGGAGTATCTGTCTTGTAAGCAATCGTACTTTTTTGGCAAGTTTCTGAAGAGACAGCCTGTGTTCTGCTCCATCCATCCATCCATCCATCCATCCATCCATCCATCCATCCATCCATCCTTTTCTTCTTTCTCATCTTTTTTTTTCTTTTCTCTCCCTTCTTTTCCTTCCTTTCCTCCCTTTTTTCCTTTTTTCTTCCTTTCCTTTCTCCCTTGTCTTTTCCTTCCTTCCTCTCCCTTTCCTTTATCTCCCTTTTCCCCTTTTCCTCCCTCCCTTCCCTTTCTCTTTCACTTTCCCCCTCTTTTTTTCTCCCTCCCTCCCTTTCATTTTCCCCCTTTTTTCTCCCTCCCTTCCTCCACTTTTTCTTTCTCTTTCACTTTTCCCCTCCCTTTCTTTTTGTCAGGTTTCGATGGCGTCTCAAATAAATTGCATTTCCAAACAAATAGTCTTTGATGAAATCTTTCATTTATTAAGCACGACAATCTGTCCCCAATTATGTTGTACCCAACACTGACTTCCTGACCCCAAACCTTCTCTTTCCGTTCCCCAATTCTCTGCGTCTCATTGGCCATCTTCCAAATCACTCTCCCCATATCTACTACTTCAGCTCCCAGGAATGTCCTCCCTCCCAACCCATCTCCTAGGGGATATTATCTTCAGGGAAAATAAGTAGGTGAAAAGTCAAGCGTCCTCTTGCCAGCTGCCCCCTCTTCTCCTCATGTCAGCACTGGAACGAATGTAGTTTGAAGTGCTGACACTTTTTCTCCCTCCCTCCCTCTCCTCCCCTCCTCTTTCCTTCTTTCTCTCTTTTCTTTCCATCTTAAATATATCTTAAATGGATATTTATTTCTGCCACAACACTCATATGAAGGATGGGGAGGGGTGCGTTAGAGAACATTTGAACATTTTGCAATGTTATTCTTGCCAGAAATGGGCAATGAAATGTGTATATTTTGAACGCTAGTGCAACTGTTAAAATCTCCTAAACCCATGCTCCTTATGAATTTAGCAAAAAGTAAAGAGGCATATTATTCTCGCCTATGGTTGTCCTGCGTTTTTCAAGCGTTTTGTGGATTTAAAGAAAAATGGGAACTTTCTGGAGGGGATTCCCTCCTTCGCTGTTGACGGGAGTTTTCTGGATTTGGTTTCTCGCCTTTGGGATAAGGCTGAAGAAACCGCGGAGGATTCAGCCTCCCAATTTCTGGAGGGCTTTGGGTGAAAGTCTTATTCTTGATCTTTTCCACCCAATTCTTCAAAAAGTTGTGGAAATTAAAGAGTGGAGAAAGCAGGAAGAAATCTGTGTGAATTTAAAAATACTGTATTTTTCAGAGTATAAAACACACTCCCCGCCCCCCCCCAAAAGTGGGTGAAAATTTTGGTATGTCTTATACACCGAATGTAGCCCCGTCCATCCGCTGGAAAATAGAGCGTGTGTGGAGGCGGCAATAACCTATGGCAATCCCTGCAGCCTGAAACAGCTGATCTTCGGGAGGCCGATCCAACCGACAATCAGCTGCTTGTGCTAAATCAGGCTGTGCTGAAGCTGAAATTGAAACGGGCTGTTTGCTGCAAGGAGGCAAATTGCTGGGAGGCAGAGGCAGATTTTTTCCCCCTTGTTTTCCTCCCCAAAAAAGGTAGGTGCGTCTTTGTTCTGCCCCAACTCCGGATCCCAAGGAGTGTGACACACACCAAGCTCCAAAAACTCCGTTTATTACAAACAGACCCCTTTCAAAATGCAGGCTTTCAGTGCAGATGTCCTTATCAGCCTGCTATAAAGTACAAAGAATAAACAAAGTCCAACAAAGGTTGGCAACCAGCCCAGAAACCAAGATGTGATAAACTCACTCTCCAAAATGCTCTGCGTAATAATTAAATGTTTCCAGCAACAATTACTAACTCTGTGTGACTTAAATAAGCTAAGGGAGTGGCCAATTAGCCCAAGCCTTACTCTCGAGGAGACCTCCTCCTCCTGAGTAGCCACTCCTGCCTTTTGACAGCCCTGCGTGCTCGAGCATTGAGGAGAGGCTCCTCCACTTCGCTCTCTCCACTTGAAGGAGCTTCTGGAGAATCTGAAGGCCCTGGCTGAGTCTCTGCCTCTGGCACCACATCCTCTTCAGCCTCCTCGCTGTCCAACGCGAGCGCCGGCTGCGCAGGCTGCTGGCACGACACCACACCAGCCTCCTTGTCGTCGGGATCAGCCACGATGCGCCCAGGCCGCTGGCTGGCCACAACAGTCTTATAGTCCGGAGCATCTTATACTCTGAAAAATACAGTAATCATATCTCCTCCCCTGAACTAATTCCATTGTTTAAACCGTTGTTTCTCAACCTTGGCAACTTTTTAAGACTTGTGGACTTCAATGCCCAGAAATCCCCAGGCAGCACAAGGAATTCTGGGAGTTGAAGTCGACACATTTGGAAATTTCCCAGAATTGAGAAATACAGACATTACTTGAGTCACTTTTAAGATGTGGCTACGTTTGAAAAATGCTGTTTTGTGTTTCTCCTCTGCTGGGAAAACAAACTCTAGTTTTAGTATATTGTTGTTGCGGATTCTTAAATTTATACAAACAGCATCCCGATGGATCAGAAGTATTTATATTCTATAAAGCGGATCATTCAATTTATATTCCACATTAAGATTTAAGGAGTTTGGAAAAAGGCTAAGCCAGCTCACACCAAAGATCCGAAGTCCTCAACTTACAGGAGTTCATTTAGTGACCATTCAAAGTTACAAAAAACTTTGAAAAACCCTTTTAACAAGCGCTGAAAAAAGTGACTTATGACCCGTTTTTCACACCTACGACCGTTGCAGCATTCCCCATGTTCATGTGACGAAAACTGGGACACTTGGTAACTTGGCTCATATTTATGACGGTTGCAGCCTCCTGAGGTCACGTCAAAAGTCAACGGGAAAGCCGGATTCACTTAACTATGTTACTAACTTAAGGCCTCTGGCGATTCACTTAACACCTGTGCCAAGAAAAATGTCGTAAAATGGGACAAAACTCCCTGAACAAATGTCTCACACTTTGCAAGAGAAATTTTGGACTCCCATTGTAGTCGTAAATTGAGTGGTGCGGTGGCCTAGAAGTGGAGCCTCTCGCCTCACAATCAGGAGGCTGTGAGTTCGATCCTAGGTAGAGGCAGATATTTCTCTCTCTGGGCACAATGAGAATATATCTGCTGAACAAAACTCCTCATTGGCAACAGGAAATGCATCCAGCCAGTAAACACTCAGCTCCATTCAGTTGCCCAGACTCCACCCCGATGCAAGGGATTATGGGGTCGTTAAAAGATGCTGATTGTAGTCGTAAATTGAGGATAACTGTACTTGTACCCAGATTTATTTATCTAGCGTAGCCAAGGGCTTGCGGATGTCAAGACCCGGAATGTAATCAAATATGGAAAAAGACAAATAGGAACCTCAAAGGCACAAGGCACAGTTCTGAGAAATGGCATCAAAAATTGGCCCTAATACTCTCAGATGTTTAATTATATTTTAGATTTTTAGGACATCCGTTTTGCTGCTTTATTGAACGGGACCATTAGAATGGTGTCAAATCTGCACGCGAGCAGATGAGATCCATATTCAGGATAATCCCCGGTTTGTAAACGGCTGGCTCAAACGGTTCTCCTCCGCTTGACTTTGCAAACAGCTGGAAGCAACCCCTGTAAGCTATCGGTCAAGCTGCTTCTTGAGAACTCTGATAAAAGCGTCCTTTGGCACTTCTACGTTCCCGATTCTCCGCATCTTCTTCTTCCCTTCGGCTTGCCTCTTCAAAAGCTTCATTTTCCTTGTAATGTCGCCTCCGTACTGTTTTAACAACAACAACAACAAAAAAGAATGTTTCCGGGTTAATACCGATCGAGGAGAATATTTGTAACTCAGGGTTGGAATGAGGGAGTCCTCTGAGCTCGGTGGCTTTCTTGCAGATGAGCCAGCTAAGTAACATCATCAGTGCTAGAAAGGAGTGGAGTTTATGGGGAGGAGGAGAACGGGGATGACAACGATTGTGGGGTTCTTGGTGCTCTCTGAGCTGGGCAGTTTTCTTGCAGATGTTTCATGACCCAGCTAGGTTACAAAATCAGTGCTAGAAGAGAACACAAGAAGGAAACCCCACTCTGTTCTAGCGCTGAAGATGTTACCTAGTTTGGGTCATGAAACGTCTTCAAGAAAACAAGCTCAGAGAGTACCAAGGACCCCACACTCCTCCACCACTCCTTCTCTGCAAACCCCACTCCCTCCTAACACTGATAATGTTACCTAGTTGGGTAATTAAAAGTCTGCAAGCAAAGGAAGCTTGGAGAGCACCAAGGACCCCATAATTGTTTCCTCCTCCTCCTCTCCACACACCCCACTCCCTTCAAACTCATGATGTTACCTAGTTGGGTAATGAAATGTCTACAAGGAAACAACCAAGCTCAGAGAGCACCTCATTCCTGGTTAATATATTTTTAAATTTTAAATTTTTAATTGGTTTGTCATTTTAAACTGAGGCCAACTTAATATATATTCTTTTAATTGTTTTTAATGTTTGTATTGTATATTTTTATCTGGCTGTACACCGCCCTGAGTACCTTGGGAGAAGGTGCGGTATACAAATTCGAAATAAAAATAAATAAATAAAATAAATTCCAAGATTAATAATTGACAATAGCAACCAGAAGTCAATGTTGATACTCCCCCCCCCCAAATCATATCCTAAATCATAAAAAGCAAGTTAAAAACTGAGAATTGTATCAAACACTCCAGGTGTTTTGGAGTGAATTTAACCCAGGTGAATTTAACCCAGGTTCCAACTTTTAAATGAAATGGATAAAATCTTACTTAGAAAAAAAAAGTGGCTAATTTACATTACGAAAAAAAAAAAAAATGAAATACTAAGTCTCATGAAAACAGGGGAAAAAACAACGACGATACTTACACATTTTGCCAGAACATCTTTTCTAAAAGCTTTCACCCTGGAAAATAAAGTAAACCAAGTTGCATTTTAAAAAGATAATACAAAATATTCCACAATCTGAAGTTCTGAAGCAGCGAATAACTGCTAATGATGTGCTTTTAAATCTTTTTGCAATAGGGAAGTCTTAAGAAATCAAATCAAATTGATAATGCTCTTTGGCACTGAGCAGCTACTTCACTTAAAAATTAAATCTTTCCTCTACTCTTGTTTTCTAGTTTATTTAAAAGTTTCCCTTTTCATGCTACTGGAATACAATATAATTGGATTTTTCTTTTTCTTTTAACAACCCGTTGCATCAAGTTGGAATTGGGGCGACTAAATGGAGCTGAGCGTTTACAGTCCGGATGCCCTTCCTGACGCCTACATGGAGTTCACAGTAGACAATTAATTATTCATTGTGCCCAGAGAGAGAAATATCTGCAACTACCTAGGATCGAACTCGCAGCTTCCTGATTGTGAGTCGAGAGCTCGACCTCTAGGCTCCCGTGCCGTTCATATAATTGGATATACAGTATTATATATAATATAATCAGTCACTAAATGAAGTGTTGTAAGTTGAGGACTAACTATATACTCCGCTTACTTTTTGGAGGGACCCATTTCTTTAAAGGCCAAATTTAATTAATTAATTCCCAATCTAAAACACCCACTTTTTATAGAGGCAGCCCTCGACTTACGACCAAAATTGAGTCCAAAATTCATGATGCTAAGTGAGACATTGGTTAACTGAGTTTTGCCCCATTTTATGACTTTTCATGTCGCCTTTTGTTAAGTGAATCACTGCAGTTGTTAAATGAGTAACACGGTTGTTAAGCGAATCTGGCTCCCCCCCCTTGACTTTGCTTTTCAGAAGGTCGCAAAAGGGGATCGCATGACCCCGTCATAAGTGTGAGACAGTTGTCAAGCATTCGAGGGTAAAAATCACGTGACCACGGGGATGCTGCAGTGGTCGTAAGTGTGAAAAATGGTCATAAATTCTTTTTTTCAGTGCCGTCGTCACTAAGCGAGCTGTTGTAAGTAGACATTTAAAAAAATTGTGAAAAGAACGGAAAAGAAAACAAAAGCTGTAGAGTTATCTTTTAAAACCAAGTTAAGCATAACGACTTACGTTTCTCTTGCAATTATTTTGTTGCCGAGACCTGCCTGGATAGCAATTTCAAACATTTGCCTTGGGATGAGGTCTCTTAATCGCTCGCACATGGATTTACCAACAGAGTAGGCTTTCTCTCTGAGAAAGAAGTAAGAACGGGTCAGTCCTGGGTCTTTTCCCAGAGGACATCAATGGTGGACATCAGGAATGGGGTAAGCTAAGCCCAAGAACGATGTCAAAAAAATTCCCTCCCGGATTCCGTTCTTTGATTTGCTTACACCCAAGAGACAGAATCTTGCCAGACTTTACTACTCTCATCCCTAACTCACTTAACAGATTTAGTAAGTCGAGGGCAACCTGCAATTACTTCCTACAATCCTCCAGGGTATATCCGTAGGGTAGATTGTAGGAAGTGACTGCAGGTAGACCTCGACTTACGACCTCAACTGAGCCCCACCCCCCAAATGTATGTCGTAAAGTGAGAAATTTGAGGAATGTGCCTGCCTCGGAGTTCCTCGTCGTTTGGGGATGTATTGCTTGGAACCTTGACAAATTTGTTAAGTAAGTTTTTGCTCCGTTGTTAGGACTTGCCAGAGTTACAAATTGCATTTGTTAAATTCGTCCCACAGTTGTTACGCAAATCTGGATTCCCCATTTTTGGCTCATCGGAAGGTCGCAAAAGGGGATCCCGCAACCCTGGGACACAGCAACCGTCATAAATACGAGTCTGTTGCCCACAGACACGCGTGCCATAGGTTTGCCATCACGGGTATAGGAGATTCTACGGTTGTTGTGGCCCGTATGCGGCCTGTGCAGCTAGTAGCTGATTCCAACAGTGAGGAGGCTGGTGTGGTGCTGCGCCAGCAGCCTGTGCAGCTGGAACTCGAGTCGGACAATGAGGAGGCTGGAGAAGATGTGGTGCCAGAGGCTGGGATTCAGCCAGGGCCTTCAGAACCTCCAGAAGCTCCCTTAAGTGAAGAGGAAGAAGAGGAGGAGCCTCTTCTCAATGCACGGGAGCGCAGAGCTGCCAAAAGGCAGGAGTGGCGCCTCGGGAGGAGGTCTCCTCGAGAGTAAGGCTTGGGGCTAATTGGCCACTCCCTTAGCCTATTTAAGGAGGAACGCCGACTGAAGCAATTTGCAGGGAACAACTCCGTTCACATACCTTCCTGTCTTGTCTTGCTTATCAGCTTCCTGCAAATTGCTTCTGGGCATTCTGCCAACCACAGTAAGCTTTCAGTATTATTCTTTGAATTCTTGGCAGCTGTTAATGCAATTAATTAACAGCCGTTGTTGTAAAAGACTGGTTTATTCAGTAAACTAAAGTTTGAACGGACTTTGTGTGTGCTGCGTTCTTTGGGGTTCGTAGCTGGGGCAGAACAATGGTACAGGGTCTCCAGTTTGAGCACGGGATTGGACTAGAAGTCCTCCAAGGTCCATTTTGATTGATTGATTGGATTTTTAAAAATGAATGTGCATGCTTACCTAGGTACAATCGTTATCAGCTCTTCCACAGATTTTCCATTTAAAAAAATATCCATTTTGACGAGATCTGCAGGCTGGTATCCTGCGTCTTCATAGTCAAAGCTGAAAACAGAAGAGGGTCTGTTCAACTAACATCATATACGAGCGTTCTGAAAAGGTACAGTTTCTGACGAATACAGGTAGTCCTCGACTTACAACAGTTCACTTAGTGACCACTCTGTTCACTTAGTGACTGGTTTCCCCATGGATTCTGCGTGACAGGAGGTCACAAAAGAGGATCGCGTGACACCAACTCCCCCCCCCGGGGACCGTCGTAAATACGAGTCGTTCGCCAAGTATCTGAATTTTGATCAGGTGACCATGGAGAGGGCTTCAACGGTCGTTAAGTGTGAAAAAACGGTCATATGTCACTTTTATCAACTTTGAACCGTCACTAAGTGAACTGTTGTAAGTCGAGGACTATGAGGGTATGGACACGTATCGAAACTCCTCGCGGCCTTCAATGCGCTTGAATATCCTGCATTAGCCGAGCCTCAAGTAAAAATCTCGTTTTCAAAAAGTTAATAAACAAAGGTAAAGGTTCCCCTGGCACATATGTGCTAGTCGTTCCTGACTCTAGGGGGCGGTGCTCATCTCCGTTTCAAAGCCGAAGAGCCAGCGCTGTCCGAAGACATCTCCGTGGTCATGTGGCCGGCATGACTCAACGCCAAAGGCGCACGGAACGCTGTTCCCTTCCCACCAAAGGTGGTCCCTATTTTTCTACTTGCATTTTTTACCTGCTTTTGAACTGCTAGGTTGGCAGAAGCTGGGACAAGTCACGGGAGCTCACCCCATTACGCGGCACTAGGGATTCGAACCGCCGAACTGCCGACCTTTCGATCAACAAGCTCCGCGTCTTTCGCCACCGCCGTCCCTTAAAAACTTAATCAATAATAATAGCCTTGGATCTTCCAGCTTCAAAATTATACAAGCGTGGGACGTCTCATCAAACCACGATATAACCAAGTTAACTTACCTGGCGTAACCAGAGGACAAGGATTTCAACACATCGAAGAAATCCACCACGACTTCGTTCAGCGGGAAGAGATAAATCATCATGACTCTCTGGTCATCCATGTACACCATGTCCTTCTGAACCGCTCTTCGTGTCTGACAAAATCACACAACAGTCTGAGATGAACACCGAACATGAGAAACTTTGGCTCAATGTTGGATGGATGTTATAAATAAAAAAAGCCAGCCGGCTTACATTAAAAATCAAACCGAAAGAAGACACAGAATATTATCAAAACATGGAACTTATTTTGCCAGTAGTTGGGAAAAAGGGGTAGAGATTAAAAACGTAATCTGTATTGTTAAGCAAATTAAATATCCAGGCAACACGCTGTTTATTAAGGACTAACAAATGTGAACCACAGAAAATTAATAAAATTTATATATAAAAAAAATAAAAACCAGCTGGGAAATTTATTTTATTTATTTTATTTGTTTAAATTTCTATACTGCCCTTCTCCAAATAGGACTCATTAACGTAGCAAGCGATGCAGTCAGGTTTCTGGTCTACGGAGATTCTCAGTCGTCCAGGTCATGGTTGTCCCAAAAGTGTGTGTGTTTTTTTTTCAAAAGACAACTGGACTTTGTTATTTTCCTTGAAGACGTTTCACCAAGAAGCCTCTTCGGCTCTGACTGGACTTTCTGTCTTTTTCCTTGAAGATGTTTCGCTTCTCATCCAAGAAGCTTCCTCAGTTCTGACTGGACTTTCTTTGTTTTTCCTCAAAAATGTTTCGCTTCTCATCCTTGAAGCTTCTTCACTTCTGACTGGACTTTCTGTCTTTTTCCTTGAAGACGTTTCGCTTCTCATCCAAGAAGCTTCTTTAGTTCTGACTGGACTTTTTGTTTTTCCTCAAAGTCGTTTAGCTTCTCAACTTCTGACTGGACTTTCTGTCTTTTTCCTTAAAGACATTTCTTCAGGTATATATTACATCTAAGTACTATTGCTATTTTATTACGTCTAAGTGCTATTGTCAAACCGCACCGTCTTATCCAAGTCCCTGGTCTCGTCCTTCTAGAAACAAAGACCCCAGTGATAGGTTGCTGCCGGTTCGGGGCGAATCGGTAGTTGCAACCAGCGGGTGGGCCCACAAACCTGCCCCGGCGCTATCCTGTCCTATATCGCCATGTTTTTGAAGCTGCGCGCATGTGAGGATGGCATGCACATACATTTTTGGTGCTGGCCGAATCAGTTGTTACATTATGTGACGCCCACTTCTGAAAGACTGCCCACCCCCCATATATTCTCCGCAAAGCATTGACATGATTGAAGGGAGGCCATTACGATCATTGACAATAAGTTTTAAAAGGCTTCAATTTTTAACCAGCCTGCGCTGGGCCGATGACGACATGCGTCGCTGGTTGAGCGCCCCTGATTTAAAATTCAGGAGTTTCTACCACAAAGCCAGACAAATGGCTGCACACAATTGGAATCCCTCATGCCCCTCAGCTCGATAACGATTTATTAATCAACCGCGGAGCGTGTCAGAGATTACACCCTCCATGCCACAACGCTCTCCACCTCACGCACCAACCTGGCAAAGAGCGAATATTTCTCCAATGTATTCTTTAGGGGTCACAATAGTCCCTAAAACTATCGGCTCCAAGTATTCTTTCACCACGGAATGATCCGGAAACTCTGCGGGATTCACAATCGTGATTTCCTCTTTTTTATGTTCCTGCAAAACAGGAAAAAAGAAGAGGAAAAGAGGGTATTTTTAAAGCTAAAAGAAAAAATCTTTAAATGATTTGTTTTTTTAAAAAAACATATACAAGGGTAGTCCTCGGCTTACGACCAAACCGGAGCCCAAAATATTCTGTTTGCAAAGCGAGACAGACCGAAATGAATCCCCACAGGTGATTGTTGTTCAGTGAATCTGGCTTCCCCGCTTCCCTGTTATGACAGGATACCGCAACCGTCATAAATACGAGCCAGTTTGCCAAGTGTCCAAATTCTGATCACACGATCCTGGGAGACTGCAACCGTCATAAATACGAATCATAAATATGAACTGCTAAGATTGTAACTCTGAAAAACTTTTTTCAGTGGAGTAACTTCGAATGGTCACTAAATGAACTAAGTCGAGGCCTACCTGTCCAAATAATTGTGAGCCACCCATATAACCTGAAGTGGAAACAGAGAACATATAATTTTTAAGCAAATGAAGTAGGAAAACCTAGAGTGGTGCGGTGGCAGCACAGAGGCAGAACTCTCGCCTCGCAATCAGGAGGCTGTGAGATTGATCCTAGGTAGAGGCAGATATTTCTCTCACACAATGAGAATATATCTGCCGAACAAAACTCCGCACTGGTGACAGGAAGGGCATCCGGCCAGTAAAACTCAGCTCCATTCATCCTTCCTTAAATAGGCTAAGGGAGTGGCCAATTAGCCCCAAGCCTTACTCTCGAGGAGACCTCCTCCTGAAGAGCCACTCCTGCCTTTTAACAGCTCTGCGCACTCGTGCATCGAGAAGAGGCTCCTCCTCTTCTTCCTCTTCACTTAAGGGAGCTTTTGAATCTCCGCCTCTGGCACCACATCTTCTCCAGCCTCCTCATTGTCTGACTCAAGCGCCAGCTGCACAGGCTGCTTGCGCAGCACCACACCAGCCTCCTCACTGTCGGAATCAGCTACTAACTGCACAGGCCACTGACGGGCCAAAACAGAAAGCTTCTGGAGCCCAGGGAGGACGAAATACGGGCCTACTGGGCCCACCATGCCATCGCGTGCCAAAAGCGGGAGTCGCGTGTGCATGCATGGGGGGCATGGCACATTGAATTATGGGTGTGGGCACACGTGCGCACGACCCCCGTGCTCCCCACAGTTTAGGCACGCGACGGCAAAAAGGTTAGCCATCACTGCTCAAGAGGAAAATGTCTTATTTGCGAGCTTCATGACGGAAGTCCTGGAGAATTAAACTAAATTATGGAAACTTAAGAATTACACTCAATCTACTCCTCAAGGACTGATAATTTGAGACTTTTTTTAAAAAAAAAATCATCACCTTTATCAATTTTGGGGAAGAAAGGATGGCCTTGTACGGAACGGTGGGCGCTGTCAAAATGACGGAGGCGTTGTGTTCTTGTTCCAAGCGCTGATTAAAAACTTCCATATGTAAAAGGCCAAGGAACCCCAACCTGTAAATTCAACATTTCAATTGACATTTTTAAGGGTACCAACCTGCAATTTGCTAAACTGAACATTCTTCGATTTCCAAGCCAAATGAAAGAAAACGTGTTCCAAATTTTACATTTCACTAATTTTAGCCGTTACACCGTTAACGGATTTTAGCCGTTACACCAGTTATAAAATACAAACAGGGAAAATTACACTTCATTTCAATAATTCCACCGAAAATTATAAACTATAAATGATGAGTAATAATTAGGAATGCTAGTACAATACTACATGAAAACACTTACCGTATTTTTCAGAGTATAAGACTCACCATTTTCCCCCCTAAAAGGGGGTGAAAATTTAGGTGCATCTTATACACCGAATGTTGCCCTGCCCCCCCTTTGGCCCCCACCCTTTGGCCTCTGCCTCCCAGCAATTTACCTCCTTGCAAGCAAACAGCAAGAAAAAACAGCTCCTTTCAGCTTCAGCACAGCCTAATTAGCACAAGTTGATTGGATTGGCCTCCCGACTCTCAGCTGATTTGCTCTCAGCTGTTTAGTGCAGGGCTTTGCTGCTTGCTGCAAAGAGGTAAATTGCTGGGAGCAGATTTTTTTTTTCTCCTGGTGCTAATCAAGCTATGCTGAAAACGAAAATGAAAGTAAAAGCAGGGCTGTTTGCTGCAATGAGGCGAAATTGCGCAGAGGCAGTTTTCTTTTTCTTCTTTTCCTCACCAAAAAAGATAGGTGCGTCTTATACTCCGAAAAATACGGTATACCTCTATAACAGCTGGGGGTTTCAGCTAAGATTCTGTCCAGTTCGGAGAACCTGCAAGTCCCACTCCTGGCTGGCCCCGCCCACCCCTCCCCTCCCCTCCCCTCCCAGGAGTCTCCACGCATTTCGGATGCAGGTAAGAGCAGGGTGCACGCGGAGGCTCGAGGAGGGTGAAAAACAGTCCTACCAGAAAATCAGGAAGGCCGGAAACATATACAGTATATATACATTTATATACTGTATAGGCCTCCGGAGCCTGGGGAGGCCATTTTCGCCCTCCCGGAGGCTCAAGAAAAGCCTCCGGAGCCCGGGGAGGACGAAAATGCCCCCCCCGGCCATGGTGCAGGAGGCTGACTAGGCCACACCCACTATGGCCACGCCCACCCAACAACCGGGCAGAGAACCCCTTGCTAAATTTTTTGTAGCCCAACCCCTGCTCTATAAACAATATTAATACTAAAGAGAGATTTCTAAAGGCCACATAAAGATGTAAAAAAGATTTAAAAAACCACAAAGAGATTTTCTCAATTAGTAGAGCTATGGCCAGGACCCCTTATATTACCTATTTGCAAATCTTAGTTGCTGGCAGACAAAAATCTAGTGACAGGCAGTCCTTGACTTGTGACCACAATTGAGTCCGAAATTTATGTTGCTAAGTGAAAAATTTGTCCGGTGAATTCTGTCTCGTTTTACGATTTTTCTTGCCACAGTTGTTAAGTGAGTCAAAGCAATTGTTAAGCGAGTAACCTGGTCGTTAAGTGAATCTGGCTTCCCCCATTGCCAGAAGGTTACAAAAATGAATCAGGTGACCCCGGGACAACGGTCGTAAACGTGAGTCAGTGGCCAAGTGTTTGAATTTTGATCACCTGACCATGGGGAGGCTGCGACGGTCGTAAAGGTGAAAAACAGCCGCAAGTCAGGTTTTTTTACAGTGCCATTGTAACTTCAAACGGTCACTAAATGAACTGTTGTAAGTTGAGGACTACCGTTACTTAAAATTTAACTGACTTAAACGTAATCGGGTTCCTTATCTCAGAGAGAAAAATCCATTAAGACAGTTTTCAGGATGAAATATATGGTAACTTATGTTACAGGTAGTCCTCGACCTATGACCGTAATGGAGCCTGAAATTTCTGTTGCTAAGTGAGACATTTGTTCAATGACTTTTGACCCGTTTTACGACCTTCCTTGCCATCGTTGTTAAGCGAATCATGTCTGTCGCTACGGGTTGTGAAGCGAATCTGGCTTCCCCCCAAAAACACTGTGTGTCAGAAGGTCGTAAAAAGAGATCCCATGTCGTCGGGTCATGCCACCGTCATAAGTACGAGTCGCTTGCCTGAATTTCGACCGGGTGACCACGGAGAGGCTTTTAACGGCCATTAAGTGTGAACGACGGCCCTACATCACGCTTTTCAGCGCCGTTTGTAACTCTGAACGGTCGCTAAGCGAGTGGATCACTTAGCAACGGATGCAGGGGTTAACTCACCTCCACCCAGCTCCCAAAGCCAGGCTGTTATCACGTTGAATGGTTACGCTGGAGTCATTGAGGGTCAGTTTCTCCAAAGCTCCTTTCAAGTTAGAATATTCGGACTGGTCCGTCGGAAACACTCCTGTCGAGACAGAAGGTGGCTTTTTAGCCAGAAAAAATGTCCTGAAGATCTCGAATGTCCAACCAACTTGGAAGACCTCTGGACATCAAGCCATGGCTGGCTGGGGAATTCTGGGAGCTGAAGATCCTCCAGAGGTCTTCACGCGACGAAGATTGGATCACCTCTGCTTTAGGTGATCCTACATTGTCATTCCATCCATTTAATACTGGTAGACTTTCTGGAATGGTGGGCCACGGTCTCCTCCTCCTCCTCCCCCTCCTTCTTCTTCTTCCTAGGACAGGGGTCTGCAACCTTAAACACTCAAAGAGCCATTTGGACCCTGTTAGGATATGGTTTGAGCCTAACGAGTTGTCCAGCCAATATCTGTGTTCTGTGACTTTAATATGAATATGTATTGTGTGACTTTAAAGTTTTCCTGCTGATTCATTGTAATGCTGAGTCATGCTGTAATTAGATAATCACTAGTTGTAAACGTATTTAAGAAAGATACTGTAACGTATTCAGTTAATGATATGCTACCATTGTGTGTGGAGTTGCTATCCATTGTGCTGTCATCGGTTGGATGGATCTGCTATCATCGTGGTTGGTGAACCAGAGTGAGTTTGTTATTCTAACCGACTACTGTTTGTACGGTAAGAAGAGTTTTTGTATCGCTGGACTGATTTAACTGGCAAAGACTGGGCTTGATTTAAAAGACTATGAGATTGTTTTTTCCACTATAAAGTAAACTTTTGATAAACCAGTTTGCACATCTCTTATTCATTGCTCTCGGCAACGTTTCTCTGTGCTCTACACTCTGCTGGTTGGTAACACAACAACAATATCCTTAACAAACCCGTTTCCCACAGAAAAGAAATCACCGGGAGCCACAAAACATGGTTGGGCATGGCCAACTCGACATCACTCACTCCCACCCAGTCACATGACCTCCCCCCCCCAGCCACGCTTACCGAGGTTATGTGCCTCCTTGTGTTACCTTAGTGACTGGGAGGGGCGGATGAGGGGCGGGGCCAGCCAGGGGTGTGTTCAGCGGACAGGGGGACGAAAGAGCCACATGCGGCTCTGGAGCTGCAGGTTGCAGACACCCGTCCTAGGGTGATAGGGACTGGCCCAAAGTCATCCGACTGGAATTCATGCCTAAGGGGCGGACTTGTTCCCAGGTTCCGCTCCCAACACCTGTAAGCAAACCTGCACGCAGGTACGTGTTTTCAAGCACATTTAGGGGGCCACGTCAATGACCTCCCGGTGAAGGTCCCGTCAAGATATTTCTGCTGCATAGAGATTGCAGTTGAATGGGAAATTCCTGGAAGAGGCATTTTGGCCATTTCTCCAGTGGCAGAAGAAATTCAAATAATTTTTTAAAAAATGAGTTTACCAGGAGATCTGTCGTCCATCCGTCCATCCATCCATCTCTCTCTATTCATCTATTTCTCCCTCTCTCCTTCCCTTCATATCTATCTATCTATCTATCTATCTATCTATCTATCTATCTATCTATCTATCTATCATCTATCTACCTATCATCTCTCTCTCTCTCTCTATCAACCTACCTATCATCTCTCTAGCTCTCTATTCTATTCTCTCTACCAGCCTGCCTACCTACCATCTCTCTAGCTCTCTATCTCTCTATAGCTAATCTATCACTATCCATCTATCTCTAGCCATCTACATCTATTCATCTACGCCTCTCTCCATCTCTTCTCTCTCTATCCATCCCTCTTTCTCATATCTCTCTCATATCTCTCTCTCATATCTATCTATCTATCTATCTATCTATCTATCTATCTATCTATCTATCTATCTATCTATCTATCTATCTATCTCTACCTACCTACCTACCTACCTACCTACCTACCTACCTACCTACCTACCATCTCTCTATCTCTCTACAGCTAATCTATCTCTATCCATCTATCTTTATTCATCTACGCCTCTCTCCATCTCTTCTCTATCCATCCCTCTTTCTCATCTCTCTCTCTCTCTCTCTCTCTCTCTCTCTCTCTCTCTCTCTCTCTCATCTATCCCTATCCATCTACATCTATGCCTCTCCCCATTCATCTATCTATCTATCTATCTATCTATCTATCTATCTATCTATCTATTTATCTATCTATCTTATTTAAGAACTGCTCATGTCCTGGCAGAGAAAGGGACTCTGGACAGTGTACAATATTAACATTTTGAAATGTTAATTGAAATTTAAACACTCCATCTCTCTCTCTCTCTCCCTCTCCCTCTCTTTCACGCACACACACAAACACACATGAACAAATACACACAAACACAGATACAGATGTGATAAAGAGCTGTAAAACATTGGCCACTGGATCTTTCCTGGGAGGAGAAGGTGGGTAACAGAAACCTGGAGGCTAAGAATTCTTCTACTGCCTTGGGTGACATTGGGCCAGTCTCTCTCTCGCTCTCTCTCTTCCTCCCTCCCTCCATCTCCCTCCCTCCATCTCCCTCCCTCTTTTCTAAACCACTGCTAAAAATGTGTGCCAAGAAAACTGCCAGAACTAGTCCAGGCAGCCACTAGGAGTCAGCACTGACTTAAAACACTCCCTCCGCCCCAAATCCTTTGACCGGTACCCCCCTCACCTGCAAAGACCATGGGTTTTGCGGATTTAAACCCAGGAAACGGTTCCACCGGTTGATTATGCAAGTAGATCGTATCTCCTATTTGGGCATCCATAATCTCTCTCATTCCAGCAATCATATACCCCACTTGGCCGGCGTATCTAAATGAAAGTTTTACATTACATGAAGACTTAGTGAAATTGAAGATGGAAGAGATAGAGAAAAGAAGAAATCTTTGAAAATAACACCGAAATGTCATATGGAAGAAATGAATGATGTACTAAATGTTTGCTTGTCTTAAAAAATAAAAAAAAAAACTTTATTAAAAAAAAAAGAAGTTTATAAACATTTACAAGATATACTTCCATAATATTCATTCTCATTCTCTCTCCCTCCCTCCCTCCTTCTCTCTCTCCCTCCCTTCCTGTTCTGCCCCACCTACAGACCCCAGCAGCACACACAAAGTCCGTTCAAATCTTAGTTTACTGAATAAACCAGTCTTTTACAACAACGGCTGTTAATTAATTGCATTAAGAGCCGCCAAGAATTCAAAGAATAATAAATGAAAGCTTACTATGGTTGGCAGAATGCCCAGAAGCAATTTGCAGGAAGCTGATAAGATAAGCAAGATAAGACACAAAGGTATGTGAACCAAGTTGTTCCCTGCAAATTGCTTCAGTCGGCATTCCTCCTTAAATAGGCTAAGGGAGTGGCCAATCAGCCCCAAGCCTTACTCTCGAGGAGACCTCCTCCTGAGGAGCCACTCCTGCCTTTTGGCAGCTCTGCGCGCCCATGCATCGAGAAGAGGCTCCTCCTCTTCTTCCTCTTCACTTATGGGAGCTTCTGGAGGTTCTGAAGGCCCTGGCTGAATCCCGGCCTCTGGCACCACATCTTCTCCAGCCTCCTCATTGTCCGACTCGAGCGCCGGCTGCACAGGCTGCTGGCGCAGCACCACACCAGCCTCCTCGCTGTCGGAATCAGCTACTACGGGCCACAACACTTCCCTCTTTTTTTGGCTTTCCAAAACTTACAGTTTATCGGTCGGTCGCTGGTCGGGTGTCAGAATTCCTACTTCATTCACTTCGTAAATCTTCTTAGTGTGAGCCGTAGTGATCTTGTCGCCTTTGTGGATTTCTCCACCGAACAGCGCGATGTTGGCGATCACCCCTCGGTAAGTGTCAAAGGTGGAATCGAACACCAAGGCTCTCAAAGGCTCATGGAGATTAACCACTGGCCTGTTCCACAAAGACCGACAGACGTAAAAAAAAAAAAAAAAAAAAAACCTGTAGAAAATTATCGCTCGGAATCGAGGGTTTCCCCCTCCTCCCGCCCCCAAAGGAAAGATCCGATTACAACAGCATTTAAAAACAACAACGTATACAGGTAGCCAAGAGCCTTGGTGGCACAGCAGACTAAAGTGCTGTTAAGCAGCACTTAGCTGCCTGCAATTAGTTTAGTTTAGTTTTAGTTTAGTTTATTTGATTTATATACCGCCCTACTCCCGAAGGATTCAGGGGGGTGAACAGCCAAACAATAAAATACATAGATACAAAAAATTTAAAAACCAGATAAAATTGAATTAAACCATTTTGGCCCAGACAAATTAAAACACCCCAATAATTTAAAAGCAGATTAAAATTTACATATTAAAAAGAGGGAAAAGATTAGGCCAAGCCCGCCTGGTGGAATAAAAAGGTCTTGAGAGCGCGGCGGAAGGTGCGCAGATCCGGGATCCTCCATATCTCCGGGGGGAGCTCGTTCCAGATAGTGGGTGCCCCCACAGAGAAGGCTCTCCCCCTGGGGGCCGCCAGTCGACATTGTTTGGCTGACAGCATCTGGAGGAGTCCCTCTCTATGACCGCGTACCGGCCGGTGGGAGGCTATTGGTGGTAGAAGGCGGTCCCGTAGGTAACCAGGTCCTAAGCAAGTTCAAATCTCACCAGGCTCAAGGTTGACTCAGAGAGAGAGGGAGGGAGGGAGGGAGGGAGAGAGAGAGAGAGAGAGAGAGGGAGGGAGGGAGGGAGGGGCGGAGCCTGGGCTGTCCTCAGATGGAGAGTCAACAAATCTGGAGGTGGCTGATGAGGAAGAGGAGGAACAGCTGGGTCCAGTGCCTGATGCATAGATGCACAGAAGGCAGAGGAGAGGAGAGCAGTGGAAATCTATGGGCCGGTCCTCGGGATGGAAGAGCCACTGCTGCTAGCGAAGCCCCACCCTAGCTCTGGGGATAAAAGGCAGGGGCGGAGATGAATAGGTGTAGCAGACAGCTATTCATCTTCCAGCCGGCTGTACTCATTAGAAACTTTTTGCAGGGGTTGCCGGCACTCCTAATAAAGGAATCATTGATTTAAATAGAGAGGGTTTGTCATCTTTGGGTCAGAACAAAAGAGGAATTATCGGCAACAGTGTCCTAAGTCACTTTTTTCAGTGGCGTTGTAAGCCTGGAACTGTCACGTTGTAAGTTGAGGACGACCAGCTATGTATTCAAAGGTCCGAAGTGACAACTCTGAGGGAAAAAAAAAAAATATGACAGAAAAACCAACTTACGGTGGAATCCTTTCAATCACCGCCTGAAGTATTCTTTCAACATTTGTTCCCAGTTTAGCCGAAATCTGAAACAAGATTTAAAAAAAAAAAAATAAGATAATTTGGCCTCATTTCAGGGATGCACCCAAACTTTCCCAAGGCACTGCTTCCATTATATTATTCCTTATACAGGCAGTCCTCGACTTACGACCAAAATGTCTGTCGTTAAGTGAGACATTTGCTAAGCGGGTTACGACCTTCCTTGTTGCAGTTGTTAAGTGCCGTTGGTAAGTGAGTTAGTAACCCGGTTGTTAAGTGAATCTGGCTTCCCCCATTGGCTTTGCGTGTTGGAAGGTCGCAAAAAGGGACCATGTGACCCTGGGACCGTCATAAATATGAGGTAGTTGTTGCCAAATGTCTGAATTTTTGATCACTTAATCGTACGGATGCAGCACAGGTTGTCAATTTGGAAAACGATCATAAGCCACATTTTTCAATGCCGTCGTTAACTTTGAATGGTCACTAAACGAAGTGTTGTTAAGTCGAGGATTACCTGTATCTGAAAAATTCTTGCCCAAGGAATGGCGTACAGGTCACAGCCACTCCCTTCCCAACAAAAGTAAGAGAAATATAAACATACAGGTAACATAGGTAGCTAGAGCTGTAAAACTAGCTTCTTTCAAAACCTTTAGCTTTCCTACGGTCAACTGGAGAGATTGAAAGAGGGGGAAAAAAAGAGAGAGAAAAAGAAACCAGGAGTTAAAATTAACGAGGAGAGTTTTGAGAGAGAGAGAGAATGAAAGAAGAAGGAAGAAGGGAAAGGAAGGTTGGAAGAAAGAAAGAATAGAATGGAAGGGGAGGGGAGTGGAGTGGAGTAGAAGGGAAGGGAAGGGAAGGGAAGGGAAGGGAAGGGAAGGGAAGGGAAGGGAAGGGAAGGGAAGAGAGTGGAATGGAATGGGAGTGGAAGGGAGAGGAAGGGAAGGGAAGGGAAGGGAAGGGAAGGGAAGAGAGTGGAATGGAATGGGAGTGGAAGGGAGAGGAAGGGAAGGGAAGGGAAAGGAAGAGAGTGGAATGGAATGGAATGGGAGTGAAGTGGAGTGGAAGGGACGGGAAGGGAAGGGAAGGGAAGGGAAGGGAAGGGAAGGGAAGGGAAGGGAAAGAAAAGGAAGGGAAGGGAAGGGAAGAGAGTGGAATGGAATGGAATGAGAGTGGAGTAGAGTGGAAGAGAAGAGAAGAAGCGAGGAGAGGAGAGGAGAGGAGAGGAGAGGAGAGGAGAGGAGAGGAGAGGAGAAGAGAAGAGAAGAGAAGAGAAGGGAAGGGAAGGGAAGGGAAGGGAAGGGAAGGGAAGGGAAGAGAAGGGAAGAGAAGAGAAGAGAAGAGAAGAGAAGAGAAGAGAAGAGAAGAGAAGAGAAGAGAAGAGGACTTTATTTGGCCAAATGTCATTAGGTACAGAAGAATTTAGAAAGGAAGAAAGGAATGTAGGGAAGGGAGAGAGGGAAGGAATGAAGGAAGGAGGGAGGGAAGGAAGGGAGAGAGGGAAGGAAGGAAGCAATGGAGAGAGCGAGGGAAGAAAGAAAGATAGATAGGGAAGTAGGGAAGGAAGGAAGGAAGAAAGGTAGATAGGGAAGTAGATAAGGAAGGAAGGAAGGAAAAAAGGAAGGAAGGAAGGAAGGAAGGGACAAAATTAGCTAGATTCAGCTGCCAAACTCAAACAATGAAATGATCTCTATTGTCAAAAGTGACCGTCCATCACCGCAGCAAATTATCAGCCTTCAGTACCATCTCAGGAAAATCTCTGCATATAACACAACTGTGTGCGTATCACTCTTCAGTATCGGGGCCGATGACAATGCCTGCGGTCATATACACGTTTACAATGAACTACATTTAATGGAATTTCAAGCCATTTGCTTCTGAATGGACTGATCTAGCAGTGCATGGCTCAGAAAATTATTCTGCTTATCCAGCTAAACCATTTCTACTGTACATATTTAAAAAAAGATGCACAGGTATTTGTAAAGCGAAGAAGGGTGCCTTACTCTAATGCAATCTTCTTTGAGGATATCAAAGGTATTCTCAATTTGATTTTCAACCATCTCTGGATTTGCATTCTTGAGGTCAATCTGCAAAATAACGATACTATTATATTAATTCAAATTAATATACCAGTTCCTATACCAGTTCCTACCACAAAGCAAAGCTGGAATTCCATTGCCACAAAATGAGAAAAGATAACATATTCTTTGATATTGGGAGTGGGGATGATCTTTGTGCATTTACTATTGTTAATTTTTTAAAAACTAATAATCTGAATAAACATCTGGACCTTTTAAGGCAAAGAGGATTATTTGGAAGAAATATGTGAAGTAGCTCGACAAATAAAAGTGTAATCTTAGACTGTGCCTAAAATAAGTCCCCATTTTAAAAAGAAAATCCAGTTTGGTTAAGGCACCAGGCTATAAATTAGGAGATCGTGAGTTCTAGTCCCACCTTATCCGTAAAAGCCGACTGGGTGAGTTTGGGCCAATCACCAGGAGACGGTGAGTTCTAGTCCCACCTTATCCGTAAAAGCCGACTGGGTGAGTTTGGGCCAATCACCAGGAGACGGTGAGTTCTAGTCCCACCTTATCCGTAAAAGCCGACTGGGTGAGTTTGGGCCAATCACCAGGAGACGGTGAGTTCTAGTCCCACCTTATCTGTAAAAGCCGACTGGGTGAGTTTGGGCCAATCACCAGGAGACGGTGAGTTCTAGTCCCACTTTATCCATAAAAGCCAACTGGGTGAGTTTGGGCCAATCACCAGGAGACGGTGAGTTCTAGTCCCACCTTATCCGTAAAAGCCGACTGGGTGAGTTTGGGCCAATCACCAGGAGACGGTGAGTTCTAGTCCCACCTTATCTGTAAAAGCCGACTGGGTGAGTTTGGGCCAATCACCAGGAGACGGTGAGTTCTAGTCCCACCTTATCCATAAAAGCCAACTGGGTGAGTTTGGCCCAATCACCAGGAGACAGTGAGTTCTAGTCCCACCTTATCCGTAAAAGCCGACTGGGTGAGTTTGGGCCAATCACCAGGAGACGGTGAGTTCTAGTCCCACTTTATCCATAAAAGCCAACTGGGTGAGTTTGGGCCAATCACCAGGAGACGGTGAGTTCTAGTCCCACCTTATCCGTAAAAGCCGACTGGGTGAGTTTGGGCCAATCACCAGGAGACGGTGAGTTCTAGTCCCACCTTATCTGTAAAAGCCGACTGGGTGAGTTTGGGCCAATCACCAGGAGACGGTGAGTTCTAGTCCCACCTTATCCATAAAAGCCAACTGGGTGAGTTTGGCCCAATCACCAGGAGACAGTGAGTTCTAGTCCCACCTTATCCGTAAAAGCCGACTGGGTGAGTTTGGGCCAATCACCAGGAGACGGTGAGTTCTAGTCCCACCTTATCCGTAAAAGCCGACTGGCTGAGTTTGGGCCAATCACCAGGAGACGGTGAGTTCTAGTCCCACCTTATCCGTAAAAGCCGACTGGGTAAGTTTGGACCAATCACCAGGAGACGGTGAGTTCTAGTCCCACCTTATCCGTAAAAGCCGACTGGGTGAGTTTGGGCCAATCACCAGGAGACGTTGAGTTCTAGACCTTATCGACTGCAGTGACTTAACAAATGTGGCACGGAAAGTCGTAAAATGGGGGCAAAACTCACTTAAGAACGGTCTCGCTTAACCACAGAAATCTTGAGCTCAGTTTGTAGTCGTAAGCCGAGGATTTGCAAAATATCTAAAATTAAGTGATGCTGCGGAGAACGCGGAAATCTTACCTTATTTATAACGGGGATGATTGCGAGCTGTGCTTCATATGCCAGGTAAAAATTGGCTACAGTTTGAGCCTGGATACCCTAAAACCAAACCCCCCAAAAAACCAAAAAACAACAATGCATGAATTTCAAACAATTTGCAGAAATGTTTTATGTCGTTTGCAAAAATCGCTGCTTAAGAAGAAGAGAAAGCTTCAAAGAAATCTGTTGATATAACAAGAGAGGCCAACGTACATTTTTCTGCTCGTGCTCCTGGAACAAAGGATTAACTGTAAAGGCTAAAAATACAGCAAGTAACGTTTTTATTGCTAATTTGGTTTAGAGCCTGATAAATCTTTACCACTCCCGCAACAAACACAACACTTGTAGTGATTAAATTCCCAGCCCAGGAGGCTGTTTCGAAAACCGAAGTTCATCCCATCTTAAAAAATACCTGTTTGAAGTTAATTGGTCCATCTTTTAAGTGCCAACACAATCCTCTCCTCCCAATCTGCTGTTTTATATTTTTCATTTAGGCTCCAACATTGCAGTTCCAAGAAGGCTAATGGGTTTTTTTTGTTTGTTTTTAAAGTTTTGTTTACATTTAAATTAAAAATCAATACTAAACTCAATTGGCAATTAGAAAGTTGAAGAAGGAGAACAATCTCTACAGATTTCCTAAACCCCAATAAAACAGGAGCTGTCTCTGACTTATTTGGTTGCGTTTTAACCAGGGGTGAAATGCTCCCGGTTCGGACCGGATCGCCCGATCCGGTAGTGATGGTGGCGGGTGGTTCAGAGAACCGGTAGCAAAAATCCGTGCACCCCCCTCTTGCCCAGCTGAACAGCGCGATCATCAGAGGCATTTTTTTTAATTTTAAAAGCATTTTTTCTACAACCTCTTCAGCCGAAAAAATGCTTTTAAAAGTAAAAAAAAAAAACGCCTCTGATGATCGTGCGGCTCAGCTTGGGATCGTCAGAGGCTTTTAAAAGCATTTTTTTTCCTACAATCTCTTCGGCTGAAGAGGTTGTAGAAAAAAAATGCCTTTAAAAGCCTCTGACAATCCCAGCTGAGTTGCCTGATCATCAGAGGCTGTTTTTTTTTAATTTTAAAAGCATTTTTTCTACAACTTCTTCAGCTGAAAAAATGCTTTTAAAAGTAAAAAAAAAACACCTCTGATGATTGTGCGGCTCAGCTGGGATCGTCAGAGGCTTTTAAAAGCATTTTTTTTCCCTACAACCTCTTTGGCCGAAGAGGTTGTAGAAAAAAAAAATGCCTTTAAAAGCCTCTGACGATCCCAGCTGAGTTGCCTGATCATCAGAGGCTGTTTTTTTAAAATTTTAAAAGCATTTTTTCTACAACTTCTTCAGCTGAAAAAATGCTTTTAAAAGTAAAAAAAAAACACCTCTGATGATCGTGCGGCTCAGCTGGGATCGTCAGAGGCTTTTAAAAGCATTTTTTTTTCCTACAACCTCTTTGGCCGAAGAGGTTGTAGAAAAAAAAAATGCCTTTAAAAGCCTCTGACGATCCCAGCTGTTGTTGCCTGATCATCAGAGGCTTTTTCTTTTTTTACTTTTAAAAGCATTTTTTCGGCCGAAGAGGTTGTAGAAAAAATGCTTTTAAAAGTTAAAAAAAAAAAAAGTTGGCCATGCCCACCCAGTCAGATTACCCCCAAGCCACGCCCACATAACCGGTAGTAACTAATTTTACATTTCACCACTGATTTTAACCCTACAGTAGTGGCCAAAATTGTGGAAACATTTTGGGAAAAGTGTATTTTGGAGATTTGATGGCTAATAACACCACTTTTTTTTTTTTTTTGAGTTTCAAGATAATCCTATTCCACTGCTGAAATGCTCTCGCCTCGCAATCAGGAGGCTGCGAGTTCGATCCTAGGTAGAGGCAGATATTTCTCTCTCTGGGCACAAAGAGGATATATCTGCCGAACAAAACTCCGCATTGGCGACAGGGAAGGGCATCCGGCCAGTAAACACTCAGCTCCATTCAGTTGCCCTAGACTCTACTCCGCAAGGGCTTATGGGGTCATTAAAAGAAGACGATGATTTGTTTGGTGAGCCAGTTGTTCATAGCCTTCATTTGGGACGGAAAACCTTTTCGTCCCTTCAGAAGCAAAATTAATTATTAATTAATTAATTAATTAATTTTGAAAGCCTACCTGGTTTGCATCCACAACCAACAGGACTCCTTGGCAAGCCGACAACGACCGTGACACTTCATAATTAAAATCCACGTGGCCCTGAGCAGAAGGGAAGAAACATCTGATGAAGGGCATCAACAGATTGCTGGGAAGTCCTCACATGGCCCACTGGTTATTCATCAGAAGAGTCTCAAACCAATTTTAATTCGTTACTGAATACCCCTCTTGTCTTCTCATAGGTAACTGTTCTGACCCAGCTCCTCAAACCCTCTACAGTTGAAGCAACACTTCTTTTAATTAGGAGCGCCAGCAACCCCGGCAAAAAGTTGCTCTCTCAACACAGGCTAACAACTTCGTCCGCCGGGGAGATGAATAGTTGTCTGCCACACCTATTCATCTTCGCCCCCTGCACTTTATCCCCAGAGCTAAGGTGGGGCTTCGCTAGCAGTGGTGGCTCTTCCATCCCGAGGACCGGCCCATAGATTTCCACTGCTCTCCTCTCCTCTGCCTTCTGTGCATCTGTGCGTCAGGCACTGGACCCAGCTGTTCCTCCTCTTCCTCATCAGCCACCTCCGGACCTGGGGGCTGTTGACTCTCCATCTGAAGGCTGATGGACGGCCCAGGCTCCGCCTCCGTCTCTCTCTCTCTCTCTGCCAACTCCATTCCCTCTTCCCCCTCGGAGCTCTCAGGTTGCCTTGATGCTGATCCTGACTCCCACGCCTTTCAAGGGGGAAGCTGGATTTACTTAACAACTGTGTTACTAATTTAACATCGGCTTAAGAAACGTGGCAAGGAAAATCGTAAAACGGGACAGATTCACAATTTTTTTTTCACTTAACGACATATCCCTTGTGGTTGTACGTTGAGGACTCCCTGTAGCTGCATTCATGGGGAGCGGGATTAAGTTTGGTGATTAATTAGATGCTGCATTTCACGCCTGCTTGACATTAATGGGGATTCATCTAACCTCAACCACAGGCAGAAGGATTGCTTATGGTTAAGACATCAGGAGGTGATAGCCCAGCGCGAGCCTAACAACCCAAGAGCTGGATGGCAGCCACCGACTTTTGGCTTTCAGCTTTGCGGTAAGTCTTCCCAGTCGTAACCAACAATGCACTTACAGGTGTATCGATGAGATTTAAGAGGTAATTTGTTCCTTCGTGGTTATAAACGAGGGAAGCCGTCTGAGCTTTCACCGTGATGCCCCTTTCGCGCTCCACTTGCAATTTATCCAGCACCTGCTTATTATGGTCTGTTTTGGCAATTGCTCCTAGAGGATCAGAGATAGCCCTTGATTATTATTCATATTCAAGGACCGGCCCATAGATTTCCACTGCTCTCCTCTCCTCTGCCTTCTGCGCATCCACGTGTCAGGCACTGGACTCAGCTGTTCCTCCTCTTCCTCATCAGCCACCTCCAGACCTGGGGGCTGTTGACTCTCCATCTGAGGGCTGACGGACAGCCCAGGCTCCGCCTCTGTCTCTCTCTCTCTCGGCCAGCTCCGTTCCCTCTTCCCCCTCGGACTCTCAGGTTGCCTTGTTGCTGATCCTGACTCCCACACCTCCTCCTTCTCCTCCGCCGATTCGGCTGCTGGAGGGGCTGGTGGCCAACAGGCCACAACACCAGGGAAGAATCCTTGGTCCACTCAAGTGTCCACCCAATGAAGCCGCAGTGATGCCCAAAGTTACTCTTCTGACCTCAGTCATCCAAGGGAGTCCCCTCTCCCCTCTGAGGTCAGATTTGGGCAGTGGCACAAAGACAATTGGCAAAACTCTCTTCCCCTTCACCCATCCAAGACCCCACAAGACTGAAGAGCCTTCCATGAGTAGAGGGACACCCAACTTCTTGTTAGCCCTCAATACAGGGATCCAAATTCCATTTTCCGTGTTGACTTTCAAAACCAAACAAAATGGATTAACATACAGGTATTAATTGAGATCAGTGACTCAATTAAACAAGACATCATGCAAATACAATGGATTTCAAAATTCATTTTTCCCTAAGGCCGTTAAGCAAAGAACCTTGGTTGCTAACCAAGACATCATGCGACCACGAGATTTACGACTCTGCTTCCCCTTGTGGTCATTAAGCAAATCACCTGCGTTCATTAAGGTATCTACTTTAATTTATTTAAAATTTATTTACTGAGCCTGAGTGGCGCAGCAGACTAATGCTACTGTTAAAAGGTAGTATTTAGCTTCCAGCTGCCTGCAATTACTGCGAGTTCAATTCTCACCAGGCTCAAGGTTGACTCAGCCTTCCATCCTTTCTAAGCTGGGTAAAATGAGGATCCAGTTTGTGGGGGCAATAAGCTGACTTTGTATAAAATATACAAAAGTATGAAGGCTATTGCTTAACGCATTGTAAGCCGCCCTGAGTCTCCAGAGAAGGGCAGCATATAAATCAAAATAAATAAATAAATAAAATAAATACTTGCATAGAAGCCAATCTTTTGGGGGGTGTATTTTGCAAACTATTTGGCTTAGCGGTGAATATAGATGGTAAACATTTTTTTTCCTATAATGCTAGTCTGTTGTAGTCTCAGAACAATAACACTGAAAATGCAACACTTCTAATTTTACCAGGTCTAAATAAAACAGATCTCAACGCTTCCTAGTTTCTTGATTCTAAATGAATACGCCAGGGATCTCCAAACTTGGCAGCTTTTAAGAATTGTGGACTTCAACTCCCAGAATTCCCTAGCCAGCCATGGAAGACTGTCATGCCGGGAATTCTGGGAGATGAAGCCCCCAAGTTGTCAATAAACTAATTTTAAGAGTCACTTTCAGGGAGAAACATGATGTTTTAAACATGGGGATCTTGAAGCATTTGAAACAATTTTCCTCGTGGAATTTTCGTAGCAAATAAAAAGAAACTTGGCATGACAACGCATAACCAAATAGACAAATAGAGAGGCACACATTTTATAAAAAAATACCGCACCTGTTATTTCCAGCAGCCGATCAGCTAACGTACTCTTTCCGTGATCCACATGGGCTATTATGCTAAAATTTCTAATATTTTCTGCAGGGAACGACGACATATCCACCGTATCCTAAAAAGAGATTAAAAAACACAAATGAGTTAAAAGCCGTTTAAAAACTGTTGCATGACAAGAGTACTTTCCCCAAAACGTTTTTTATATTCTGATTTGGATCAAAATAATTTATATTTCCTGCTCTTTGGAATTAAACTTTTCAACACCTATTACCTAGTTGGGTCATGAAATATTGGGAAGAAAACAGCCCAACTCAGAGAGCCCCAACCTCCTCACAAATCTATCTCAGCATACCAAATTCTGTTAAGGAACAAAAAAAAAGCAAAGTTTTTATATCCAAATAAGGAAGAATTACTTTGATTCAGAGTCAATGTACTTCTGGATTCCCACCTGTTTTGAGATAAGCTGTAAAAGTTAGATTGCTTAAAAAAAAAAGAAAAGCTGAAGCAAGTAACACATTTCAATCACCTTGTTCGCCCTGGAGCAAAACTTCCTTGATGGAGCAGCACGATGAAGAGAAGGTTTTAAGGTCCGAAGAGAAAGATACGAAAGAAAAATAGCATTGTGGTACACCGGACACCTGACGGAGATATAAAATGCCCTTTGGAAGAATGAAGGCATCCTTCCAGATTAATTCCAAGATCCAGGCTGAACAAAGGAAACGTTCACAGAAGCCAATATATTATTCAGAATAACGCTTCTACAGATATATTCATTTCTCTAATAACCGCAGGAAGTTTTAGTCCGAATTCCCCCAAAAAACAGTGGTAAGTATTCTTAAAAAAGAACATTTCCTCTTCATACTGGTGGAAAGGCTGGATAAATCCTGCAAAAAAGTCAGCTTCGTTTTTCGTGCACAAATATACATCAGTTGCTCCAATTTTTCTTTCCCTAAATTTGCTGTATATAGATATATATATTTATTTTCTGGGAGATAGACACTTCCCGGAGAGCGAGTTGAAAGGCATGGCACGACAGACACAAGAGTGACTTGCAGTGATGGAGAGATACGGAGGCGTGTCGCGAACGTGGTCGCTGTAAATTAAATTTTAGCTGAAATTTAAATTTCCTCTTCTTTTTACGCTCTTGGTTTCCGTGGCTTCGGACTTTTCCACTCCTTTTCCTTCTCTTTTATTGCCTTAAAAGAAGAATAGATAACTGTTTCAATTGCCAGCAAGTGGACACAGTCCCAATTCCACCGCCACCCCATCCAATACAGGAGGTGATCCTCGATTTACGGCCACAATTGAGCCCAATTAGCCGTTGCTAAGTGAGACATCTTTCTTTTTGTCTCCTGTTAATTTCTGTTCTGTGTTTGTTTAGTTTTTTTCTTTTTTTCCTAATAGTACTTAGTCATTTCCAGACATACTGCATCAATGTTTATTAAAAGAAAGTTTTACTCTTTTTATAATGCTGACTTTCCAAAGCCTCTTTACTCCCACAACAAAGTTTGCATTTAAGGCAAACCAATGTTGACTGTTAAGAACTGTGTTTTAAATAATAATAATAATAACTTTATTGTCACTGTATGTGTATACACAGTATACCCATACAATGAAATTCACTTAACACTCAAAGACCAGGCCCAACACACATAACAATCCCCAAACACACTCCCACCCACCACAAATTCCCCACCCCTAAACCACCCAAACATCCACACAACAGACCAAGTAATGCTGTCCAACCTCTCACTGATGGTGGCCCTATAAAAACAATTCCACACTTTTAAATAATAATAATATTATATTATTATAATATATATATATATATATAATACAATATATATGTTTTCTGAGGTTTTCGCGGGTGTTTGTATGTAGGTCTTTGGTTATTTGGGTTTTCTCCCACGTAAAATTGGAACTGTCTTGGCGACATTTCAACAAAGTCTCATTCGTCATCTTCAGGCTGGTGTTTTCGGCTTCGTGCTTCTAGGAGCTGCGATCACACATTGCTCCTAGAAGCACGAAGCCGAAAACACCAGCCTGAAGATGACGAATGAGACTTCGTCAAAACGTCGCCAAGATACTTCCAATTTTACGTGGGAGAAAACCCGAATAACCAAAGACCTACATACAATATATACATACACACACACACACACACACACACACACCTCCGCCCAATCAGAACACCCCCACTGGCCAAGCTACCACCCAATCAGTTCACACCCCCACTGGCAGTTAAAAGGAAGAAACAGCTGCGATCACACACATTGCTCCTAGAAGCACGAAGCCGAAAACACCAGCCTGAAGATGACGAATGAGACTTCGTCAAAACTTTGCCAAGAAACCTCCAATTTTACGCGGGGGAGAACCCGAATAACCAAAGACCTACATACAAACACCCGCGAAAACCTCAGAAAAGAAATTATATATATATATATATATTGTTTTTCTATCGAGACATCTGGTCTAACATGTGGGAGGGGGCATTCTGCTCCCTTTCGCCTTTTAGCTCCTATCCAGGATCCCTCAAGCAGTCGCATTGACGACAAACCATTTTATATCAAATTTATATTTTGCTGATAAAGAAATAAAGGGAGACTAGTATAGATTTATTTCAAGCTATTTAGCTCTCATCAGCTAGCCAGACCCTTATTTGGCCTAAGTTCGAATCCGAGTAAGGGTATGGCTAGCTGATAAGAGCTAAATAGCTTGAAATAGATCTATACTAGTCTCCCTTTATTTCTTTATCAGCAAATATATATATAAAATATTATATCAAATTTATATTTCGCTGCCACTGCTTGAGGGCTCTTGGATTGGAGCTGAAAGGCGAAGGGGATGCAGTATGCTCCCTCCCACATGCTGGGGTAGACCAGGTATCTCGATAGAAAAACACATTACATATTACATATACTATATATATTATATATATGATATAATATTAGAATATATAATAACAACAACAACAGGAGACCGAGGCACATTCTTACGACGTAGCCGTACAGGAAGTCCTCGTCTTACGACCGCAACGGAGCCCAACTCTTCTGTTGTTAAGGTGAAACATTGGTTCCAAGTCAGAGTTTTGCCCCCCTTTACGACCTTTCTAGCTGTCGTCGTTAAGCGAATCACCGCCGTTGTTAAGTGAGGAACCCGGTTGTTAAAAGAATATCTGCTTTCCCCGCGGACTTGGCTTGTCCGAAGGTCGCAAAAAGGGTGAATGAGACGCGACCCCGGGACACTGCGACCGTCGTAAGTGCGAGTCATTTTGCCAAACATTCTGAAATTTGGACCCTGGGATGGTGCAATTAATAAGACCATAAAAATGCACTTAGGACCCGGGGAAAAAACGGTTAGGGTTAAGGCTTAGGGGGTCCTAAGTTCCCCCCCCTTTTTTTTTGCTCCACCCCCGTTGCAAACTTCGGACGGTCACTAAGCGAAGCATCGCGTCGCAAGTCGAGGACTACCTGCACAGAGCGGTGTTGGCGCTTCGCTGGATCCGGAAAATCATGCAAACCTCTGCAGAGATCACTTCGGCGCCTCGCCACGATCCGGTCGGGTCGAAGCCCTTGCTGCAGCCCTTGCAAACACGCGTGTCCAGTGCAGAAACAAGCCGGTCCCCTCCACTCCACCTGGGAGGAAAATAGAAAAAGAATCAGAGAGATGCACGCCCTGACTTTGCAAAGAGCAAACCGGGTTTGCAAGGTTGCAATGCACCGAGGTTGCACAATTGCAACGGGGTGCAATTGCACGCGTGGGAGAAAAAAAAAAGGGGGGGGGGAATTTTGGCTTTGCAAAGCAATTCCCCCCTTGCTCTCTCTCTCTCTCTCTCTCTACTAATTGCTTCCCTCCTCCATTGCACACATCCACACACACACACCCTGCAGCTGCTTGCCCTTGAGATGGGTTATGTAGTCGCAGCTGTGCCTTGCAAATCATTTATCTCTCCTGGGAAAAACTCTTTTAAGAAACTCATAGGAAGGTTATGGGGGGAAAAGAAGGCTCGGAAGTGCCAACCTGGGAGAAAAAAAAAAGATATCATCACTCTCTACTTTTTGTAAGTCTATAAAGCAGCTGGAAGTCGAGAAAGCATCTAACGCGCAGGCGCGTTAGAGCACAGAGCCGGGAAAAGCGTTCCATTGGCCTAGCCGCCAGGGAGAGGAGGAGGAAGCTACTACAGCTCCCGGCAGCCTCAGCGTGGGAGAGAGAGAGGGAGAGAGAGAGTGGGGGGAAACAGCAATGGTTTATGGGAGTCGTAGTTTAATGCAAAGTTGTGGCGCTGCAGCTGGCCTAGGGGACTTCAGTGGCTGGGTGGCTGGGATATGTAGTCCTTGCCTTCCAATGGTTCGTTTAGTGACCGTTCAGAGTTGCGACGGCACTGAAAAAAGTGACTTGTGACCGTTTTTTTTTACACTTTATATGATTCCCCCCCCCGGTCACGTGATCCAAATTCAGACGCTAGGCAACTGACTCACATTTATGACAGTCACAAGATCCCGGGGTCACGACGTGATCCCCTTTTGCGACCTTCTGATGAACAAAATCCATGAGGGGAAGCCAGATTCACTCAAACAACCGTGTTATTAATTTAACAACGGTGGTGATTCACTTAACAACGGTGGCCAGAAAGGTCGCGAAATGGGGCAAAACGCGCTTAGCAAATGTCTCGCTTAGCGACCAGAATTTGGGGCTCAATTGCGGCCGTAAGTTCGAGGACGGCCTGTATTGGGAGAGGTGGGGGAATTGGGACTGCTGTGCCCTCTTGAATTCTTGGCAGGAAAAGCAGAAGGATGCTAAGCTAGCGAACGAATAAAATTTTAATAATTTAAGTATTTGAGGAACCGCAAACATGGAAGCGAACAAACAATATTCAATTGCATCCTAAAAGGATGCAAATGACCAGCTGTCTGCAAGGAATATAAATCCTTCCATTCCTCACCATCCAGTCAGAACTGAAGAAGCTTCTCGGAATGAGAAGCGAAACATCTTCAAAGAAAAAACAAGAAAGTCCCATTGCCTCCTGAAAAAGCATCTTTGAGGCAACCAAAGGAGGACTGAGAATCTATAATTGTAGTTATACACTTTGGGATGAACATCAGTGGTGAAATTCAATTTTTTTTACTACCAGTTCTATGGGCATGGCTTGGTGGGCGTGGCAGGGGAAGGATATTTTTTAACATATTTTTAATTTTTAATTGGTTTGTTATCTTAAATTGGGGCCAAATAAATATATATCCTTTTAATTGTTTTTTTAATGTTTGTATTGTATGTTTTTATCTGGCTGTACACCGCCCTGAGTCTTTCGAGAGAAGGTGCGGTATATAAATTTGAAATAAAATAAAAATAAAAAATAAAAAATCTTGCAAAATCTCCATTCCCACACCACTCCAGGGGAAGGATACTGCAAAATCCCCATTCCCTCCCCACTCCAGGGGAAAGGATATTGCAAAATCCCCATTCCCTCCCCATTCCAGGGGAAGGATACTGTAAAATCTCCATTCCCACCCCGCTCCAGAGGAAGGATATATCAAAATCTCCATTCCCTACCCACTCCAGGGGAAGGATACTGCAACATCTCCATTCCCTCCCCACTCCAGGGGAAGGATACTGCAAAATCCCCATTCCCTCCCCACTCCTGGAGGAAAGATACTGCAAACTCCCCATTCCCACCCCACTGCGGCCAGCCAGAGGTGGCATTTACCGGCTCTCCGAACTACTCAAAATTTCCCCTACCGGTTCTCCAGAACCTGTCAGAACCTGCTGGATTTCACCCCTTCAAATAGTGTGGGAGTAAGAATGGATTTCCAGAAAAAAAATTGCAGACTAAAAGAACCTGGAGCACTACTCAGGTGATCTTGAGGACACAAATAAACATCCAAGTGGCCTCAATAATCATCATTTAATGACCCCATAATTCCTTGCCGGGTGGAGTCTGAATGGAGCCGAGTGTTTACAGGCTGGATGCCCTTCCTGTCACCAATCCGGAGTTATATTCAGCAGATAGATTCCCAATGTGCCCAGATAGAGAAATATCTGCCCCTACCTAGAATCGAACTCACAGCCTCCTGATTCTGAGGCGAGAGCTCTACCTCTAGGCCACCGCCCCACTCCTCCAAGTGGCTTCAATGATTCTCTAAAAGGAATGCAAATGACCAGCCGTCTGCAAGGATAGAATATAAATCCTTCCATTCCCCACCATCCAGTCAGAACTGAAGAAGCTTTTTGCAATGAGAAGCGAAACGTCTTCAAAGAAAAACCCGGAAAGTCCACAAAAAGCACTTTTGTGAAAACCGTGGCCTGGATGATTTGACAATCTCTACACACTTTTAAACAATATTCAGAATAAACTTTTTCCTTCCTGGAAATCTGTGACGGATGAAGATCGATGCTAAAGATGAAACGTTTCTTTCTCCCCCCTTTGGCGGGTGAGTGTGTGAAGATGATGATTAAATTCTGCGGTTTCTCCAAGACGTTCGAAGGTGGCCCATCAATCTTGCCCATCCATCGGGTGACCGTCGTTGTGTCAAGGCTGCGCAGCTGGCTTCGTAGCCAAGGTTATGAATCTTCCCAGCGGATGTGGAAAACTTGCCACGTTCAACGCATTAGCTCAATTTGAATTCTACGGTTAGCGATAGTTTCTGGGGAGGTAATTGAAATCATGGTTTATTCATGACTGTAATCTGTTATTGGCATGGCGTGGCTGAAGAAAAGTGATATGGTTGCGATATGCGGGATGAAGGAGAAAACATGCAGCAAAATGCCGTGATTTTCGACTTATGACAATTCGTTTAGGGACCGTTCGAAGTTACAACGGCACCGAAAAATGTGACTTACGACTGTTTTTCATAGACATGACCTCACAGTCACAGGATCAAAATTTAGATGCTTGGCAACTGACTCATATTTATCATCTTCATTTAACGACTCCATAATCCCTTGCGGGATGGAGTCTGGGCAACCGAATGGAGCTACCAGTCTGTTTACTGGCCGGATGCCTTTCCTGTCTCCAATGCGGAGTTTTGTTCAGCAGATCAGAGGTGGTAATTCAGCAGGTTCTGACCGGTTCTGGAGAACCGGTAGCGGAAATTTTCAGTAGTTCAGAGAACCGGTAAATACCACCTCTGACTGGCCCCACCCTCACCTATTCTCTGCCTCCCGAGTCCCAGCTGATCGGGAGGAAATGGGGATTTTGCAGTAACCTTCCTTTGGGTATGGTGGTTGCAGTGTCCTGTGGTCTTATGATCCCTTTTTGCAACCTTCCGTCAACCAAAGTCAACGGGGAAGCCAGATTCGCTTAACAACTGTGGGACTAAGTTATCAACTGCAGTGATTCACTTAACAACTGTGGCAAGAAAAGTCACAAGATGGGACAAAACTCCCTTAACAAATGTTTCCACTTAACAGCAGACATATTGGGCTCAATTGCGGTCGTATATCGAGGACTACTTGTATGATAGCAAGTAGTAGCGGATAGATTTTGGGAATGTACCCTGCGCCTGGTTTTGTTTTTGAGCATCTACAATTAGCGTTATTAGTTTTCAGCACTGCGGAATAGCCAGAGATGTTAACGAAACAATCTTTGTTTATCATTTTAACAATTTTTCTGAAAGGTCAATTGGATATAGAACCATACAGCCTGCCTGCATTTAAAATGATTGCTAATAAAGCCCATTATATATTTCAGTAATTCAGAAACTCACGTAATTACATATAAACATTCTCCGGTCTGAACAAAATAATATGGAAGAATTGCGGAACGGGTACGCACAATTATCCATTTTTTTTGCATTGTGGTAGAGGGACGAGGTGGCTCACTGGCTAAGACCCTGAGCTTGTCGATCGAAAGGTTGGCAGTTCAGCGGTTCGAATCCTGAGTGCCGCGTAACGGAGTGAGCTCCCGTGACTTGTCCCAGCTTCTGCCAACCTAGCAGTTCGAAAGCAGGTAAAAAATGCAAGTAGAAAAATAGGGACCACCTTTGGTGGGAAGGGAACAGCGTTCCGTGCGCCTTTGGCGTTGAGTCATGCCGGCCACATGACCACGGAGACATCTTCGGACAGCGCTGGCTCTTTGGCTTTGAAAGGGAGATGAGCACCACCCCTTAGAGTTGGGAATGACTAGCACATATGTGCAAGGGGAACTTTTACCTTTACCTAGAATATCTCAGGACATTGACTTTTATGCAACCCCTGAATTTAATTTGCAAATAATAAACCCAACAAATGACTTGGATATGTGGATTTTTTTGTTTCCTAGTATGATTTGACTGCTTATTAGTAACCTATGACTATCACCAAGTGTTGTATCTTATGATTCTTGACGAATATAGGGATGCACTATTGATCCACATTTGAAGATGGTTGGCCTTTTCTCTCGTTTCTGATTCATTTCTTTTTCCTCCTGATATTCTGATTAAGTGTTGTACCTTATGATTCTTAACGAATGTATCTTGTCTTTTATGTACACTGAGAGCGTATGCACCAAAGACAAATTCCTTGTGTGTCCAATCACACTTGGCCAATAAGGAATTCTATTCTATTCTATTCTATTCTATTCTATTCTATTCTATTCTATTCTATTCTATTCTATTCTATTCTATTCTATTCTATTCTATTCTATTCTACTCTACTCTACTCTACTCTACTCTACTCTACTCCATTCCATCACAGAAAAATGAAATGGACAATTTTCTTACTTTGGATTTACAAAAGAGATGCGTTATTATACCTATGAAGGAACTCCTGAGAAAAAGCAAAAGAAAGCAAAATAAACTTTTGGGACATTAGCTCTGAGGAATAATTAAGAATCATCACTCATCTTAAAACTAAAACGGAGGTTTACAAAGCAGGCCTCCTTAATCCACGTTAAACCGATTTATAATCGTCTCTTTTTTAAGAGCTTTCGATGGGTTTTTTCTTGACTACAGACAGAATTATTTCATGGGTTTTTATAAATACAACTTTTTGGGGCTTGGCGCCTAGGACATCATCAAATATTCTCTCTTTTGGGTAAATTTAAAAATATCTGTCGGTGTCTTCTTCTATCAACTTTAGATAACGGGGACTTTAGATTCCAGAGAAAAAATGACCGATCTTTGAAAAATTATGTGGCATCTTTTTTCTCTTTCAATTATTAGTGTCGTTGCCAAGTCAAATCTTTTTCAACTTGTTGCCTCTGGCACCAAATGCTTTTCTTTCCGTCATATATCTGTTGGGAGGCCAAATTTAGGATCTTATAAATAGCTCAGGATCACCCGGGTTAAATATAGGGAAACAGTTGTTTGGATTTTGCTGTTTGTAAACTGAATTATAAGGTATGTTCTTTAAATACCCTTAATTTTTAATTTTTAAAAGTGCTGGTTGTTTCATAAATCACAGCTGTTCGTAGCTTTTCCACGTCTTAAAATGAGGAAGAACAGCTTGTGGATAGCTTGTGTCTGTTTTGATTCGGAACTTCCAAGAAATATTAATGGCACTTCAAAGCATGATTAAATTTTAAAATATTATCCAGAGGTGCTTTTAGGAATGGTGACACTTCAGCTCCTAATTATATTTGTGCATAATTCATAGGAAATGTCATATTTCCCATTTAAAAAATCCCTAATTTACTATACTTATTAAAAATAAATCAGGATTTTTGTTTGTTTGTTTGTTTGTTTGATATTTGGGAACACATTTTCGTTAATTAGGAAAGAAGAAGTAAAATTGCTGCACGGAATGATTGTTGCATGAAACATTTTTAATAAACGAAAGGGTAAGATTGAAGCAGATTAGTCTGCTTAGATTTGAAACACAATTTGCTAATTAGTAAGAAATAAAATTGCCCCATGGCCAAATTGTTCTATAAGATATAGTTTTTAATAAATGAGGGCAGGAGATTGAAGCATATTAGTCTGATTAGAATAAAGTATAAATTCATTCTTTTATTTTTAGAGCATCACAGAAATACATTTGAATAGGTAATTTTCACTGCTCTGTAAACGTTTACCTGGGTAAAACACTTAAGCAGTGGTGGGACTCAGCCGGTTTAGGCCGGTTTAGTCCGGTTGTTAAATTATTTGAATCCCATCACTGCACTTAAGCGGTTAGTGCTTACAAACATTTTTTTAAAAACCTTCGTAGGATGTCCGACTCTCTGCAGTTCGATATAGATTTTTACCAATCAAACTATGTTGCTGACGGTGAACAGGAAAGCTCTGGCCGGCCTGAAGACTCTGGAAAAAAGTGAGACTATACATTATTTCATTTTATCGTGGCATTGAATCTGAATATTTAATACCCTGTTTTCCCCAAAATAAGACCTCCCCTGATAATAAGCCCAATTGGACTTTTGAGCGCATGGCAATAAGGCCAAGCGCTTATTTCAGGGTTCAAAAAAATATAAGCCAAGGTCTTATTTTCGGGAAAACACGGTATATATAGTATATTTGTGTAACCAACGTAATTAAACCTAGTTATTTGCACAATCGAACACTTTATGGTACTTATTTAAAGGAAGAAATCAAGTAAACGGCTGGTTACCCCATTTACCTTCTTCCACCTCACTAGTGCCTCATCTCTGCTGGTGAGTTAGTGCAGGAGAAGGAGGGAATGAATGATTGAATGAAGGAAGGAAGGAAGGAAGGAAGGAAGGAAGGAAGGAAGGAAGGAAGGAAAGAAAGAAAGAAAGAAAGGAGATGGGAGAAGGAAGAAAGAGTCTGTTTTGTCCTAGGCTTCACAAGAGCATGAAGCAGAATCCTGGTCCCGACAAAAACTCCTTTTTATTAAGTTACTGTGAATTCCTCTCATTCACATCCAGTAGTCTTTCAAGGGAGAATTTACAATCACAGACCTTATCTAGCTTGGCGAGCTGCCAGGCCAATATCTTCAAAGCTTGGCAAGGAGTCTCGGAAAGTCACGAACCAATTAAGCAAACTAATTGTCTCCTGCAAACTCCACTCCTCTTTCGCTCCTCTTTTATTCCCTCTGGGGGGGTGGCATTTATTGTCCACCTGTGGCTTTACTCCCAAGTCGACCCTTGTTCTTTAGCTATTCCCTTTGTTGGGAAACTCTGCGCATGCGTACATGGGGAACAGGCTCCAGCTGTTCATCTGCCTCACTGATGTCCTACTCCAAAGGCAGCTGATAACTAGCATACAGCCTTGGCCTCCTCTCTGCCTCCGATCTCTGCAGAACCCTCATCAGAGCCTTCCCCAGACTCCAGGACTGGCCCATGTTCCTCCCCAACCTCCTCACTATCTGAATCTGCTGGTGGGCCACAACAGAAGAGAAAAGGAAGGAAGGAAGGAAGGAAGGAAAGAAGGAAGAAAGAAAGAGGAGGAGGGAAGGAGGGAAGGAAGGAGGGAGGGAGATGGGGAAAGAAAGGAGATAGGAAGAAAAGGAGATGGAAGAATGAAGAAAGGAAGGAAGGAAGGAAGGAATGAAGAAAGGAAGGAAGAAAGGAAGGAAGGAAGAAAGGAAGGAAGGAAGATGAGAATAGGAGGGAAGAGAGGAAGGGGAATGGGGGAAGGAAAGAAGGAAGGAAGAAGAGAATAGGAAGGAAGGAAGGAAGGAAGGAAGGAAGGAAGGAAGGAAGGAAGGAAGGAAAGGAGGGAGGGAAGAATCTTCACCTTCCCACGAGGGTCTCTTCATTCTAGCAGCCCCTGTTTTGAATGCTTTCTTTGTCTTAGATTCCAACCAGGCCCTTGGCCGCAATCCGATTCTTCTCAACCGCTTGAAGGTCAGATCTTCCAACCCGCAGATGCTTCTCCCTTTCCATCCAACCAGACTTATTCCGATAGTTTCGATGAAGAGCCACCGTTGCTTGAAGGTACAAAACCGAAATAATTATGCCATTTGTAGGTTCTGGCTGATGAATACTTCTCACAGATTCGAGACTAAGCAATAATTTACTTATCTTCCACTTTTTCTCAATATATTCCTCCCCTGCTGTTGTGAGCGAGGGCCAAGTAGTTATTACCAGACACAATCAGTCCTAAACAAACATATTTTATTAGAACAGCTGAGAATTACTTCATTCTCAGCTTAGTCCAAATTAAGTCCAAAACAAGCTCTTCAGAAAAAGTCCTTTGGCCTTATCACCAACCTTTGTCTTCTTTGGCACCCTGCCAAAGGCTTGTCTTGGCAAAAGTTCAGAAGCAAGAGACGCTGACAAGAAACAAATGTAGCAACGTTGCTTTCCTACAAAGATCCCAAGAGCCGTTGCTGCTCTTTTAAGCCTTCTGGGAGGGGCGAATCATCTCCTGGCCTTACTCCCGAGTCGTCCTTTTTGCTTTAGTTACTCTTGCCTTCTGGCAGCTCTACGTATGCTTGCACTAGGAACAGGTTCCTCCTGTTCGTCTGCCTCTCTGTTGTCAGCCTCTGGAGGCTCCGGAGTCCGCACCTCACTCCCCGATGTCCCTGGCTCCATCTCTGACACAGAGCCCTCATCCGAGCCTTCCCCAAACTCCAGGACTGGCCCATGCCCCCCCCCCAGCCTCCTCACTGTGCGACTCCGCTTCCAGCTCTGCAGGCTGCTGGCGAACCACAACAGCCATTTGCAATCTTCTCTGCGGTGGCTTCCCCAGTATATAAATGGGGAAGCCAGCGGGAAAGGTTGCAAGCGATGTTGCCTGCTGAGAGACTCCCTCTCTCCACATCCTTTTTTGGACGCCGCTGAGATTTTGAGATTTGCCGTCACCCTTTCTAGTGTTTTGTTTGTGGCAGATGGTGGCTCACACTTTTGAAACCAAACCATGGGTCTTGTTCTGACGTAGGCTCCTGTTGTGACCTTGGCCCAAGTAGTTATTACGAGACACAATCAGTCCTAAACAAACATATTTTATTAGAACAGCTGAGAACTTAGTCCAAATTAAGTCCAAAACAAATCCTTCATAAACAGTCCTTCGGCCTCATCACCAACCTTTGTCTTCTTTGTGGCAGCCCCTCAAATACTGGAATACTATTATCATGTCACCCTTAGTCCTTCTTTTCCCTAGACTGGCCATGCCATACCCAAATCCTGAGAATAAAATTCACTTCTGCAGAATGCACAAGTTCTGACTTGCCTTAAGAGGTTGCAGAAAACAATGCTTTGAAAAGCCTCTGCCGATCAGGCAATTCAGCTGGGATCGTCAGAGGCTTTTTTTTTTTTTTTTTACCACCTCTTCGGCCAAAGAGGTTGTAGAAAAAATGCTTTGAAAAGTAAAAGAAAAAAAGAAAAAAAAAAAAAGCAGGTCCAATGCATATCAAAAGGCTTTATAATGTTTTGCTAGAAAGGGACTCAGAAACTGAATTAGTTAAAGATTGTATGATTAAGTGGGCACAAAATTTTGAAGAACCAGTAATGTTGGAAACATGGGAAAAAATTTGGGTTCAGAATGTTAAATTTACACAGTCGCAGAACCTGAGGGAAAATTTTTATAAAATGTTTTATAGATGGCATTTAGATCCTAAAAAGTTGTCATGTATGTACCCTAATGTTCAGCCAAAATGTTGGAGATGTGAATGTTTAGATGCTACGTATTATCATGTTTGGTGGACCTGCAGGAAAGTTAAGGCTTTTTGGATAAAAATTTGGTGGGTCATGCAGAATGTTTTAAAGAAAAAAATTCAATTTTCTCCACAACTGTTTTTATTGGGTATAGTTAAGGGTTTTACACGGGGTGAAATAAAACTGATATTGTATATGATAACAGCAGCAAGATTGTTGATAGGTAAATATTGGAAGAATGAAGCTTTGCCTACTATCGAGGAATGGACTTTGAAGATGGCTAGTTTTGCAGAGATGGCGAAGATTTCAGCATATTTAAAAGACTGTTCACAAGAGACTTATGAATGGGAATGGAAAAGATGGATAAAATATGTTCAGAACAAATACCAAACTAGAAAGTATCAAATAGCTTTTACTTGAAAATAATGTATTAGAAATATTTTAAAGAGACAAAGTGGAAAAATTATACAGGGGGAGGGATGGGTTCAAGCTTATATATTAGTGTTATTAGTTATGAGTACATAATAGGGAAGTCTGGGGGGGGAGGGTTAGGGAGGGTTAGGGAGGATGGGAAGTTTGGGGAGGGAGGTGGGGGGGGTGAAAAAAGGGGTGAAAATGTAATTGTAAAACTTTTGCAATAAAAAAAAAAAAAAAAGCCTCTGATGAGGTGGGCGGGGTAAGCGAGCGGCGACTGCGCCGGGGACCGGTTTGGGGGCATGGCCAGCCAATGTTATTACCGGTTCTCGGAAATACTACAAATTTTTACTACCGGTTCTTGTGAACCGGTGCGAACCGGGAGCAACTCACCACTGCCACAGGCTCACCGAAAGATCTTCTACACTTTTACACCTTTCTTTTTGAGACAAGTCACAATGAAGTTATAACTAGCTTGATCTTAACAGGGTTCAACTTTCAAGGTAAAAGGCGTTTCAAATCATGTTCAGTCCGAAGGTGCCAAATCAAAATAAATAAACAAATAAAAAACACCAGAAGAGTTGGGGGGGGGGGGAAATCCATTTTAATTTGTTGTCTTGCATTTGTAACCACGGACGCATGTTTGAAATGACAGCACCCCTATTTGCATAGGAAATAAAGACATGAAATCATATTTATGGCCCATGCATCATGCACTTTATTGCCTCTAGATGACAGCATTTCAATAAATTTTGCATTCAGATTCCATCACGTTGCCTTTCCCTCTGTATTTATACGGCATAATCAGGCATCATGCTAAGATGCCTATAATGAACAAAATGCTTCTTATCATTTTGTTTACATATTTCATAATAAATTTTCATAGGCTCTATTTTTAAGGGTCAGTTATTCCAAAACTCGAAAATGTTCCCGGGAACCTCAACCAGGTTCTAATTTTTTTTACTACCGGTTCTGTGGGTGTGGCTTATTTTCTGGGTGTGGTTTGATGGTCATGTGACAATTCTTTAGGATTTAGCAGAGGTCCTGGTCTACCAGGCTTAAAATCTTTGAAACCCACCTCTGGTCGGGCTCAGTTGTGTTCGTAAGTGGAGGAATACCTTGTTGTGGTTTGCCAGCAGCCTGTGGAGCTGGCAGCGGAGTCAGACAGCGATGAGGCTGAGGAAGAACAGGGGCCAGTCCTGGAGGTTGGGGAAGGATGAGGGCTCTGCGTCGGAGGCAGAGATGGGGCCAGGGCCATCTGGGAGTGATGTGCGGACTCCGGAGCCTCCAGAGGCTGACAGCAGAGAGGCAGAGGAACAGGAGGAGCCTGTTCCTAGTGCACGCATGAAAAGAGCTGCCAGAAGGCAAGAGCAGCTAAAGCAAAAAGGACGACTCAGGAGTAAGGCCAGGAGATGATTGGCCCCTCCCATAAGGCTTAAAAGACCAGCAACGGCTCTTGGCCTCTTTGCCGGAAAGCAACGTTGATAGATTTGTTTCTTGTCTTGCTGCATTTATTTCTTGTCTGCGTCTTCTGCTTCTGAACTTTTGCCAAGAGAAGCCTTTGGCAGCTTGCCTAATTAGACCAAGGTTGGTGATCAGGCTGAAGAATTTGTGTTACGAAGAATTTGTTTTGAATTAGTTTGGACGACGCTGAGAATGAGCTAATTCTCAGCTGTTATAATAAGGTCTGTTTGTTTTTGAACTGATTGCGTCTAATAGTACCTACTTGGGCCTGGGTAACAACATACTTGTACTTAAGAGTGCAATCATACACTGATTGACTTCAGAGTAGCTTTCTTTAAATGTTGTTACTGACAAGTAAAAAGATATAGAAACTGTACTACTTGGTTTATAAGTTTATAAGATCGGCACCATTTTTATTTCTACAAATCCCTTAGAAGAGAAAATAGGATTAATATCGTTTAGTCCTTTGAGCCGAAACCTAAAAACAACCCCCTTGAAGAAAATTAATAGCATATGTGGTCAGGTGCAGCAAAAGGAATATTAATTGGATTTACAAAGCGTGCCGAACTATGTAATTCTTTTTAAATCGTTGTAGTGATCCCTAGAAAGTATTCTTGGTTAACTTAATATTAATTTATCTTGGGTATAAAGATAAAATTGTTCATGGGAAATCTGGGATTGATTTATATTTTAACAGGCCTTTGTCCTTCTTTTTCTTCATTCTGTTGAAGGGATTTATAAGCGATGAATAAGCCATCAAGAATCTCACTGCATATTCAGTTGCTTGGTGAGAAGAACAGATATTCATAATTTTTCAAGTTCCACACACTGGATATTTGCTTTAGCTTCTGTTATAGTTTCATCTTTCCTTTGGGCTCTCCTTGAAATTTACTGTCAATCACCCAATCATCATCATCTTCTTCTTCTTTCTACTGGCTTTCATAGCTAAGGTGGGACTAGAACTCACGGTCTCCTGGTGATTGGCCCACACTCACTCTGCTGGCTTTCATAGCTAAGGTGGGACTATAACTCACCATCTCCTGGTGATTGGCCCAAAATCACTCCGCTGGCTTTTCATAGCTAAGGCGGGACTAGAACTCACGGTCTCCTAGTGATTGGCCCAAAGCTACTCATTGGCTTTCACGGCTAAAACGGGACTTGAACTCACAGTCTCCCGCTTTCTATACCGGTGCCTTAACCACTAGACCAAACTCTTTGCTGATATCCCACAGTTGTCCAGTTTGCTGATACGACATGATTGTTCAGTTATAGTAATCCTATAGTATAGTTTATTGTTTCTGCACAGTTTTCCCTGTCTTTATTTGACATGGATTTCACGTTGATAATTTAGAATCCGACCTCTCTTTAGTTGTATTGGAAGTAAAATCCAGGTCCAGGACCAAGCTGGGAATAAAATGGAGGTTGCTTAAGGAAGAAAGTTTATTGAGGAGCAACTCCATTTCGTAAACTGTCCCACAATCACATAATTTAGAATCCCACCCTTCTTAGTTCTGTCGGAAGGAAAAAAAACCAACAGCATGTGATTCTGGGGCAGCTGACAAAACTGTTGTGGCCTGTACGCGGCCTATGCAGCTAGTAGCTGATTCAGACAGCGAGGAGGCTGGTGTGGTGCTGCACCAGCAGCCTGTGCAGCTGGCACTCGAGTCAGACAGTGAGGAGGCTGGAGAAGATGTGGTGCCAGAGACAGGGATTCAGCCAGGGCCTTCAGAAGCTCCAGAAGCTCCCTTAAGTGAAGAGGAAGAAGAGGAGGACCCTCTCCTCGATGCACGGGCACGCAGAGCTGCCAAAAGGCAGGAGTGGCGCCTCAGGAGGAGGTCTCCTCGAGAGTAAGGCTTGGGGTTAATTGGCCACTCCCTTAGCCTATTTAAGGAGGAATGCCGACTGGAGCAATTTGCAGGGAACAACTTAGTTCGCATACCTTTGTGTCTTGTCTTGCTTATCTTATCAACTTCCTGCAAATTGCTTCTGGGCATTCTGCCAACCATAGTAAGCTTTCGGTTATTATTCTTTGAATTCTTGGCGGCTGTTAATGCAGTTAATTAACAGCCGTTGTTGTAAAATACTGGTTTATTTAGTAAACTAAGGTTTGTACAGACTTTGTGTGTGCTGCATTTTTGGGGTCCGTAGCTGGGGCAGAACAAAAATGGAGTTGACAATGGGTGGGGTTTTTTTTTAAATACCTTCTTGATTCCTAAGGGGTCATGTAGGGGTCATGGCTGGCTCTATAGGCAAAAGGGGAAACGCAAATCCTAGGTGTTTATCTCAGCTAATCTTGTCAACCTTTGGCTTGCCTAATCGTGTTGCTTATCTGGAATTTCCGTCTGACCCATTCTTTCTGAGTGGATTACCAAATCTCTAAAAGTTTCTGCTTGGGGTAGGGAGACTGGGGCTGGTTTTTGCCTCCCTTAATATTTTTTCCCCATTTCTCCTTTAGGGGAAATATTCTATCCTACCTTTTTAATATTCCCCAAAATATTTCATTCCCTAGGAGGGTGGGCGTGTGCTGACTTTCTACAGCGGGAGACCAAATTAAGATGTTCAATTATCTTATGAGTCATTAGAACACCACGGCCAACTGATTCTTTTCTTTTGTTTCCCGACGTCCTTGATGAAACTTAACTAATGAAGCTTTTTCTGTTTTCCGTTGCAGAGCTGGGAATCAACTTCCATCACATTTGGCAAAAAACATTAACCGTGCTGAACCCCATGAAACCGGCTGAAGCCACCATTATGAATGAGACAGACCTGGCTGGGCCTTTCGTCTTCTGCTTGGCCCTGGGGTCGATGTGGCTCTTGGTAGGCTAAACTCCTCCACTCTAAGCGAACCTATCTTGTCAATCACGGACTCCAATAATATAGCCTGCCTGAGATACTTTAAAAAAAAAATGTGTAGATTTTTAATAAGTCTTTCCCGGGGATTCCTTCCACTTTAGAATGCCTTGGTAAGGCCACCCTTGGAATATTGCATCCAGCTTTGGTTCGCCACGATGTAAAAAAAAAGATGTTGAGACTCTAGAACAGTGATGGTTAACCTTTTTGCCATCGCGTGCCAAAAGCGGGGTGGGGTGGGGTGGGGTGGAGTGTGGGGCCGGTCACACACGCGTGTGCCCACACCCATAATTCTATGCGCCCTGCCCCCCGCACATGCGCGGACGATTCCCCCACGCTCCCCCCACTTTTGGCACGTGATGGCACATTGGGCCCGGTAGGCCTGTTTTTTTGCCCTCCCCAGGCTCCAGAGCCTCTCTAGGAGCCTGGGGAAGGCAAAAACAGGGGACTCCTTACAACAGGTCACTTAGTGACCATTCACAGTACAACGGCACTGAAAAAAACCCGACCGATGACCATTGCAGCATCCTCAGGGCCACGTGCTCAAAATTAGGATGCCTGGCAACCGACTCATATTTATGACAGTTGCAGTGTCCCCGGGGGGGGGGTCACGCGATCCCCTTTTTGCGACCTTCAGTGGGGAAGCCAGATTCACTTAACAGCTGTTGATCAGCTGCAGTGATTCACTGAACAACGCCAGAAAGAAAGGGCCTAAGACGGGGTTCCCTTTGCAAACGTCTCACTTAATCACAGAAATTTGGGGGCTCAGTTGTCGTCGTAAGTTGAAAAATAGGACAGCCTCTCTTCTCTAACCCAACGGCCTTGCTCTTGTCTTTGCTCGTTTCTGCAGGCGGGAAAAGTCCATTTTGACTACGTGTACGGCACCAGTGTGATCGGCTGCCTAGCGATCCATGCTTTGTTGAATCTGATGAGCGTTGTGGGGGTTTCCCACGGGTGCGTCGCAAGTGTGCTGGGCTACAGTCTGTTGCCCATGGTGATCTTGTCCACC